>NC_031993.1:35259902-35273256 GCF_001879085.1 Nicotiana attenuata
CAACATAAGATAAATCCTGTCCAACTGAACTGAGCTGAAATCCAACACGTGCGATAGGTCGCCGTAATACCTCCGGAGCATCGAAACCTGAAATATCGGATGAACTCCTGCCAAGATGGGAGTTAGGCCAAGGTCATAAGCAACTTTTCCAACATGCTTCAATACCTCAAAAGGGTAAATAAACCTCAGACTCAATTTCCCTTTCTTCCCAATTCTCATAACGCCCTTCATAAGCGAAACTCGAAGCAGAACCCGCTCTCCGACCATATATGAAACATCACAAACCTTTCTGTCCGCGTAACCCTTCTGAGTCAATCTAGTCATAGGAGCTGCAATCGATGAAAACCCTTCCACAAAACGAGGGTAGTAACCCGCCAAGCCGAGGAAACTGCGAATCTCTGTAGCTGAGGAGGGTCTAGGCCAACTCTACACTGCCTCTACCTTCTTCGGATCCACCCGAATACCCTCACTTGATACCACGTGACCTAAGAATGCCACGGAATTCAACAAGAACTTACATTTTGAAAACTTTGCATATAATTTCTTTTCTTTCAGAGTCTGAAGCACTGTCCTCAGGTGCTGCTCATGATCTTCCCGACTCCGGGAATACACCAAAATGTCATCAATAAAGACAATAACAAAGAGTAAAGATATTGCCGAAATACTCTGTGCATCAAATGCACAAAAACTGTTGGGGCATTAGTCAGCCCAAATGACATACATGGAACTCGTAATGATCATATTGAGTCCTGAAAGCAATCTTCGGGATAGCTGGCTCCCGAACCTTCAACGGATGGTAACCTGAGCATAAGTCAATCTTAGAAAACACCCGTGCGCCCTGAAGCTGGTCAAACGGATCATCAGTACGAGGCAAAGGATAGCGATTATTCACTATAGCCTTGCTCAACTGGCGATAATCAATACACATACGCATGGAACCATCCTTATTTTTCACAAACAAGATAGGAGCACCCCCAAGGTGATATACAAGGCCGAATAAAATCCTTATCAAGCAAATTCTTGTAACTGATCCTTCAACTTAACTGAAGGTTTCACCTAATCCTTAGTCCATAACCTTAGGACAGGGCCGAAACTTCAAAATCCGACATTTGTCATAGGGTCCGAATTACACATCATCACACTGCATTAGTCTTATTTCAACACATTTCAACTTTTAATAGCGCTTAAATACTTCGAACTTGTTTTCTTCAGGATGTTACATTCTCCCACACTTAGGGTCATTCGTCCTCAAAGGAACAACGTAACTTACCTCTTTCTTCGCACATCTTAATGTCTCAAATTTTTCTAACTCCCAAATTTTTTAGAAATTTCGGCAGAGCCTCCCCTGTAATTAGGCCTATCCACCTACCAGAGTAACACCAAAACAACTCCTAACAACACATCCACAACCCAATGAAACACCGCAATATATATATATCAATAATACTAATCTCTGCATTACAAGCATCACATTATCATAATGATATTTGGACATGAAACACATCATCTGTATGCTCCTAACCACGTATCTGACCATAATAGTTGTTGATAAATCACAACATTGCCAATTAACCTTATGTTAACAAACATCTCATTTCATACCTCCGATTTACTCACAACAAGGTATAGAGATCTCATAATTACTTACCCGAATTAACGAGTCACATTTATCGCTACCTAGGCGCCCATATCATAGGTTAAAACTCAACGTTTACAACACAAAAAAAATGGCTGAATATGAACAGAAAATATACAAGAATAAACAAATAAGCCTAACAGGCATGACTCCCATTTAAAATATAGTACAAAAATTTTAATTTCATAAAAGAAGAATTTTAAACACATAAACTTTTCACCACCAGGACCTTGTCCTTATATAACATCCACCGCAGCTTGTAGCTCGGTAAAAAAAAATATTTCACATTATATAAAAATTTGAGGATCTCATCCTTAACTCTTGAATCACAAGTATTTGCACATTGTGCCAACTGAAAATTTTCATTTCCTTTCTTTCTTCTTTTCAATAATTTCTGTCAATAAAAATCACAACATATAATGAACCCTCATACCGATAGGGCATATAATTTACAATTAAAATTAATTATCCTGAAATCACATCAAAACCCATTGTAGTAAGTAATAGAAAGTCACTTTTAACCTCATAGATATTCTTAGTGACCAACGCATAATGATAGGGATAGCTATCTCCATATAATAGCCCAACGTGAGTATTCACATAAGTAGATCTCAGGATTACGAAGCTCACTCATGAGTGGAGCATATTAAGAGGACTCGCCTCAATTTTTCAAAATCAAATCAAATTAAGGAATAATATCCTTTTTATAACAATCAAAATTATAGTTGTAATGACACCATCTGGTGTAGTAGTCTCGGCCACACTATAGTAATTATATCAATGGGTCGGGCATCCACCTCTTAGGCGCCATCTACCCATTCGTTCTCCATCTCTAACTTGTAGCGTATGTAGATTAGTAACTATAATAAAGTGTGTTGACTGTGTGTTCTGATGAAATAAATTTCTCTCAAGTCTGGGATAATTTCTCGTGATATTCCTAGTATCACCATACTCATTCAAAAATCCGAAAATACGAATGAAATCATGATTAGATTAGTAAGTATTAAGCATAAGAGAGTAGAGAATCGTTACTCAATCATTGCTCGCGAAAACCCCTCGAAATTTCTCCCAAAACCGAGCTCTAGAAGTCAAAAATAAAAGAAAATGGGAACAAAGTCCCATTTTCGAAACTTAAGATCTCTGCCCAGGCCTATTTTCCGCTTCTGCGGTACCGCTTCCGCGGTCAATTTTCGCTTTTGCGGTTATTACAGCAACCAGCACTTTCTCGACATGGAAATGAGCATAACTCCCTCATACGATGTCCAAATTCGACGATTCTTTTTGCTATGGCTCCGAAATTACGATACGGATCTAATGGTTCAATAAAAACTTAATTTGGAGCTCATTTACTCATTGTGGTACCCCTTTATGTCCAAATATACGGCGTTGAAACATCAAATAAGAGCGCGATACAACCCGAAACACACCCGAGGCCCTCGGGACCTCAACCAAAAGCACCAAGGCATCTTAATACATTATTCAAACTTGTTCCAATCCTCAAAATACCTCAAACAACACCAAAACCATCAAATACATCGAATTCAAGCCTAAGTTCTTCTAAAACTTTCAAAACACGCATTCGATCAAAAACCCAATCAAACCATGTCCGAATGACCTGAAATTTTGCACACATATCCCAAATCACCTAACGAAGCTACAGCAACTCTCGGAATTCCATTCCGACTCTCGGATCAAAATCTCACCTATCAACCGAAAATCGCCAAAATACTAACTTCGCCAATTCAAGCCTAAATTAGCTACGGACTTCCAAAATACATTCCGAACATGCTCCCAACCCCGAAATCACCTAAAGGAGCTAACGGAACCATCAGATTTCCATTCCGAGGCCGTCTTCACACTGTTCCAACTACGGACCATTTTCCAACACTTAAGCTCTCATTTAGGGACTAAGTGTCCGAAAATTCTCCGAAATCCAACACCGAACGTCCCGACAAACCAAATAGCAGAAGAACTTAGGGAACAGTTAATAGGGGATCGGGGCGTAAATTCTAAAAACGACCGGCCGGGTCGTTACATCCTCCCACACTTAAACATTCGTTCGTCCTCGAACGAGCATAAAAAACATACCTGAAGTAGTGAAAAGATGAGGGTATAGGCTGTGTATCTCCCGCTCGGTCTCCCAAGTCGCCTCCTCGGCCGACTGACCCCGCCATTGAACCTTTACTGAAGCAATGCTCTTTGACCTCAACTTTCTGATTTGTCTATCCAATATAGCCACTGGCTCCTCAACATAAGATAAATCCTTGTCCAACTGAACTGAGCTAAAATCCAACACGTGCGATGGGTCGCCGTAATACCTCCGGAGCATCGAAACCTGAAATATCGGATGAACTCCTGCCAAGATGGGAGGTAGGCCAAGGTCATAAGCAACTTTTCCAACATGCTTCAATACCTCAAAAGGGTAAATAAACCTCAGACTCAACTTCCCTTTCTTTCCAATTCTCATAACGCCCTTCATAAGCGAAACTTGAAGCAGAACCCGCTCTCCGACCATATATGAAACATCACAAACCTTTCTGAGTCAATCTAGTCAGCTGCAATCGATGAAAACCCTTCCACAAAACGAGGGTAGTAACCCGCCAAGCCGAGGAAACTGCGAATCTCTGTAGCTGAGGAGGGTCTAGGCCAACTCTACACTGCCTCTACCTTCTTCGGATCCACCCGGATACCCTCACTTGATACCACGTGACCTAAGAATGCCACGGAATTCAACAAGAACTTACATTTTGAAAACTTTGCATATAATTTCTTTTCTTTCAGAGTCTGAAGCACTGTCCTCAGGTGCTGCTCATGATCTTCCCCACTCCGAGAATAGACCAAAATGTCATCAATAAAGACAATAACAAAGAGTAAAGATATTGCCGAAATACTTTGTGCATCAAATGCACAAAAACTGCTGGGGCATTGGTCGGCCCAAATGACATACATGGAACTCGTAATGATCATATTGAGTCCTGAAAGCAATCTTCGGGATAGCTGGCTCCCGAACCTTCAACGGATGGTAACCTGAGCATAAGTCAATCTTAGAAAACACCCGTGAGCCCTGAAGCTAGTCAAACAGATCATCAGTACGAGGCAAAGGATAGCGGTTATTCACTATAGCCTTGTTCAACTGGCGATAATCAATACACATACGCATGGAACCATCCTTATTTTTCACAAACAAGATAGGAGCACCCCAAGGTGATATACAAGGCCGAATAAAATCCTTATCAAGCAAATTCTTGTAACTGATCCTTCAACTTAACTGAAGGTTTCACCTAATCCTTAGTCCATAACCTTAGGACAGGGCCGAAACTTCAAAATCTGACATTCGTCATAGGGTCCGAATTACACATCATCACGCTGCATTAGTCTTATTTCAACACATTTCAACTTTTAATAGCGCTTAAATACTTCGAACTTGTTTTCTTCAGGATGTTACATTCTCCCACACTTAGGGTCATTCATCCTCAAATACACGACGTAGCTTATCTCTTTCTTCGCACGTCTTAATGTCTCAAATTTTCTAACTTCCAAATTTTTTAGAAATTTCGGCAGAGCCTCCCCTGTAATTGGGCCTATCCACCTGCCAGAGTAACACCAAAACAACTCCTAACAACACATCCATAACCCAATGAAACACCACAATGTATATATCAATAACACTAATCTCATCATTATAAGCATCGCATTATCATGCTGATATCTGGACATGAAACACATCATCTGTATGCTAATAACCATGTCTCTGGCCATAATAGTTGTTCATAAATCACAACATTGCCAATTAACCTTATGTCAACAAACATCTCATTTCATACCTCCGCTTTACTCACAACAAGGTATAGAGATCTCATAATTACTTACCCGAATTAACGAGTCACATTTATCGCTACCTAGGCACCCATATCATAGGTTAAAACTCAACGTTTACAACACAAAAAAAAATGGCTGAATATGAACAGAAAATATACAAGAATTAACAAATAAGCCTAACAGGCATGAGTCCCATTTAAAATATAGTACAAAAATTTTAATTTCATAAAAGAAGAATTTTAAACACATAAACTTTTCACCACCAGGACCTTGTCCTTATATAACATCCACCGCAGCTTGTAGCTCGGTAAAAAAAATATTTCACATTATATAAAAATTTGAGGATCTCATCCTTAACTCTTGAATCACAAGTATTTTCACATTGTGCCAACTGAAAATTTTCATTTCCTTTCTTTCTTCTTTTCAATAATTTCTGTCATTAAAAATCACAACATATAATGAACCCTCATACCGATAGGGCATATAATTTACAATTGAAATTAATTATCCTGAAATCACATCAAAACCCATTGTAGTAAGTAATAGAAAGTCACTTTTAGCCTCATAGATATTCTTAGTGACCAACGCATAATGATAGGGATAGCTATCTCCATATAATAGCCCAACGTGAGTATTCACATAAGTAGATCTCAGGATTACGAAGCTCACTCATGAGTGGAGCATGTTAAGAGGACTCGCCTCAATTTTTCAAAATCAAATCAAATTAAGGAATAATATCCTTTTTATAACAATCAAAATTATAGTTGTAATGACACCATCTGGTGTAGTGGCCTTATCCACACTATAGCAATTATATCAATAGGTCGGGCATCCACCTCTTAGGCGCCATCTACCCGTTCGTTCTCCATATCTAACTTGTAGCGTATGTAGTTTAGTAACTATAATGGAGTGTTTGACTATGTGTTCTGATGAAATAGATTTCTCCCAAGTCCGGGACAATTTCTCCTGATGTTTCTAGTATCACCACATTCATAACAACCCATCTGCAGTTCGGCTGCTCATACTGAGTCTGTGCCGGATAACTAGAATAACCATTGAAGGAATCTCATGCCAGCGGTGCATTAAAAGATGACTGCCCCATGAAAGTGCCCTGATTAACTGGAGCACTACGAGTATTCTGAAATTGTTTCGATTTCCCTGCTGATACTGAAATGTAAAATTATTATAGACATAGGAATATCGAAAGTCCCAACATCATCCCATACAAATCTCAGCTCTTACTCATATACAAGTTACAGAGAACTTTTGAATACCACATAAATATATCTCAGGTCAAATCTGATATGACACATGACCCACAATTTGATCGTTGATAGTGGACTCTCTTCACTTTGGTGCAAAGCCATACTCTCTTCAGTTGACTCCAGCTCACAAGCCTTGGCGATCTCGGCATCAAAGTCAATGACACCCGCTTTGGCCTTTTTCAAGGTTTTTCTCCTCATGAAATACATAAAGTATGCTTTTTCAAAAATAAGGGAAGCCGTTCGGCGCTAAGTCTCTTCCTTAAGCTGGTTAACCTCGATTGAAAGGTTATTCCTCTCAAAACTAATGGCCTGAAGGTTGACGTCGAGGTCACGAATAATGGACGTGTAAACTTTATGATGCTCCATGACCTTTCCATACTTCTCCTCCATCCGGGCATGCTTCTACTCAGCAGTAGCAGCTTCTTCAGCTTTGAAGCTCAAGGCTGCCTCCAAGTTATTCAGTCTTTCAATAGAGGCAGCCTCACGATCGGTAACAGCAAGAACGGCATTTTGGACCTCAACCCACTTTGCCTTGGCTTCTTTAAATTTCACCCTTAACAGGGCATCCTCTTGGCTGGGGATCACTACTTATTGCTCGCTTTGCTACAGCCGAGCCTCTAACTCGATGGCCTCAGCAACTTGTGCTTCCAGTTCTGGGAGGCGAACATCAATTTGATCCCACTCGGCCAACAATTGATCCCACTCAGAGGTGAGTTTCTCTTTATCAAGGATCAATCTCGGAAGGCCCTCGGAAGCAAGGAAGTTAGCCTACAAAACAAAAGTACAAATTAAAAATCCTGCCATAACAAAGATAGAAAGAACAGCAGAGGGAACAAAATCATACCACCACTGTGTTGTGTATGGCATTGTTCACCATACACTCTCTTGAGAGAGACTATTTTTTATTCCTATCCTTCTATGAAGCTAGAGGCTTAAGATAATTGGCAAGTTTCACCGGCCGGGACATCACATGGCATTCGGTAGAAATCGAGAGGGAGACGCTCCTCCTCCTCTAAGGATCTACGGAGGGGACCGAATAGTTATGCCCCAAATTCCCATAAACTGGGGATTGGGGAGGAGGTACATCCTCATCTCGAATGATTGCGGTCGGTGGAGATGATGTAGTAGTTGCTGGTGGCAAAAAAGGAGATAAAGCTGATAGCGTTATAGGTTAGGAAGAAGTTGCGGAAAAAGGAGTGCTAATTATTGGTTGCTCAACAACCGAAGATGTAAGAGGATTGGTACTTAGTCTCGTAGTACTAGTAACATTGACTGGGGCTCGAACACGAGAGTTGGCACCCTCCACCATATCAAACTCACCCAGAGCGCTTGGGCATCGTTATCGGTTGGTATTATTAGCTCAGCAGATTGAGCATTCTGTTGAGCCGATGAAGGTCATCGTCTTCTATGCAGAGAAACCCCTTCATCACTGGCTTCTCCATCACCATTGATCACCATAGTGGTTGCAGCAGGCTAGGGCATGACGCTCTTCGCCTTTTTATTTTTACCCTCGACCATAGAGGAACATCACCTTTTTTGTTGCTTGTTCTTCGGCCGGGGACTCCGAGAAGAAGCACCTGCATCGGATGCAAATCCGACGACACCCGTTCGAGTGAAGGCCTCCTGTAGAAACCTCGCTGCATCTTCGGGATCGTCCAAAACGTCCTTCTCGGACACGGTAACAGAGCCTTGTGAAACACCTAAATTCAAGAAAGGGAAAAATTAGTCGATTTTCTTATATGTGGGATGAAGACAAGATAAGGTCGAGAATCAACTTACCATTATTTTTTGACTTCCACCTATATTTGAGGGCCAGTTCTTTCCATCGGCGGGTCTCGGGCATGGTGACAGCCAAAATCTTCTAGACCCACTGGTCCAAGCCTTCGACCATTGGTGGTGTCCACCGAGTTATTGAAATAATGAAAAAAGAATGATCGATGATAACATGGATTAACCTTCAACTAGAAGAAAGGATCGACGGTTTACTTACGTGTGTCGCGCCCCCTTTTTCTTGTGAAATCGGGTTTCGACATTTTGATGACTCCTTTGAGAGAGTAGGGAAAAAGGAATTGGTTAGAGTCGCCACCTAACAGATTAAGGTGCGTTAGGGCACCTAGAGCAGATAACTCATGTTATACCAGTTTGCGTCACTAGAGATCGGGTAAGGGATCGAAATTACCTTGAGGGGAAGGATTTAGGCACCCCTCGAGGTCCACAATGGTGGGTCCCGGCTGATCTTAATTTATTAATTAGTCTAATAGAGAAGCTAGAGAATCACTTTATAGGGATGGGGGTCCTATATTTTTTAGCCTAAAGGATCACCCCGTACAACATAAATAATACTTCGTAACTCCCTCGAGTCGGGGTGTTACTCATATTATTCAGCGGGCACAGACTATCATCTCCTGCTACCCGATTACTATCTTTAAGTTGTTACCTAAAACGCTCTAATTGATTCTAGTTCGATTCCAATGCGTGCACTACCCGTCCCTTGCCTATGGCCCTGGAGGTATTAGGACCTCTATTTGGGATAGTTCTAGACTAAGCCTGGGTAAAAATATGTAAAAGACTAGGCGACAAACAAAACATGTTAGGACTTGCAAATACAAAGCAAATATGGGATCATGTTAACCTCCAAAAATAAACAGCAAATGCACGCAATTAATTAACAATCTTTATCGATCTTAAAATCCTACAAGTAGGATATCTATGTGAGAAGACAGATGTACAGAAACAATTTCATTAAGGCGAGTGTTAGGACCTACTGTTTGCCTACTGGTTTTAATGAATATCGTCTGGGTACTTCAAACAGTAATGCTTACAGAATTCGGAATTATTATCAAGTTCTATAGGCATATTGTCTAAGTGATTGACAGTGACGATTATATTCAGAACCAATTAATAGAATCCTATAGGCAAGATTGCTAATGTCCAACTGACTTAAATCATATAGGCATGATCTCTAGGTTTGAAACCGATCTTAATCCTATAGGCATGGTATCTATTACTGGATTGATTTAAATCCTATAGGCATGATCTCTAGGTTTGAAACTGATTTTAGTTTTTAGTCCTACAGGCATGATATCTATTGAGCAGTAATATATGCAGAAGTTGTACATGTTACCAGAAAAACAATTAAATCAAACATTGAGGTCCTGTAGGCATGATTGCTAACATATATTTATTGGACAAATTAATGCAACCTATAGGAAGGATTTCTAATATGCAAATATAATCCTATAGGCAAGCTTGCTAATATGCAAATATAGAACTCAGAATCAATATCACCAACGAAAGTCCTATAGGCAGGATTTCTAAAACATATTGCAGAATTTAACAGTTTTGACGAATGAGCAGAATTAATAACATAGATGAATCCCTATAGGCAGGATTTCTACCCAGTTTAACAAAAGGAAATAAGAAATCCCCCTCGATTTTACTAAATACCCCAGAATCTATTTATTACAAAGTTATTACAGACCAAATAATGAATGAGTTACATACCAGTAATAAGATACACTATAGGTAGCCTTCATTAGGCCCAAATAAACCTGGGAACCAGGCCTTCAAACCAGTCAACTTCGAGGCTCAATCCATAGGTACAACATGGCCAAATACGAATGTCTCACCCATAACACATATAGAACCAGGTTTCCAATGTGTCAAAGTTCCCAAGGGCCTCAGAGACACAGGGCAATGCTCACACCAGAACCACATACTCAGAAATATTTTAAAAGAGATTAGGAACCAGTTCCTAGTGCGTCAAAGTTCACAGGAGTCTCACATGGACCCTGAGCAGTGTTCACACTGGGGTGGTTGAGGATAGAACCTAAGGGACTAAGAGTGGAAGTTTTTAAAAAAGAGCAACAACATATAAAGAGAGACAGATTTAAACAATTTTGATTTCAGAAGAAAATAAAGTTTAAGACATATAACTTGTAGACAGAATTTGCACCTAGGAAACAAGCAAGGTTCATGCTCAAACACACAGTTCAAATGAGTTGAAGTCTGGTTAACAGTCTAGTTAAGCTAGGTATTCAATGATAGCATTTAGGACAACCTTATTTAATCACAGAAGCAATTAGGCAAAATAGTCATGTTATCACATGAATTCAGAGGGATACCAGACATGTTAGCAACAAATTGACAGGGCATATGAATTAAGTAACTAATCTGTAAAGTTAGGATAGATGAACTAATTACATGTTGATAGTACCCTAAAAATGCAAAGTTTAGAACAGGTGCAGGATTAGCAAGCAGTGTGCATGGACAAGTCAAACATTAGGCTAGTTTTTAAGAGGATTCATATTATTCAAAACAACTAATCTAAATTAACAGTGTTAACCATTGCACTAAAAGAAAATCATGTAAACAGGCAGAATCATGCTTAGGGAGGGATCTTAGACATGCTGGGTTATAAACACAGATCAGGTTCACATAAAAATGGTATGACAAAGGATAGTCACTCACCAGTTAAGCGAGCAAAACCAGAATAATACCACAAAGTTGAGAGTCCAGAATTTTGGCCTTGGCTTTCAGCCGGCCAAGACCAGTAGTAAGCGAGAGAACAGAGAGAGTATAGAACCAGAAAATTTAAATTTTTAGTGAGAGTCTATAGAGTTCGAGTCTTGTTCAAAGGGGAGAGGAGAAAGGGTTTAAATAGTATTCAATTAGGCGAACAAATAAGGGAAAAAATCAAACATACACAAATAAGGAAAGAAATTAAACCCAGAATCAATTGTATAGAGTTCAGTAAGTTAACAGAGCATAATAGCGTGTAATCAGGCGAGTAACACTTAAGTTAAGGAACATATTAATTAACAGTCAGTCTCGCGGCAAATAAGGTAAGCAATAATAGAAGCATGGTAGATTGACTGGGAATAAGGTAAGTATCAGTACCATACGAGAAAGGAAAGAGTAAAAGTCTCAAACCCTAGTTTTAGGTAAAATATACAAAACCGGCAGTAATAACAAGGAAAAAGAGATGCATAAAGGCATATAGCCAGAGATTTTAACACAATAATTAAAGAATCAAACAGATTTGGTTTGATTTTGCAGAATCAAAAATACCTAATTTAGGGTAAGTAAAAATTAGTCCGAAATTAACTAAGAGAGTTATAATAAAATGCACAGAGATATATAGAGGGAAAGATTAAGAGAAAATAATAAAAAAATTAAGAACTAGATTAGATCTAGAAAAATCTGAACCCTTATTTTAGGTAAACCATAAAATCGATAAAAAATAAAGGCAAAGGGTCACATATTTTAATAGAATGAACATAGATAGGAGGTTATTCAAAAGAAACATAAAATCGAACCAGATTTGGTTCAATTAAAGAAGATCTGAAACCCTGACCTTAGGGTTAAGTCGAATCAGTGAGAGATACGGAAAGATTCGTATTTTCAAAGATCAAAAAATGATGAACACAGACGGAATAAGCAACAGGTTAAAGATTTTGAACCAGATTTGGTTCGATTTTTGTCCAGATTTGCTTGCCATTCTAGGCAAGCCATTATGTAATATAAAAAACGGGTAGCCAGTAAGGAGAAGAGGCCAAATAAGGTAAGGAATCATGGATTGATTCCATTTTTGGGGTTGGAATCGGAGAGATTTGAGTGACGACGCTAGGGTTTTGAGAGGTGAGAGACAAGAGTGTTCTGGGACGGCGAGGGTTCTAAAGTGATTAGGGTTAGGGGTCTCGTTAGGTTTAAAGAGGTGGGATGAATGGGAGCCGTTGATCTCTCAAGATCAACGGCTGTGATTAAAGGTAAACGGGGCGGGTCGTATAAAAATGGGCACCGACCTGGTTTTAATAAGGGGTTGTTTGGTTTGGGTTCAGGCACTATTGGGCTGGTGTAAAGGTGTTGGGCTTGTGTATTGGGTAGTTTTAGGTCCGAAAATAGGAGTAAATTAGGCCTAGTTTTTGAATACCCAACATTTAATAAATAATTAATTTATAAAAGTGATTAATAAATATCAAAAATATCACTTATGCATGAAAATGATTTAAAATAATTGCTTGACATTATAAAAATATAAAAGGTCTTTTTTTGTGTAAATAATATAATTATGCATATATATGGGCTATTATTGCAAAATATGCAATTTTAGCCTAAGGATGCAAAATAAGTATATATATAAAAATATTTAAAGCTTAATATGGATATAAATGATGGGAAATTAAATAATGAATCATTATAAAATTATTTTGTGATGCAATTAATAATTATTTATATAAAAAAGCAGGAATAAATTAATTAAAAGCCTTAAAAATTATAGAAAATTATGGAAAAATTCTTGGTGATGATGCGCTATTTTGAAGGTATATATTTGTATTTGAGAAATATGAGGGAAAAATTAGGTATCAACAGATGCTCCTCTTTACCCGGAAAGGATGAAAGAGTTGTCGGGTAAAGAAATGATGATCGATTTTAACCGAATTGGGTGTTTTTGAAAAATATAGGCCACACCCTGGTCTCTGAGCTGCCTACATATTCCTGGATTTATAGGAATCAGGCCGTGTGTAGTTCTGGACCCAACGGTGAACGAAACCGATGGAATTGTTATAGGAGTAGTCGTATGTTTCGGAAAGGGTTCTTTTGGGAAGGATAGTATCGGATGGATTTATGCGGA
>NC_031993.1:35276846-35320679 GCF_001879085.1 Nicotiana attenuata
TTCTGTTCTTGGTGTGGCAATTCTTGGATATTTAACCTTTGACGGGTCCAACTCGATTCCTCGGCGGCTGACGATGAATCCTAATAATTTTCTAGCAGGAACCTCGAATGAACATTTTGCGGGGTTCAGTTTTAAATTGAACTTCCGTAGCCGGTCAAAGAACTTCCTCAAGTCTGCTATGTTCTCTGTGGCTTTCTTGGATTTGATGATGACGTCGTCAACATATACCTCTATTTCCTTGTGTATCATATCATGGAAGATGGTCGTCATGGCCCTCATATAGGTGGCCCCAGCATTCTTCAGACCGAATGGCATCATTTTGTAGCAGTACACCCCCCATGGTGTAATGAAAGCTATTTTCTCTGTGTCTTCTTCGTCCATCCAAATCTGATGATAACCCGCGAAGCAATCTACAAAGGATTGGAGTTCATGCTTGGCGCAATTGTCAATCAGAATGAGTATGTTTGGTAGTGGAAAATCGTCCTTGGGACTTGCTCTGTTTAAATCCCGATAGTTAACGCACACCCTGACTTTCCCATCCTTCTTTGGAACCGGTACGATGTTGGCTAACCAGGTTGGGTATTCAACTACCCTGAGGACTTTGGCTTTGATCTGCTCAGTGACTTCCTCCTTGATTTTTAGGCTCATGTCTGGTTTGAACTTTCAGAGTTTCTGCTTCACCGGCGGACACATTGTGTTGGTAGGCAACCTATGAGCCACTATGGATGTGCTCAGACCGGTCATGTCATCATATGACCATGCAAAAATATCCTCATATTCTTTCAGGAATCGAGTGTATTCTTTCTTCTCTGACGGTGACAGGTGAATACTTATACGAGTTTCTTTGATGGTTTCAGAATCTCCCAAATTGACCGCCTCGGTTTCGTCCAGGTTGGACTTAGGCTTATTCTCAAAATTCTCAACTTCTCTGAAAACTTCCTCAGGTATCTCATCTTCTTCTTCCGAGTCACTATCCTTATGTTGCGTTGTCTCATTACATGTCATAGTCGTTGGTTCATCAAGGTAAGAAATAGTAATGTTGTAGAGGGAAAATGTAAAAGATAATAATAAATACTAAAATAACAATGCATTAATTGAATTTTGAAAACATCAAAATAGGTACGGCTCGATGACTTGAGCAATTATTTCAAAAACAAAATGCGTCTTAAAACAAAATACTGTAAAAATCTTAAATGCTTAAAATGGCTTTTAAAAACAAATCATGCTAATTTCCAGGCTACCCCGGAACTCGACGGGATCGGGATGGTGCAGCAGCCCAATTCTTGAGCACAACTCCCTTCTCCATGGTCTAAATGGTGAGGTCTTCTTCCCCCTCCTCCTCAACCATTGCATTGCATTCCATGTGTTCATTATCTAGAAACAGATTCCTTAGGCCAGCTAAAGCCTCATCTTCTTCAGATCCCCATATCACGTCAGTCTGCTGAAATGTCTGGTGCAGATGCGGTATTGGCTGTTCAATAGGGTAGTAGGGGCCACGCCATGGCGGCGACCAATCATCGTACTCCTGCCAGGTGTACTAATACCCAAGTCCAAAGGTGGTAACGTGACGTTTCGGTTGTATTGGCTTAGTGATACCCTGGAGATTCTTACCGAGACCTTTACCAGGTTCATGCCATGACCATGCCAGTATGCTTTCTATTTTGCTGCTCCACCATTTATCTTTCTTAATTGCATTGACACACTCGATGCGGTGATAAGTTTCTCCACCCAACTTTCTTCTATTCTCGACAACCGGGACGGTATGACTGGTGTAAATGGGATTACTTCCATCTCCATGAATGATTACATCCTGATGGTTCTACTCGAACTTCACGGCCTGGTGTAGTGTAAAAGCGACAGCTCCAGCAGCGTGTATCCAATGTCGTCCAAATAAAAGATTGTACGTAGCAGATATGTCCAGTACTTGAAACTCAACATCGAACCAAGTCGGGCCCATGTGCAAACAAAGGTTGATTTCCCCAATTGTGGCCCTTTGAGACCCATCAAATACTTTTACTTTCATACTCCCTGCTCGTATCTCATGGAAATCTTCACCCAACCTTTTCAGAGTAGTCAACAGACAAATGTTGAGGCTTGAACCCCCATCTATTAGGACTCTGGCGATGAATATATCCACAAACTGTACCGTGATGGGCAGTTCTCTGTTGTAACTTAGTCCTTCAAGTGGTGATTCATCTTCGTGAAAAGTAATCTTGTGGCTTTCCAGTACTTGCCCTACCATGTTGGCCATTTCTCCACTGGTGATGTTGTTGGGCATGTAAGCTTCATTCAACACTTTCATTAACGCATTCCTATGCATCTTAGAATTCTGTAGCAGCGACAGAATGGAAATCTGAGCAGGGGTTTTGTTCAGATGATCAACAACAGAGTATTCTCTTGCCTGTACTTTCCTCCAGAGATCATCTAGACCTGTTTCAATATGGGTTGTTTGGCAGCAGCTTCCTTGCTTGTTCCTTCTAAATTTTCAGGTGTATAGATTCTTCCAGTTCTGGTCATCCCCTGTGCAGCACCAGACTCTTCCATTTTTGCTTTTCCTTTTCTCCTATCCCAAGGTATGGCGTTGGAATTGAAGGGTGGTATGGATGCTACCGTCACAGTGAAGAGTGTGGCTACTTTTACTTCCAATGGAGTAGGTATAGTCGAAGGTGCTGTCACTTCAATTTCAAACGGAGTTGATATTCGACTTCGACTTGTGGTTGTATCTGTACCACAATAGGAGTGAATGTGACTGCAGGCTTCTGAAGGTCGTCACCTTCCCGAATAAGCCCGATTGATCCTTCAGGATCCCATTCTTCATCAGTTTCTATCACATTCACTCCTTCACCCCTATGATATGGGAGGGGATTGTTGCGGACATTGGGTGCGGCTTCCTTTGCTTGTATGACTTTGGTATCAATCAGGGTTTGAATCTTGTCTTTTAGAGTGCGGCATTCATCAATAGTATGCCCCTTCATGCTGGAATGGTACACACATGTTTTGTTCGGGTTGACCCATTGGGAGGAGTTTTCCATGGCGACAGCGGGAATAGGGGTGACATATCCGGCAGCCTTCAGTCATTCATATAGTTGGTCGATGGGCTCAGCAATAGGGGTGTATTGTCTGGGTGGCCTGCGATCGAAATTGGATCTGGTTTTTTGATAGTTTGACGGGTTGGAGGTGAATGGTAATAGGCTGGCTGGGTGTTATAAGTGTGATAGGCTGTAGCGGGGCTAGGATATCTGGGAGGTGAAGGTTGGTATGTGGGTGGAGGTGTTTGGTATGTGAGTGGGGATTTTGGACCTTGGGCTACCATCACTGCCCTTACTTCTTTCTTCTTTGATATACCCCCTGACTGTAATGCTTTGTTCATAGCCTGCAATGCCTCAAAGTTAGTTACCATCCCGCTCTTGATCCCTTCTTCAATCCTTTCCCCGAGTTTGATGATGTCGGAAAATTTGTGATTTTCGATGACCATTAACCTTTCATAGTATTGTGGATCCTAGGCCATGACGAAGAATTTGTTCATCTGCTCTTCTTCCAATGCTGGCCTAACCTTTGCAGCTTCTGACCTCCATCGAGCAGCATACTAGCGAAAAGTTTTTGTTGGTTTCTTCTTGAGGTTCTATATGTAGAAGACGTCTGATGCATTCTCTGTACTAAACCTGAATCGGTCCATGAATTCCGATGCCATGCTTACCTAATTAACCCACTTCTTGGGATTTTGATTGATATACCAAGATAGGGCGTCTCCAGTTAGATCCTCATGAATAGCTTCATGCGAATTCTTTCATCTTTCCCAACTCCCACGAGCTTGTCACAATATATCCTCAAATGTACCTTTGGGTCACCTGTTCCGTCGAACATCTCGAACTTGGGAGGTTTGTAACCCTCCGGCAGTTCTACGTCTGGCTGAATGCATAGATCTTCATAATTCAAACCCTCAATTCCTTTGCCTCCTTCAACACCCTGAACTTGGGTTGTGAGCTCCTTCGCCATGTTCTTAATGAGCAGGTCCTTCTCGGTGGATTCTGGTGTGTATGAGATTGGTTGAGCGGAGTGGGGTAATAGAATCTAATAGAATCTAATTCATGTTTGGTGGGTGCCGGGTGTTTGTGTGTAGTGGTGATCATTAGTTGAATATTGCGGATCAGGGGTAGGTTGTGGGGTATTCTGAGGAGTATGGTAAGTGGTTTGTGGGTATTGAGTCGGGAGATGCTGGTGTTGAGGAGGTGTAGGTACTGGTGGAGGATTAGGATTTTGGGGAGGTGTTGCGTATTGATGAGGTGCCGGAGGATTTTGTGGACATTAGTTTGGTGTGTTTTGAGGAGATGTTGGGTTTTGAGCATTTTGCTGGTTAATATCTGGGACGTTTAGGGTGAGGGAGAGGTTTGCCAAGTTGCGGACCTGCTCAAGTTCCCCTTGCAATTCTAGTATCTTCTATTCCAACAGTAGGACCAAATCATTTTGTGTCGGAGTACTCCGACCGTCGGAGGTTTCAATATTCTCAGCGTGTGTAGTGTTGTCTTTCCTGACACCACTCATATCATCCATCTTAGCTTTTCCTTTGCTTTTTGGATTGCTCGGAGGAGGAGGAGGTGGAGGTCCTCTGGATCTGGTGTGATATGATGACGATGCTAGTATGTGCGAACCAACCTTATGGGATTGGAATAATCAAAATAAAGAAAAAATGCAAAAAGGTAACACATAAGCAAGGACTTTGAAAAGTATTTGCAGTATTTAAACACGTTTGAGGGAATGTAAATTCGCGTCCTGATTTGGGGAACCTCGTTGTGCCCGAGGTAAGCCTAGCGACAAGTAGATTTGGAGAGATTTAGTGCCGATAAATGCCTCACTTCATTAATGTAATAAATAAGACGAACCTAAAAATGACAATAAATAAATGAGTTACTAATGGCATTTGCCTTATTACATTCGAATTCCAAAATGTTTAAAAAAAACAGCTAGATCTAATCTACTTGGTCCCAGAGGGACCTTCTCCATATTTGACCTTCTTGGCTCCCTCGATCAGATTCCCCAGGTCGTGCATGTCCAACAGCAAGTACGCCCTTGCTAGGTGTCCTCCCTCGTTGCCCTCTGCATTCTGACAGTCTACGACCCTTTTCCTCATCTTTCCTTCCAGTTCCATTAGACACTGCTCCAAATATTCCAGCCTTTCTGTCGATCTTGTAGCCATTTCCTTCCACTCGTTAATTGACTCCATGTCGAACTTGTGTTGTTCCAAATGCCTGGCTTCGGATTCAAGGACTCTTTTGCGTAGCCTCTCATATTTCACTTGTGCTTCAACAACTTCATCTATGACCCTGTTTCCTTGACCAACCCCTGGCTCGACTATTCCTACTATGTTATCTTCTATCCATGATGGGTAGAAGTACACATGACCTGTGTGATATCGATCTAGCTCGATAGTATCCTTTTCCACGATAATCTTCAAGTGCCACATGTGATGGGCCTCACATTTGTATGGAATGACATCATCCTGAAAATCGGCTCTGTAATGACTCATTTTGGAGACTCGTGGTATGACTTTTTTTTCTACCAGCTTGTCTCATGACCCTGATAGGAACATAGGGATGTATTCCCCTTAACCCTATCAACACCAAATGCGGAACATCCCTGGATCTGATGATGAATTCATTAGTAGGGAATCACTCGAACATCCAGTGGACCTGGTCCTCGGTCAAATTGCTGAAAAATTGTGCCCATTCTGTAGCATTCTGTAGTTGTGCAAACCTGTCTGGGATAAAGGTCATTCTTTTAGGATGGTGGAAAGCTTTGTGATCATTCCATGGTCTCCATAGAAACTCTTGGCGGTATTGGCCCCTCTTAAGATGTTCTAACAACCAAATCTGCAGTAGCAAGTTACAACCCTCAAAATGTTTGAACCCTTTCTTGCAACGATCCAAAGCCCGGTATATCTCTGCTACAATCATCGGAACAATAGTATAGGTTTGTCCCTCAATTTCCTCCATTAAAGCTTTGGTTACCATGGCCAACCTGGAGTGAATTTTGTCCCCTTGGCTTGGAAACACTATCATACCTAGAAAGCAGACGATGAATACAAAAACCCTACGATGAGTCCAACCCAGGGAAGTGATGGAGAATTCATCATGGAAGATACGGTAAGATTTGCTATGTCCATATCGTTCATAGAGGAAGTCGAAGGGTATGTAGGACTTCTTCAGGAACTCCAAGTCGTCATTCTTTCTCAGACCCATCATCTTCAGAAACCCCCTGGTAGTGGGGGTTTTTCGGTACTAGTAAACCGGGACTATCCCACGGTAATCTAGCGAATCCTCCTATTTCCTCCAAAAGAGTAGTCATTTCTATATTGCCAAAACGGAATACAGCCCTTTCTCCGTCCCAGAACATAGTAGCAGCCTCGATCAGCATGTTTTTTGGTTGGATGTCCAATAAGGAGGGTAAATTTCCAAGAACCCTTTTCACGTGATTTTTGTCGCTTGGCGAAAGGTTTTCCCACCAATCCAACAATAACGGTGGAATACTTCGGACCATGCCGAACCTGGGGACATCGTGCCTCATTTTCTGCAAAATAAACAAAGTTAGACCCTTGCCCCCTCCGGATTCGACTACTTACACATTAACGATTAGCATGTCGGCATTTATCTCTCCAAATAATGCACATATTGTGGTTGCGCCCGTTGGGATTATGGAAATTCCGGTGGACTTTGGACAAGGTTTTCTTAGAGGTTATTATGCGGACAACATATTAACCCAGACTAGGTTTGATCATGATGCATGTACAGTCATTATCAGAGTAAGGTTTCTATAGAAGTCTAGACTGGTACCCTCAAGTGGACAACTCGAGAGGGAAAGGCACGGAACTGTCGACTGCACCGGTGATCGACTAGTTTTACCGCAAATAAACCTTTCCAAATTTAAAGGGTGATTTTAGGAAGAGCGTGGACACTCATCAAGTGCCGCTATGGTATTAGTACGCACGAGTGGAATATGATGTTGAGCATGCATTATGTAAAAGGAAAAATAACACATTGTCAAGTATTTTCACATGTTTTGAAAATAAATACGGTATTGAATAAACGTAAAGGCATAAAGGAAAGAAAAACAGGGAAGAAGTTAATTTGTGAAATGAAGGAATTGATAAAGCAAATAAAGGGGGTAAGGATTGGGGAGAGACATGATATAGCAAAATTAAAAGTCGGGAACATGATTAGGAAATAAGAGGAAACACACAAAGAATTGTATGTGAGTTCATATAAAGGGGAAATAGGGAAAAGGATGTGCATGTGGCAAATAAGAGCAAAACAACAAACATACGCTTATCGAGAAAGACTAATTCATGTAGATCAAGTTCATAACGGTAAGAGCCTAAAGATATCCCCAGCAGAGTTGCCATGCTGTCGCGCCCCCCTTTCTCGCGAAATCGGGTTTCGACATTTTGATGACTCCTTTGAGAGAGTAGGGAAAAAGGAATTAGTTAGAGTCGCCACCTAACGGATTAAGGTGTGTTAGGACACCTACACCAGATAACTCATGTTATACCAGTTTGCGTCACCAGAGATCGGGTAAAGGCTCGAAATTACCTTGAGGAGGAGGTGTTAGGCACCCCTCGAGGTCCACAACGGTGGGTCCCGGTTGAACTTAATTTATGAATTAGTCTAATAAAGAAGCTACAGAATCACTTAATAGGGATGGGGGGCCCTAAATTTTTTAGCCTAAAGGATCACCCCGTGCAACATAAATAATACTTCGTAACTCCCTCGAGTCGGGGTGTTACTCATATTATTCAGCGGGCACAGACTATCATCTCCGGCTACCCGATTACTATTTTTAAGTTGTTACCTAAAGCGCTCTAATTGATTCTAGTTTGATTCCTATGCATGCACTACCCGCCCGTTGTCTATGGCCATGGAGGTATTATGACCTCTATTTGGGATAGTTCTAGACTAAGCCTGGGTTGCTCAAAAAATGTAAAAGACTAGGCGACAAACAAAACATGTTAGGACTTGCAAATACAAAGCAAATATGGGCTCATGTTAACCTCTGCACATAAACAGCAAATGCACGCAATTAACTAACAATCTTTATCGATCTTAATATCCTACAGGCGGGATATCTATGTGAGAAAACAGATGTACAGAAACAATTTCATTAAGGCGAGTGTCAGGACCTACTGTTTGCCTACTGGTTTTAATGAATATCGTCTGGGTACTTCAAACAATAATGCTCACAGAATCCGAAATTATTATCAAGTCCTATAGGCATATTGTCTAAGTGATTGACAGTGGCGATTATATTCAGAACCAATTAATAGAATCCTATAGGCATGATTTCTAATGTCGAACTGACTTAAATCCTATAGGCATGATCTCTAGGTTTGAAACTGATCTTAATCCTATAGGCATGGTATCTGTTACTGGATTGATTTAAATCCTATAGGCATGATCTCTAGGTTTGAAACTGATTTTAGTTTTTAGTCCTACAGGCATGATATCTATTGAGCAGTAATATGGGCAGAAGTTGTACATGTTACCAGAAAAACAATTAAATCAAACATTGAGGTCCTGTAGGCATGATTGCTAACACATATTTATTGGACAAATTAATGCAACCTATAGGCATAATTTCTAATATGCAAATATAATCCTATAGGCAGGCTTGCTAATATGCAAATATAGAACTCAGAATCAACATCACCCGAAGTCCTATAGGCAGGATTTCTAAAACACATTGCAGAATTTAACAGTTTTGACGAATGAGCAGAATTAATAACATAGATGAGTCCCTATAGGCAGGATTTCTACCCAGTTTAACAAAAGGAAATAAGAAATCCCCCCCTCCCCCGGTTTTACTAAATACCTAGAATTTGTTTATTACAAAGTTATTACAGACCAAATAATGAATGAGTTACATAACGGTAATAAGATACACTATAGGTATCCTTCATTAGGCCCAAATAAATCTGGGAACCAGGCCTTCAAACCAATCAACTTTCGAGGCTCAATTCATAGGTACATCATGCCTAAATACGAATGTCTCACCCATAACACATGTAGAACCAGGTTTCCAATGTGTCAAAGTTCCCAAAGGCCTCAGGGACCCAGGGCAATGCTCACACCAGAACCACACACTCAGAAAACAAGCAAGGTTCATGCTCAAACACACAATTCAAATGAGTTGAAGTCTGGTTAACAGTCTAGTTAAGCTAGGTATTCAATGCTAGCATTTAGGACAACCTTATTTAATCATAGAAGCAATTAGGCAAAACAGTCATGTTATCACATGAATTCAGAGGGATACCAGACATGTTAGCAATAAATTGACAGGGCATATGAATTAAGTAACTAATCTGTAAAGTTGGGATAGATTAACTAATTACATTTTGATAGTACCCTAAAAATGCAAAGTTCAGAACAGGTGCAGGATTAGCAAGCAGTGTGCATGGACAAGTTAAACATTAGGCTAGTTTTTAAGAGGATTCATATTATTCAAAACAAATAATCTAAAAATTAACAATGTTAACCATTGGATTAAAAGAAAAGCACGTAAACAGGCAAAATCATGCTTAGGGAGGGATCTTAGACATGTTGGGTTATAAACACAGATCAGGAACACATAAAAATGGTATGACAAAGGATAGTCACTCACCAGTTAAGCGAGCAAAACCAGAATAATACCACAAAGTTGAGAGTCCAGTTTGTTTGGCCTTGGCTTTCAGCCGGTCAAGACCAGTAGTAAGAGAGAGAACAGAGAGAGTATAGAACCAGAAACTTTAAATTTTTTGTGCGAGCCTATAGAGTTCGAGTCTTGTTCAAAGGGGAGAGGGGAAAGGGTTTAAATAGTATTCAATTAGGCAAACAAATAAGGGAAGGAATCAAACATACACAAATAAGGAAAGAAATTAAACCCAGAATCAATTGTATAGAGTTCAGTAAGTTAACAGAGCATAATAGCGTATCAATTAACAGTCAATCTCACGGCAAATAAGGTAAGCAATAATAGAAGCATGGTAGATTGACTGGGAATAAAGAAAGTATCAGTACCATACGAGAAAGGAAAAAGTAAAAGTCTCAAACCCTAGTTTTAGGTAAAATATACAAAATGACAGTAATAACAAGCATAGAGATGCATATAGGCATATAGACAGAGATTTTAACACAATAATTAAAGAATCAAACAGATTTGGTTTGATTTTGCAGAGTCAACAATCCCTAATTTAGGGTAAGTAAAAATTAGTCAGAAATTAACGAAAAGAGTTATAATAAGATGCACAGAGACATATAGACAGAAAGATTAAGAGAAAAAAAATTAAAAAATCAAGAACCAGATTAGATTTAGAAAGATCTGAACCCTTATTTTAGGTAAACCATAAAATCGATAAAAATAAAGGCAGAGGTTCATAAATTTTAATAGAATGAACATAGACAGGAGGTTATTCAGAAGAAACATAAAATCTAACCAGATTTGGTTCAATTAAAGAAGATCTGAAACATAACCTTAGGGTTAAGTCGAATCAGTGAGAGATACAGAAAGATTCGTACTTTCAAAGATCAAAAAATGATGAACACAGACGTAATAAGCAACAGGTTAAAGATTTTGAACCAGATTTGGTTCGATTTTTGCCAGATTTGCTTGCTATTCTAGGCAAGCCATTATGTAATATAAAAAACGGGTAGCCAGTAAGGAGAAGGGGCCAAATAAGGTAAGGAATCATGGATTGATTCCATTTTTGGGGTTGGAATCGGAGAGATTTGAGTGACGGCGCTAGGGTTTTGAGAGGTGAGAGACGAGAATGTTTTGGGACGGCGGGGGGTGTAAAGTGATTAGGGTTAGGGGTTGTCACGACCCAATTTCCAACCCGGTCGTGATGGCGCCTCTCGTGAAGACAAGGCCAGCCAACTAACCCAAATCGTCTCTTTAACAATTATTAAACATAAATGAATAGATAAATACAGCTTAACGACAATACTAACCAGTATTTACAACCCAACACAACCCGACCGGGGTGTCACAAGTCACGAGCATCTAGAGAAGTCTAAATACAACTACAAGGCCAAATATATGGAATAAAATTTAGAACCAAAGGAAGTAATCCGGTGCCGTGAACGCCGGCGGTCACTCTGCTCAGCTACGATAGCAATACCTTCAACCAGCTCAAAACCCACTAACGGGTGAACAATACCTGCATCTGCGCGCGAGGTGCAGGGAGTAAAGTGAGTACTCCAACCCAGTGAGCAATAAAAATGAATAACGGCTGAGAATATAAAATCCCACACAGGCACAGATAATGCTATCTCAAACAATAAAATCAAGTAAAAAGTAGGGACCAGTGAAACATAGCAAGAAATTCTCTTTGAAAACAATTAATAAAACAAGTATGCTCAAGTATGGTGAGTCATTGTTACCTGACCGGTCAGCCATTGTTACCTGACCCAACGTGTGTTTCAGTGCCATTGTTACCACTGGTCAGCCATTGTTACCTGACTGGTCAGTCATTGTTACTTGACCAAAACACGTGTGACAGTGTCATTGTTACCACTGTCCAATTCTAAATGGGTACCGCGCTCACTGTGGGTGTGCAGACTCCGGAGGGGCTCCTACAGCCCAAGCGCTATATCATCATAAGGCCTGAAAGCCTGTACATATCAACATGAGGCCTGAAAGCCTTCTCACAATACACTCGAGGCCTGAAAACCTCCTCAAATATCACTCGAGGCCTGAAAGCCTCCTCACATCACTCGACATATCCTCACATATGGCCCTCGGCCTCAATCAGTCCAAAAATAATCACAAGCCCCTCAGGCATCAGTAAAGACAATAATTCTCAGCTCAAACAAATNNATTCACAATTGAAAAAGCACATGCCGATGTGCTTGCAACCATGTTTTGTCATCCAACTCAAATACATCTACTCTACCGTACGACTCCCCAACAGTAGGAAAAAGAGATTCTTCTTTATTAGTCTCATGCTCAATTTCATCACTCCATTTTCTTGAACAATAAGACATTGAATCTCTACCCTCTAAATATCGTGAGCAGAATGCCATACACTCATTTGCTATGTATGCTTCTGCTATTGAACCTTCTGGACATGCACGATTACGAACATATGATTTTAAAGTACCCAAATACCTATGGAAAAAAGTAATGTTATTAGTTTGATATTAGAGTATTTAACAACTAAAGACATATAACAATGATTCAGTGATATTCTACATACCTCTCAATTGGATACATCCAGCGATAATGTACTGGTCCCGCATGTTTAGCCTCAGTTGCCAAGTGAATAACCAAGTGTATCATAACAGTAAAGAATCCTGGGAGGAAGAGTTTCTCCATAGTAGACAATGTTTCTGGGATTTTTTCTTCAAGTAGGTTTAACTCTTCTAGTTTTAGCTTTTTGCTACACAAAACACGAAAGAATGTGCATAGTTCAATTAAAATTGAACTTACTCTTTTATCTACTGATCTCCGCAAGGCAAGAGGAAGAAGTTCTTGCATTATAACATGACAATCGTGAGTTTTTAGCCCAGATAACTTTCGTTTGCGAACGCAACGTGAAATATTAGACGCATAGCCATCTGGAAACTTGGCATTTTGTAGTACTTCATAAAATAACTCCTTTTCCTGCTGAGACATTGTGAAAAAAGTAGCAGGAAGATATGCTCTCCCACTAGCTCGATATTGAGGCTATAAGCTTGGTCTTATTTTCATCTCCTTCAAGTCCAATCGAGCTTCTAAGTTGTCTTTAGACTTTTTACCAAGATTCAATAGTGTATAAATTAAGTTATCGCACACATTCTTTTCTATGTGCATCACATCAAGATTATGGCGCACCAAGTTAAATTTCCAATAAGGAAGATCGTAAAAAATACTTCTCTTTTTCCATGTGTTTTTCATCACCCCACTTACCCCTTCACTTGACCGGCCGAGAGTAAATTTTATATCTTTAACTTGATTCAGCACTACTGACCCAGATACTGGAGAAGGTGCAGGTCTTGTTTCTTTAGTCCCATCAAATGATTTCGCATCATTCCGATATTTGTGTCCCGACTTCAAGAAGCGTCGATGCCCCATGTAACAAAACTTTCTGCCATGTTTCAGCCTTCTAGATTGAGTGTTTATGTTACAAGAAGGGCATGCAAACCGACCATAAGTGCACCATCCAGAGAGAGTACCATATGCAGGAAAGTCATTTATAGTCCACATGAGAGCTGCTCGCATTTGAAATATCTCCTTAGTAGAGGCATCGTATGTTTCTACCCCAACATCCCATAATTCATTTAACTCTTCTATTAGAGATTGCAAAAATACATCGATATTATTGCCAGGCGCTTTGGGTCCAGCAATAAGTAAGGACAGAATGAAGAACTCTTGTTTCATGCACATCCATGGAGGAAGATTATATGGCATCAAAATCACTGGCCATGTACTATGAACAATTCGCATTGTGCCAAATTGATTAAACCCATCAGAAGCTAATCCTAGGCGCACATTGCGAGGGTCTCCAGCAAATTCGGGATATTTACTATCAAATTTTTTCCAAGCTTCAGAATCTGCAGGATGTCGTAGAACTATATCTTTGTTGCGCTCTTCATGATGCCAACGCATTGCTTTAGAAGTTTTCGAAGATATAAACAGTCTTTGTAGCCTTGGTTTTAAAGGAAAATACCTTATGACCTTGGCTGGGATATTTCTAGCATCATTTTTCCATCTAGAAGCTCCACAAACATTGCATTTACTGACATTCTTATTAGCAAACTCTTTCCTAAAAAGCAAGCAATCATTGGGACAAGCATGAATTTTCTCATACTTTAAGCCCAAGCCTTCAACTATCTTTTTGGTCTCATAGAAAGAAGGAGGCAATTTTTCTCCTTCAGGCAGCACATCCTTCAATAGTCCAAGCAAATCATTAAACGATTCATTTGACCATTTGAACATGCATTTTGTACGGTACAGATGCATCAAAAAGGACATTTTGCTAAATTTCTTACATCCTGGATATAGTTCTTCATTTGCCTCCTTCATGAGCCGTTCAAACTTATCCACCTCTGGATGCGGTTGATTTCCAGATGGATGAGCAGTATTCTCTTGTAAGTTATGCTCTATGTCACCCCCTTCACTAACGTCAGTATCCATGAACTGTGTAAAGCCTCCAAAGGCATCATGTATCATTCCTGTCATATCATAGCCCCTTAAAGTTGACTGGCTGCGATTATTTGCTTGAGCATTGTTTGATCCCTTTAGAGACTCACCATGACAAAACCAAGTATCATATGATGGCATAATACCATTAATCACAAGATGATCATATGCTGTAGTCCGGTTTACTTGATGGATAAGCACACACTCCGTACAAGGACATGCAATTTGTTCTCCATCTTGTTTTTCAGAAAAGGCATGGTTTATAAACTCCTCTACTCCATCCAAATATTCTTTACTAAATCTATCACAATGCATCCATCTTTTATTTCTAGGATTGTCCATGACATTTAAGATATTCTTTTTTGTTCTATACTTACTACAAGAGCTAAAAATTCATTGGTAAAAAGAGGAAATTAATAAAAAATATAGTTCAAATAAAATAACCATCTTATTAGTAGGTAATTCCATAGCTCGAAGATATCATTTTAAGAATTAAAACTATCAAACAGAAATCCATTAAAACTATCAAATAGTTAAACTATCTCTAATTTCTTCTATGGTTTCCATATATTGGTTCATAAACTTTTTAAGAATAGAATTATTAAACTTATAAATTATGCTTCTTCTATGGTTTTCATATATTTGTTCGTAAACTTTTTAAGAATAGAATTATTAGTTATAAATTATAGAAGTACCATACGTCATATATTTTAAAATTGAAGATATTACAATTGTCAAACCCTCACTGTATATGGATATGAGCTAGCTGAATAATTTGCAAATTTCAGCAATGATGCAGCAATTTGCAATTTTTGAAATCTGAATGAGGTCATTCAAAGGCATACATTATTTTCTTGAAGTATAATGTGTTATCATCCCTTAAAAATGATGATGAACTATTGTACTACAATCTCTAAGTAAAGCAGAAAAAAGCTGATAGTTCAAATTTTTCTCATGGTCCAACTTCTTTCTTCACTTCACAAATGATTTATTCTTTTGATAATTTTTCTTAACTTCACTGTTTTGCCGCACTCATAGTGAAAATTGAAGTGTAGATTGTTAGATGAATTGAAAAACTTTTTGATTAGTAAAACCAATAACCTATCGGAGAAACAGTTAGAGCAAAAAGAACAAATCAGTCAAGCTGAGCATATGCTTATTTCGTACAGAGGCATCAAATTTATAAAAATAAGAAAAGCTCGCATCAATTAGCAAAAATAAAAAACAGTATGTATGTCGACTAGTAGATTCATATCCCGACTAGTGGTAGATTCAATGAAAACATCAATATGCATCGACGACACTTAAAAAATTTCTGAATAGTCGCAAGAATAACAGTAGCCTTAGAAAATATATAGAGGAATCAATTCATAAAATAGTAGAGGAACAGAGGAGGAATAAACTCAACCAATCGCCCATCAATTTAACAGCAGCCCGTTATCACAAACTACTTAGCATATGCAAATAAACTAGAGAAGACAAAAGCTCACAACACATAGGAAAATTGCAATGCAGACATTGGAGCATTGTGTTTTGGCGCTAGGCAGTGATAGTTACAGCAGAACACTGTTTGATTCTTATTTTTGCAATATCTACAGAATGCAGATTTCATTGGACAAGAAATATAGACCAAACAAATACTAAGAACAGCCATATAACATGACTTTTACTAGATTAAATTACACAGAATCTATTGTAAATCAACCGACAAGCATCAATCCAAAATCTACTGTAAATCGATTGCAGTCGACTAATTTAACAGGGGAAAAAGAGAAGTTAACATGGGAAGAAGATGGACTGGCACTACAACAGGTTGTTGACGCAACAACGAGTTAGGAACTGATTTGCTGTAAATCAATCGACCAGCATCAATACAAAATCTACTATAAATCGATTGCAAGGAACTGATTTACTGTAAATCTACTGTAAATTGATTAGACGAAGAGAAGTTAACACTGCCATTAACGCACTGTCTTCTGTAAATCAATTGAACTGATCTTCTGTAAATCAATTGTAAAATCGAAGAGAAGAGAATTTACCTGGGAAGAAGATGTGCACAATCGTTGATGCACTGTGAATCGCACAGGCGTTTTCGTGCACTGGCGTTGATGCAGCAGCGAATTAGCTAGGGCACACTGGCATTGATGCAGCGTTTCCGCGCACTGGCGTTGATGGAGTAGCGAATTAGCTAGGGCTTTTTCCGCGAAGTCGATTCAACTAGTAAGGGAAACGATTCAATGTTTTCCTTCTGTTATTTTCTAATTATTTTCTAATTCTAATTGGGGAGGGAAACGAAAAAAGGTATCAAAAAAATTGGAGGGAAAGATTTTCTCTTCTTTGTGCGGAGGGAAAGTTAAAATAATAAAAGATTAATTACAATTAGTAATTTTTAGTGGCTATTATTTTTTATTGCCGGTAAAAGGATATCTTTTACTGGCTAATGGTCATATGCCGCTAATATTTAAGCTTAAAGAATTTATTAGTGACCATTGCCTTATTGCCGCTAAATAATTGCCGCCAAAGGTCCTATTTGTACTCTAAAATAGTACAGTTACATATGAGTACTACAGAGATAGGCACTGGAATCCTTGAAAGGGATAAATATTACCTTAGTGTGGCTTCCGTCCCGGGTAAAGAAAGAATGTTAGGCAACCCGAAGAGCCAGTAGATGGAGCAAGGGGAGCTAAAAGAAAAACAATGTCCTGTTGAAATTTTCAAAATAAAGTGATAGACAATAATGTCAGCAAGAAATAAGAAAAGAGTTAATGAAGCATTATAAGTAAGATGTGATACATGGATGACAAGGGTAGATAAAAAAGATGATAGTATTACAGAGTCTATAGTCAAGTGAAGGAAAAGACGAGATGTGACAGGCCTTGAGATAACAAAAGAATATAGGCCATAAAGTCATATCCTCATTTCAAGAAATAAGTCCGTGACTCCAACGCGAATACCAGAAGGAAAAGATAGACTCCGGAGTAATAAAAATTAGTATGGGCTAGTGAACAAGATAAACAAAACATGAATTAGGGACTGAGTGATTTGATAATAGTCGGCATCATGAGAATTTCAAATTTTGTTCCACCGGTAATATAAGGGACAACAGAAGAAGATTCAGGAGAAATTCAGGGAATGGTCATTCAGGAAGACGCTTCTCTAAAGCAAGCAATGTGAGCAAAGTTAAGCTTAAGGGACGGCATGTGCCAGTTATACTAAGTGTCACCCTCATGACTAGGGAATTTTGTTATCCTTGGTATAGAAGGATTACCACAAGGCGAGGATGGGTCATCGATGATGTGAAAAGACGCCAAAGACGAAAAGGTAAAACATCTATAGGTGGATCGTCGTGGCTCCAACTCTTAGTACTCCCCTAAAGAGGGGAATACGGAATGATGTGGCATTAAGTCAGAATTAAGTGGTTCTAGTAACTACGAAATGGTAAAGGAAGAATGCGATAAAAATGAGAAAGGGATGATATTGCACTTGTTCAAAGCCTATAGATATGCTACAATTCCAGAACATTATGTAACCACGACGTTAAGGAAAGGAAGTAAGGGTTCCTGCCCAGGGTGTAATGGATAAATGAGGAGCCAGTGCGAGAGGTAAGTTAAGACAAAGGAAATAACCCAAGAAACATTTTGCGGAATATTAATAAGAGAATGGGCCAACGAGTAGTTAGTAGTTGATTCAGAAAGATCCTAGCTATGGCCAGACAAGAGGATACAGACAAATCAACAGATCTAAACACAGGGAACCCCAATGTAGGGAATTCAGCCTTGCAATTATGACATCGTGACCCTTGAGAAATATTCAGATAAGAGTTGGAGTAGTTAAAGGTATAGTATGAGTATTACTGAAACAAAAGAGAGTGCCACTGGGAATACATTCAAAATATCAGTTTAGAAGCAGCCCTACAAGCAAAAGGGCGTGGAGGTAAGTAACTATGGATAATTATAGGCGAGGAAGGACATCAAAAATTCCGTCGAATATGCGATATAATAAGCTCGCAGTCTTACAAGAGTCAGAGGATCCTCCCTAAGTACTACAATGAAAGACTAGCTGAGAAAACATGGAAGAAGACTTTAGCCTAAGCATAGTAACTGGAAGAAGAAATAGTCATGTAAAAATAGTCTCACTACAACATTTTATGTGTTGATGCCCAATTTTTTCCTCATATATTTCAAATATGCATATATATCTTCAAAATAGTGCATGAGCATCACCAAGTATTTTTTCCACAATTTTCTATAATTTTAAAGGCTTTTAATCAATTTATTCCTGCATTTTTATATAAATAATTATTAACTGCATCACAAATAATTTTATAATAATTTATTATCTAATGTTTCATCATTTATATCCATATTAAGCTTTAATAGTTTTATATATATTTATTTTTGCATCTTTAGGCTACAATTGCATATTTTAAAATAATAGCCCATATGTATGCATAATTATATTATTTACATAAAAATGGCTTTTATATTTTTATAATGTTAAGTAATAATTTTAAATCATTTTTCATGCATAAATGACATTTTAATTATTTATTTATTATTTTTTTTACAAATAATTTACTAATTTAATTTGGGTATTTAAAATTTGGCCTCAAATTGCAACCAATTTTGGACCCAAACCCACACCATTACCCCTGCCCGTTTTAACTAACCAAACCCCACTTAACCCTAATCATTCTCACTGACCCGCCGCCCTTAATCGCTCTCGTCTCCCTCCTCTTTCTCTTTGAAACCCTAGGCGCCGTCACCTAAAATCCCTCCAATTCCCCTTTGATTCCAACCAGATATGGAATTTCTTGGTGATTTTCTTACCTTATCGATCTTATCTCGCTACTGGCTACTCGATTATGGTATAACCTAATAGCTTGCCTAATATGGCAAGCCGATCTCCCTCACTTTGGACCGAATCTGTTTCGAACTCTCATTTTCTTCCCTTCTATATTCATTCTTCGTCTCTTATGGTAAGAATCTCTGAGATTCTCCCGATTCTTCATTTTACCCTAAAGTTAGGGTTTTCAGATCTTTGATTCGAACCAAATTTGGTTCAAATTTAGTTTGTTAATGTTATTTTTCGTCTGTATTCACTTTGTCACTTAGAAATTTGCCTATTTTTCGTTAAATCTTTTACTTACCTAAACTAGGGTTTTAACCTTCTTTAATCGAACCGGGTTTGGTTCAAATCTTTTGTTTTCTTCAATAACTCCCTGTCTATGTTCTTTTATTAAAGCAAATAATCATTTGCCTTTATTGCTCTATCAATTTGTGTTTACTTAAAACTAGGATTTTCAGATCTTAGTTGATTCTGTTATCTTTTAAAACTCCTATCTAGGTTCATTATGTGATATTGTGCTGATTTTATGGTTTGCCTTTTGAATATTCTCTTGTCTACCTTACTTTAGTCCGCTGATTTTATGGTTTACCCAAAATTAGGGTTTTAAAACCTTTTACTGAGATTTTAATATTTCCTTTCTTGTATGGTATTGATGTTTCCTTATTATGCTTGATTTACCCTGTTCTCATTATTTCCTTACCTTAGTTGATCCGGCATTTGACTGTTGATTGATTTTGTATAATACATACCTTATTCTAAGTAATACTTGCCTGATTACACGCTGTTATGTCCAGCTAATTGATTGAACTCGACTTCAAATTGATTCTAGAATTATTGTCATTCCTTATTTGTGTATGTTTGATTTATTCCCTTATTTGTCTGCCTTATTGAACACTATTTAAACCCTTTCCTGTCACGGCCCAATTTCTAACCCGGTCGTGATGGCGCCTCTCGTGAAGACAAGGCCAGCCAACTAACCCAAATCGTCTCTTTAACAATTATTAAACATAAATGAATAGATAAATATAGCTTAACGACAATACTAACCAGTATTTACAACCCAACACAACNAACTGTAACTCATCTAATCAAGAACTTCCGTTGATCCCATTAGGAAGAAGAATCATTACACATTCCATGCTTCGCATACCCATAGAAAATATATTCATCTCCAAACCACGGTGAAACCCGACAAGAACATCTCTGCCAATTCCATTCGCACAAGCTAAACTGCCAGGACTGAATCCTTCTATCCAAACCAAGCTAAGCAAGCTGTCAGAACTCAAGAACTTTGCTGCACAATGCTTGTAAAGGCTCATTACCTTGAACACATACGAGGAATTAATCATATCCTTACCATACCGATTCGGTCTACTATCAAGCTACTCCATCTATCTAATTTCCCTTCTGATTCATCATCAACTTGATATTCCCCCTTGCTGTAGCACCACAATGCCTCAACCCAGGCTCACCACACGAGACCCAAACACAAGACCACACTGTCTAAGACCCATAAGCCACCGAATACTCTCTCAAATGTCCCCAGAAATACCACACACCAGAATATTTTACTTGAAGAACTCCCTTTGAATATGAATTCATTACCATTACCTTCCAGATACCGATACATAGAACCCCATAATCATCATAAAAATACCACCAGTCTCGACATTTTCCGATGAAAACACGGTCTCTGACCACATACACAACCTTGAGACACCTGATTGTTACATGTAGAATCTTGAACACGATAAAACCATTCTCGAGAGTCATTCACTCTTATTCAAACTGCAAATTACCTGACTTAACGAACAGAACCACTCGTACCTTATTGGCACTCCGATACCGCAAAAATGAGATCCTCATCCCAATACAACCAAGCAACTTCCTGCTCTATGCACCGAGCATTCTTTACCAACAACAACTCTAGACATTCCGTTATTCTCATATCCTATGGAACATAATATAACCTTTGTCAAAAAAAAATTTTTCTTCTTTTACTCTTGCCATAGCTGGCTCGCCCACACGCTCCAACTGAAGCCAACATAGCACATGCCCGTGCAATCAGCTAATCAATAGCAACCTCCCCAACTTGGCTCGAAGCCATATATCAGGACACACTCAACAACTCATAACACTTTTACTCTAATGATGCCGCAATATCATAGTGAGATTAAACTCAAATCATCTACTAGTTGTGAAAACACAGATCGTCTAGTACTGTAATCCTCTACAACCTCGTATTCATCCCCACATCAGTTGAGTCCACTCTCTTAAGCGACCCGATTTTTTTTTTTGAATTTCAACACGCACCCTTCAATTACACATGAGATCTTTTAACATACACATAAGGATCATACCACTTAAGAACACTCCGCAGGAGATAACCCACCTGCTTCGCCTCAATTTAGTATTTCAGCATACCTTCAACCGTCATATCCATTACACAGTCATTTAGTCTTTCCTGGGTCTGAACTCATACCACCACATGAAATGCACTACACTCCCCAACTAGGAGACACGATAATATTCTTCACACGCCCATACTCGGGCCACACATCAAATCACAATAGGAAACGAATGCTTAACAGCTCATCTATTAACCAGCAGACTTCTTCGACACTATCAAGTCATATAGACACATCTCGCAGTACTAACATACTCGTCACATGGATATCCAACCGCCATTCCGGCTAATAGGGACTATATCGAACATGAAAGTTCAAAACACTTGCTCGCACAATCAGCACCTCAGTGCTCAAGCAATAGGAAAAGATCCGGCCTCAAGTCCTCCAGACTGGCCCAACATACTCACGAAGATCACATCTCGCCCCTTGGTCGGGGAATCACAAACCATCGAGGCACATATAATACTGAGCGCTCGTATGCGCATACAGACGTGTGGAAGGAATTTTCAAGAGTTTCTTTTCAAGCTGAATCAAGGACGCACGATAAGAATTCAAGAATGTGAAGTTTTCGTAAAGGTTCTCCAGCCTCTCGAGGATAAATACAGACGTCTCTGTACCGATCCGCGAGACTCTACTAAACCTGCTCATGACTCGTGAGACCTAGTAACCTAGGCTCTGATACCAACTTGTCACGACCCAATTTCCAACCCGGTCATGATGGCGCCTCTCGTGAAGACAAGGCCAGCCAACTAACCCAAATCGTCTCTTTAACAATTATTAAACATAAATGAATAGATAAATACAGCTTAACGACAATACTAACCAGTATTTACAACCCAACACAACCCGACCGGGGTGTCATAAGTCACGAGCATCTAGAGAAGTCTAAACACAACTACAGGGCCAACAATATACGAAATAAAATTTAGAACCAAAGGATGTAATCCGGTGCCACGAACGCTGGCGGTCACTCTGCTCAGCTACGATAGCAATACCTTCAACCAGCTCAAAACCCACTACCCGGTGAACAATACCTGCATCTGTACGTGAGGTGCAGGGAGTAAAATGAGTACTCCAACCCAGTGAGCAATAAAAATGAATAACGGCTGAGAATATAAAATCCCACAGAGGCACAGATAATGCTATCTCAAATAGTAAAATCAAGTAAACAGTAGGGACCAGTGAAACATAGCAAGAAATTCTCTTTGAAAACAATTAATAAAACAAGTATGCTCCAGTATGGTCAGTCATTGTTACCTGACCGGTCAGCCATTGTTACCTGACCCAACACGTGTTTCAGTGCCATTGTTACCACAGGTCAGCCATTGTTACCTGACTGGTCAGTCATTGTTGCCTGACCAAAACACGTGTGACAGTGTCATTGTTACCACTGTCCAATTCTAAATGGGTACCCGCGCTCACTGTGGGTGTGCAGACTCCGGAGGGCCTCCTACAGCCCAAGCGCTATATCATCATAAGGCCTGAAAGCTTGTACATATCAACATGAGGCCTGAAAGCCTTCTCACAATACACTCGAGGCCTGAAAGCCTCCTCACATATCACTCGAGGCCTGAAAGCCTCCTCACATCACTCGACATATCCTCACATATGGCCCTCGGCCTCAATCAGTCCAAAAATAATCATAAGCCCCTCAGGCATCAGTAAAGACAATAATGCTCAGCTCAAACAATAGTTCAAACATCAGTTAAAACTCAAGGTTGAGTAAAAATATAGCTGAGTTCATGAAACGGTGTAATTCAAATGGACCGAGTTCAAATAATATTTCAAACAGTGAGGAAAACAGTGATGATAGTTCATAAAGAGTTCAAACAGTCGGCAATAAGCCCCAAATATGGCAATAAGCCCAAATCATAGTGAAAATAACAAGTCATTGCTAATACGCGGTAAAATATCATCCGGACAGGACCAAGTCACAGTCCCCAATAGTAAATGACCCCGCGCTCGTCATGGAACGCGTGTCTCATCTCAACATAGCACCAAGTTGTGCAAATCCGGGGTTTCAAACCCTCAGGACGTCATTCAAAATCATTACTCACCTCGAACCGGTGAAATCTCTAGCTCGCGACGCCTTTGCCTCTCAAACCGACCTCCACGCGCGTCAAATCTAACAAAAACCACAAGGAATAAGTCACAATAGGCTAATGAATCATAACCCAATCGAAAAGACTCGAAAAATATCAAAAATCACGAAGTTGGCAAAACCCGAGCCCCGCGCCCACTTCTCTAAAAATTACAAAATTCACATCACCGGAATCCTCGTCTCGCCACGAGTCCGTACATATAAAATTTACCAAAATCGGAGTCCAATTGACCCCTCAAATCCCTATTTTAAACTCTCTTAAGTTCAAGCCCTAAACCACCATTTTTGACCTTTGATTCCTTGATTATTCAGTCTAAATACATGTTTTTTTTACACCATAAAATCGTATTCTAAGTCCAAGAATCCATACCTGATTAAAGCCCTCGAAACCCTCTTCAAAATCGCCTCAAAGCTCTCAAGGTTCGGAGTCCAAAATGTTGTTCTTTCAAAAAAATTCGCGAAGAAGATAAATTTCACTTAACTGCCAGCCATTCCGCTTCTGCGGATATATTACCGCTTCTGCGACTTCCGCATATGCGGTCCACGTCCGCTACTGCGGACTTTTCACTTAAGGTACCCACTGCTTCTGCGGTCCCTAATTCGCTTCAGCGGGACCGCCTATACGGTCAAATCTTCCGCTCCTGCGGACTTAGACAAGGTCCCATAATTCCGCTTTTGCGAGGCCCAGCTCGCTTCTGCGAGACCGCACCTGCGGTCCAATAGCCGCAGGTGCGAAAACACCAGATACCAGCAATATGAAACATGCAACAACTCCAAAAACTCTCCGTTTAACCATCCGAACTCACCCCGAGGCCCCCGGGACCTCAACCAAAAGCACCAATACATCCTAAAACCTCATTCAAACTTGTTCCAATCATCAAAACACATCAAACAACGCCAAAACCACTAAATCACATCGGATTCAAGCCTAAGTTCTTCAAAAACTTCCGAAACACGCATTTGATCAAAAACCCGACCAAAACACCTCCGAATGACCTGAAATTTTTCACACACATCACAAATCACATATCGAAGCTACAGCAACTCTCGGAATTCCATTCCGACCCTCGGATCAATATCTCACCTATCAACTGGAATTCGCCAAAATACTAACTTCGCCAATTCAAGCCTAATTCTACACCGGACCTCCAAAATCAAATCTGATCGCACTCCTAAGTCACAAATCATCCCCCGAAGCTAACCGAATCACCGAAAATCACATCCGAGCCCTCTAACTCAATAGTCAACATTCGGTTGACTTTTCCAACTTAAGCTTTCCTTAAAGAGACTAAGTGTCTCATTTCTTATCAAAACCAATCCAAATCAACTCTAACACACCACATACCGATAACGAAACATGAAGAAGCATGAAATGGGGGAAACGGAGCAATAACACATGAGACGACGGGTCGGGTCGTCACATCCTCCCCAACTTAAACAAACGCTCGTCCTCGAGCGTACCCAGAGTTGTCCTAGAAGCCAACCAATAGCTGAATGACCTTACCAAGCATATACCCGGGGTGATCCCTCGTCACCCTATCTCGCATAGGTCCGATAACACAATATAGCTGAAATTTCACAGTCCATCTAAACCATAAACCGTAGAACCACATTGCACTTCCCGAAATCATACACAAGGTCAGGACCTCACATCTATACTCAGAATAAACCTGAACCAGCTGTAACAACTCATACCTGCAACCTCAGGTGAGATCATATGATATACCACATAATCCAAACACTCGAAACGGTAACTTCTATTCACAGTAGTTACCCACAGCAACCAAATACAGATAGAAAACCTCTTATCGACTAAGGTCTTATTCCAACACTTTCATATACTGCCAACGATAAATGAAACACGCAATAAACCGTAATCCATTTCTCAGATCAACCATTCATGAAGCCACTTCCCTTTTGACTAATACCACAGCAGATTCCGAGCCGAACCTCGATTTTTTTATCCTCCCAACAAGCTGAAATCAAATCCATTCGTGTTCATTAATGACCCCAACGATCACCTCGAACCCAACACACCACTCTGGTGGTATGACACCTCAATGCAGGCCTAAGCCACAACTTGCATAATACGCGCATCAATAAGAAACGGTCTGAACATACTCAAATCACGAAAAATGACTCAAACGAAAGAGTTGTACCTCAAGCTCATTAGTACCATCACCACACAAGGCTGAGACCCCGTCTCACATCATAGAAATAAAACACCTGAATCTACCCCGAAAGGTCATATCTCCACGTGGCCTCGCCACAATGCACGATCCTATCCAAACACTGTTACCCATGAAACACCTCAGGTCACTATGCTCAAAATCGACAGCCACGCACAATTTGATGTCTGAAACCCAAGCAATTCATTACACCCACGGTGAAACAAATAACATACGACACGCAACCCGATAGGTCATAACCAACACTCCATTTACCGAGCAACATCCAATTACTCTTCCCGCTCGACTTTCACTATGAATCCCCAATAGTACCGCACCACAGGTGCCCATAATTAACAAATCCTAATGTCTCACAACATAAAATGGCAACTCAAGCTGAATACGTAGCCACATCGGCCTGCCAACGAACTCATTACCAAGGAAGCCTGAAGCTGCTCCTTCCATTACTATAACTCCTGCCGGAGCCGTACGATACGGTGGCCGGCACCAAATCAATATCGAAATCCACAACCTCGCCCGGCGACATGCCCGGCCACAAGAAACGCATCCGAAAAGTCCCTCAATACCGGAACTGAATCAATGGTAGAAACCTCTGCACTGACATCGCCATGAAGGCCCAATTAAGAAAAGCAATCCTTCCCAACCGTCCGCTGGTGTTCGGAATACAAACCACTCTGCTAGAACATAACCCGATGCACCTCGCCATGGAACCCGTGGCATTTTCCGATATAACCCATAGCACAATAGTCTAGAATAACCCAACACTGAGACAACCAGTCTATACCCCAATAGCATATCCAGAATCTAATATACCAAGCAAAGAAAGATCCACTCGGGCCTCCAAATCCCAATAGCCGCTAACGGTACCAATACACATGATCCACAACCACTACATAGCCTGAACACGAGAACTCCCACTCTCCAACTCCATATAGCTCAAGAATCTCTGTACCTGATTCCCAAATTCCGCAGTATGAATACATATTACACCTCGAGTACCTAATCATTCCACGAAAGATATTCTAAGATTCCCCTGTGCCATCACACAACTCAGATATCAACAGCCGATCTAACAAGAAAGCACCGCAATACTACCGTAGTATCATCAGTCTAATCACATTGCCCTTTTTCCGAGACATATACTCTCGTCAAATCACTTCCATTTAGCAGCACCATTTCCTTGATTACCTGAGGCTACCCGTTGCCTAAGAATTTTATGAACTCCTTTTTAGAACTGAACTGTAACTCATCTAATCAAGAACTTCCGTTGATCCCATTAGGAAGAAGAATCATTACACATTCCATGCTTCGCATACCCATAGAAAATACATTCATCTCCAAACCACGGTGAAACCCGACAAGAACATCTCTGCCAATTCCATTCGCACAAGCTAAACTGCCAGGACTGAATCCTTCTATCCAAACCAAGCTAAGCAAGCTGTCAGAACTCAAGAACTTTGCCGCACAATGCTTGTAAAGGCTCATTACCTTGAACACATACGAGGAATTAATCATATCATTACCATACCGATTCGGTCTACTAACAAGCTACTCCATCTATCTAATTTCCCTTCTGATTCATCATCAACTTGATATTTCTCCCTTGCTGTAGCATCACAATGCCTCAATCCAGGCTTACCACACGAGACTCGAACATAAGACCACACTGTCTAAGACCCATAGGCCACCGAATACTCTCTCTGCTGTCCCTAGAAATACCACACTCCAGAATATTTTACTTGAAGAACTCCCTGCGAATCTGAATTCATTACCATTACCTTCCAGATACCGATACATAGAATCCCATAATCATCATAAAAATACCACCAGTCTCGACATTTTTCGATAAAAACACGGTCTCTGACCACATACACAACCTTGAGACACCTGATTGTTACATGTAGAATCTTGAACATGATAAATCCATTCTCGAGAGTCATTCACTCTTATTCAAACTGCAAATTACCTGACTTAACGAACAGAACCACTCGTACCTTATTGGCACTCCGATACCGCAAAAATGAGATCCTCATCCCAATACAACCAAGCAACTTCCTGCTCTATGCACCGAGCAGTCTTTACCAACAACAACTCTAGACATTCCGTGATTCTCATATCCCATGGAACATAATATAACCTTTGTCAAAAAAATTTTTTTTTTCTTTTACTCTAGCCATAGCTGGCTCGCCCGCACGCTCCAACTGAAGCCAACATAGCACATGCCCGTGCAATCAGCTAATCAATAGCAACCTCCCCAACTTGGCTCGAAGCCATATATCAGGACACACTCAACAACTCATAACACTTTTACTCTAATGATGTCGCAATATCATAGTGAGATTAAACTCAAATCATCTACTAGTTGTGAAAACACAGATCGTCTAGTACTGTAATCCTCTGCAACCTCGTATTCATCCCCACATCAGTTGAGTCCACTCTCTTAAGCGACCCGAATTTTTTTGAATTTCAACACGCACCCTTCAATTACACATGAGATCTTCTAACATACACATAAGGATCATACCACTTAAGAACACTCCGCAGGAGATAACCCACCTGCTTCGCCTCAATTTAGTATTTCAGCATACCTTCCACCATCATATCCATTACACAGTCATTTAGTCTTTCCTGGGTCTGAACTCATACCACCACATGAAATGCACTACACTCCCCAACTAGGAGACACGATAATATTCTTCACACGCCCATACTCGGGCCACACATCAAATCACAATAGGAAACGAACGCTTAACAGCTCATCTATTAACCAGCAGACTTCTTCGTCACTACCAAGTCATATAGACACATCTCGCAGTACTAACATACTCATCACATGGATATCCAACCGCCATTCCGGCTAATAGGGACAATACCGAACATAAAAGTTCAAAACACTTGCTCGCACAATCAGCACCTCGGTGCTCAAGCAATAGGCAAAGATCTTGCCTCAAGTCCTCCAGACTGGCCCAACATACTCACGAAGATCACATCTCGCCCCTTGGTCGGGGAATCAGAAACCATCGAGGCACATATAATACTGAGCGCTCGTATGCGCATACAGACGTGTGGAAGGAATTTTCAAGAGTTTCTTTTCAAGCTAAATCAAGGACGCACGATAAGAATTCAAGAATGTGAAGTTTTCCTAAAGGTTCTGCATCCTCTCGAGGATAAATACAGACGTCTCTGTACCGATCCGCGAGACTCTACTAAACCTGCTCATGACTCGTGAGACCTAGTAACCTAGGCTCTGATACCAACTTGTCACGACACAATTTCCAACCCGGTCGTGATGGCGCCTCTCGTGAAGACAAGGCCAGCCAACTAACCCAAATTGTCTCTTTAACAATTATTAAACATAAATGAATAGATAAATACAGCTTAACGACAATACTAACCAGTATTTACAACCCAACACAACCCGACCGGGGTGTCACAAGTCACGAGCATCTAGAGAAGTCTAAATACAACTACAGGGCCAAAAATATACGGAATAAAATTTAGAACCAAAGGAAGTAATCCGGTGCCGCGAACGCTGGCGGTCACTCTGCTCAGCTACGATAGCAATACCTTCAACCAGCTCAAAACCCACTAACGGGTGAACAATACCTGCATCTGCGCACGAGGTGCAGGGAGTAAAGTGAGTACTCCAACCCAGTGAGCAATAAAAATGAATAACGGCTGAGAATATAAAATCCCACACAGGCACAGATAATGCTATCTCAAACAGTAAAATCAAGTAAACAGTAGGAACCAGTGAAACATAGCAAGAAATTCTCTTTGAAAACAATTAATAAAACAAGTATGCTCAAGTATGGTCAGTCATTGTTACCTGACCGGTCAGCCATTGTTACCTGACCCAACGCGTGTTTCAGTGCCATTGTTACCACTGGTCAGCCATTGTTACCTGACTGGTCAGTCATTGTTACCTGACCAAAACACGTGTGACAGTTAGTCATTGCTTTACCACTGATCACCAATTCTAAATAGGTACCTGCGCTACGATGGGTGTGCAGATCCGGAGGGGCTTCCTACGCCAAGCGCACTATCAATTATGGCCTGAAAGCCTGATACATATTCAATGAGGCCTGAAGCCTTTCTCACAATACACTCGAGGCACTGAAAACTCCTCAAATATCACTCGAGGCCTGAATAGCCTCCTCACAATCACTCACATATCCTCACTATGGCCCATCGGCTCAATCAGATCCAAAATAATCACAAGCCCCTCAGGCAAATCAAGTAAAGACATAAATTCTCAGCCTCAACAATGTTCAACACAGTTTAAAACTCCAAGGTTGAGTAAAAATCATAGCTGAGTTTCATGAAATAGTGTAATTCACATGGATTGAGTTCAAAATAATATTTAAACAGTGAGGAAAACGTGATGATATTCATAAAGAGTTTTTCAAACAGTCGCAATAAGCCCAATATGGCAATAAGCCCAATCTAGTGAAAAACAAAAGTCATTGCTAATACGCGGTAAAATATCATCCGGACTGGACCAAGTCACAGTCCCCAATAGTAAATGACCCCGCGCTCGTCATGGAACGCGTGTCTCATCTCAACATAGCACCAAGTTGTGCAAATCCGGGGTTTCAAACCCTCAGGACGTCATTCAAAATCATTACTCACCTCGAACCGGTGAAATCTCTAGCTCGCGACGCCTTTGCCCCTCAAACCGACCTCCACGCGCGTCGAATCTAACCAAAACCACAAGGAATACGTCACAATAGGCTAATGAATCATAACCCAATCGAAAAGACTCGAAAAATATCAAAAATCACGAAGTTGGCAAAACCCGAGCCCCGGGCCCACTTCTCGAAAAATTACGAAATTCACATCACCGGATTCCTCGTCTCGCCACGAGTCCGTACATATCAAATTTACCAAAATTGGAGTCCAATTGACCCCTCAAATCCCTATTTTAAACTCTCATAAGTTCAAGCCCTAAACCACCATTTTTGACCTTTGATTCCTTGATTATTCAGTCTAAATCCATGTTTTTACACCATAAAATCGTATTCTAAGTCCAACAATCCATACCTGATTAAAGCCCTCGAAACCCTCTTCAAAATCGCCTCAAAGTTCTCAAGGTTCAGAGTCCAAAATGTTGTTCTTTCAAAAAAATTCGCGAAGAAGATAAATCTCACTTAACTGCCATCCATTCCGCTTCTGCGGATATATTACCGCTTCTGCGACTTCCGCATATGCGGTCCACGTCCGCTTCTGCGGACTTTTCACTTAAGGCACCCACCGCTTCTGTGGTCCCTAATTCGCTTCAGCGGGACCGCCTATGCGGTCAAATCTTCCGCTCCTGCGGACTCAGACAAGGTCCCATAATTCCGCTTCTGCGAGGCCCAACTTGCTTCTGCGAGACCGCACCTGCGGTCCAATAGCCGCAGGTGCGAAAACACCAGATACCAGCAATATGAAACATGCAACAACTCTAAAAACTCTCCGTTTAACCATCCGAACTCACCCCGAGGCCCCTGGGACCTCAACCAAAAGCACCAATACATCCTAAAACCTCATTCAAACTTGTTCCAATCATCAAGACACATCAAACAACGCCAAAACCACTAAATCACATCGGATTCAAGCCTGAGTTCTTCAAAAACTTCCGAAACACGCATTTGATCAAAAACCCGACCGAAACACCTCCGAATGACCTGAAATTTTGCGCACACATCACAAATCACATATCGAAGCTACAGCAACTCTCAGAATTCCATTCCGACCCTCGGATCAAAATCTCACCTATCAACCGGAATTCGCCAAAATAATAACTTCGCCAACTCAAGCCTAATTCTACACCGGACCTCCAAAATCAAATTCGATCGCACTCCTAAGTCACAAATCATCCCCCGAAGCTAATCGAATCACCGGAAATCACATCCGAGCCCTCTAACTCAATAGTCAACATTAGGTTGACTTTTCCAACTTAAGCTTTCCTTAAAGAGACTAAGTGTCTCATTTCTTATCAAAACCAATCTAAATCAACTCTAACACACCACATACCGATAACGAAACACGAAGAAGCATGAAATGGGGGAAACGGAGCAATAACACATGAGACGACGGGTCGGGTCGTCACAGGGGTCTCGTTAGGTTTAAAGAGGTGGGGTGAATGGGAGCCGTTGATCTCTCAAGATCAACGGCTGTGATTAAAGGTAAACGGGGCGGGTCGTATAAGAATGGGCATCGTCCGGGTTTTAATAGGGGGTTGTTTGGTTTGGGCTCAGGCACTATTGGGCCGGTGTAAAGGTGTTGGGCTTGTGTATTGGGTAGTTTTAGGTCCGAAAATAGGAGTAATTTAGGGCTAGTTTTTAAATACCCAACATTTAATAAATAAATAATTTATAAAAGTGATTAATAAAAATCAAAAATATCACTTGTGCATGAAAATGATTTAAAATAATTACTTAACATTATAAAAATATAAAAAGTCATTTGTTGTGTAAATAATATAATTATGCATATATATTGGCTATTATTGCAAAATATGCAATTTTAGCCTAAGGATGCAAATAAGTATATATAAAAATATTTAAAGCTTAATATGGATATAAATGATGTGAAATTAAATAATGAATCGTTATAAAATTATTTGTGATGCAATTAATAATTATTTATATAAAAATGCATGAATAAATTAATTAAAGCCTTTGAAATTATAGAAAATGGAAAAATTCTTGGTGATGCTCATGCGCTATTTTGAAGGTATAAATGTGTATTTGAGAAATATGAGGAAAAAATTGGGTATCAACAACGTGTACAATTCCGTGATTCAGGAAATGATGGAGTTGTGAATGGGATGATATCCCTGGTGGAAACTACAACAAACCGCTCCATCCATCCACGATCGTTGTCATCATCCATGTTGGTGAGTAGAGCACAATGACCATGTTTACTGAAATTTATCATTCCCCCACGAAAAATCTTGGGGGAGTAAAGGTTCATCAGTCGGTCAAGGGAGAGCTCTTCCCCCGTCTCCTAGCATAGACGCCGAAGACAGGCGACCGTCCGCCACACATAAGGGATCACCTGTGCCAAGCAAAACTGGTAACGGAAGCAAAACTCCAAGATAATAGAGTCAAGCCCTCCGCTCAATGAGAACGGGCCCAAAGTGAAGGGGTACGTGTATATGTACGTAAGTTCCTTCTTGGAGAAGGTTACCCGCTTTGCTAGGTCAAGAGCGATCATGTTCAAATCCTAGCAACCACAATCTTCCTTTACAGTAGAGATGCTAGAAGGACAGATTGAAGAAGGGTATATACCAATAGCCCATGTGCGGGAGTTAGTAGAAGGAAACTTCTCTTTGAAATCCTTAGTCGTAGTAAGTTTTTTGGGGATAATGGTGCTCAATGTAAGAGGAGCATCTTCATCAGTACTTTCTTTGTTATTTGAAGAACTAGAGTTTCTAGTAGAAGAGCCATAGTTAACAAAGGGAAATAAGGTTTTCTCTTAAGAAGAAGGTTGAAAGTAAGAGTGAGTTGAGTAAAGAAAGTTTGAGAGAGTTTGGAAAATTATGAAGTGTAAAAAAAGAAGATTGATGCGTATTAGTGAAGGAATAGGCGGCTAAAATCGTGACCATGATTACCTCGAGAACTAGTGAAAGTGTTGCTAAATCATGGAATGAGGCGTGTTCGCGGCATTAAATGCGGATTGACGTGCGTCTAATCAACCCTCATAAACTTTTCAGAGGGGGTCAGAGAATTTTACGCCAAGAGAGGTATCCTCACCAACTTCCCAGTGAATTTAATGTTGTATGGTGGGCCGGGCTGGGACCGGGATCGGACCGGGCCCGCGGTCTTAACGGGCTAAACGGTCCTGGCGGGCCGGTCCTGGTGGGCAGGTCCCCAATGGTGCAGGAGGCCCGTGGCGGGCCGGTTCACTTCTATAAGCCCACGAGCCCGGGACCGCTAAGCCCGGGACCGGCAAGCGGGCCTGGACCGGTTCAATCGGGCCTAACGGGCTCCAACGGCTATTTTTAAAAAAAAAAAAATTAAAAAAAAAAGACCAACGGTCAGATTTTTAAAATCTAGCCGTTGGCCTTCATAATTTATCCGTTGGCCACTTTAAAAAATAGCCATTTGGCCCCCAAACTTTATTTTAACCCCAAACTTTATATAATTACACTTTTTCCCTATTCTCAACTATAAATACCCCCTCATTCTTTCATTTTTACTCACCAATTCATCAATCTCTCTCAATCTCTCTCAATCTATATCTAATTTCTCTTCTATAATTGCTTATTTTATTATTGCAATTTCGTGAAAAATTGTGAAGTTGGTGAATTGAAGTATTCAAGCCTTCAACGATTTTCAATTTTCAAGAAGTTGTTCGGCAATTCAGTAAACTCGTTCCAACTCTTAAGTTTTAAGAATATATTTTTGTGTGTTTTAGTTTGTATAATTGTAATTAATATGACATTTTCTTTGAAAAAAATATTTGGTGGTAAGGGAAAAGCTAAAATTGGTGAAAGTAGTCGCCAACCTACTACCCTTCCTCCGGCTCCCCGACCCAGACCTGTTACCCGTCCTGCTGCTCCTATTATTCTTGATAGTGATAACCCTTGTTTTCAATTTTCCGATAGTGAATTTTGCCATAATGTTGCACCAGGTCAAAGATTAAATGAAGAAGTTATGAATGCTCTTTAGTTTAATGAAACTATCTTAGAAAATGATGAGGAAAATGAGGATATAGATGAAACCCAACCGGATTTAGATGATACACCTACTAGTCCTGTTAATAACCCAACTGATGCACCGGCCGACCCACCTGTAGAAACCCCTACTTTTAATAGACAACCTTCTAAACGCCTAGAAACATCATTAGTTTGGAATTTTTGTACTCAAGTAGGAGAACAAAATAAGGCTAAGTGTAACAATTGTGGGAAATTGCTGGCGCATAAATATACTGGAGGCCGTAGCGGCACGGGTAGTTTGGCAAGGCACATACAAACACACCCTAGAGATAAAGTTAGATATTTACAAATGAAAGCGCAGCTAGAGGGGACAAGTGTAGATACTGCGGTTAACCCTAGTACAGGTTCAAATCTAGTTCAACCAGGAATTAACACTGTGACCGGTGGTATTTTATATTACGATCCAAATAAAGATCGTGAAGAATTACCAAAGATGGTTACCGCTATGTGCTTACCCTATACTTTTCCTTCTAACCCTAACTTTGTGCATTATATTAGAAAAGTTTTTAATCCTACTTATAAAGGTTGGCCTCGCGCAACCGTAAAGAGCGATATTTATAAATATAAACATGAATATGAACAAGACTAAGAAAGATATGCCATTTTTGGTAATAAAAATTATAAGACATGCCCTTGAATATCTCTTTGCAATATTTTTTTGTCTTTAACTTGCAATTATTTATAAGCCATAATATATATACATAACATACAATATATACTAAAAGAAAATAAATAAGGGAATATATATACATAACATACAATATATACTACAAGAAAATATATAAGGGAATATATATACATAACATACAATATATACTACAAGAAAATATATAAGGGAATATAGCATACTATACTGGTATACTATATATATTATATATACTTGAAGAAGTAGTACTATATATACTACAAAACAAGATTTTTCAAAATGAGGGCCCCACCCCCAATGACCACCAACGGTCATATTGCACAAATAGCCATTTTTTTCAATTTACAAAACTAACCTTCTCTAACACTATAAATACCCCCTCCCTCTTCTTCATTTCAATACTCAATACTCATTTCTCAATCTAAATTTCTCTCAATCTCTCAATCTCCAATTTTCAAGACTTCAAGTCTCAATCTCAATTTTCAAGTTAAATCATGCCTCGTTCGGAAAGAGTGCGCTTATTTGTTTCGCAATACTATGAAGTGCTTGAAGAAAATGAAGAAGGCCAAATATTAAAGTGCAAGAACTGTGGAAGAGTCTTAAATTTTCGTTCAGGGTGTACCACAGGCAATTTAAGGAAGCATATAAAGTATTGTGTTGAGGGTATTTATCCGCAAATTCGTCTTTGAGATTTTTCAACAATTTGTGTTATTTTAAAATTATTAGACGTATTTATGCTTCATGTTGTACTTTGTTATTAATTTATTATGCATGCCAATTTAGTTTTACTATTGTTTTGTTATTTTACTTTTTCGTCAAACACTTTAATAATTAGATTTCTATATTATATATACTACATATATTTATATAGCCATGTATAAGAGCAATTTATATATATACATACATATATGGTTTACAAGAAATTGCCTTAAACAAAAAAAATTAAAAAAAAAAGCCCGGAAATAAAAAAGCCCGTTAGGCCCGCTAAACCCGCGAGCCCGACCCATTTAGCCCAGGACCATATAGGCTTAGGCCCGTCATGGGCTGGTTCCACCCGTTGAGCCCACGAAGCCTGGGACCGTGAAGCCCGGGACCGCCGGAGCCCGAACCGCTAAGCCCAGGCCCGTTTAGCCCATTTAGGCCCGGGCCCGGACCACCATACAACATTACCGGTGATACAAGGATATGCCACCGGAAAGCAGGGGGATTATTTGTATAGCGCAAATTATGTTCATATTAAATACTCACAGAATAGAGCGACACGTGGAATCAGAGACAGATGGAAAGCAAGGCAAATAGAAATCAAGTCCGGGGGGCAGCAATCTCGGTTGTCCCCGAAGGGAATGTTGCTCATAAAGACAAATAAATGCCTGCCACCCGGGAACATTCAATGAAGAATATTCTATAACATTAAGTACATGGTCTGTAATAGAGAATATGGCATTCATAGCATGCCGTTATATATTTTTCTATGGCCCCCATAATTGTTATTTAAGAGGAGCTTGATTCTAGAACCATGTTCCCTAGGAGCAACTATAAATAGTGAGTTCAACAACCATTGTAAGACGACATATGATTTGACAAACTTATGCTATAAACTGCCGAAAGCTCAATAAATATTTTATTTCCTTACTTATCTTATCTCGATTTTAACGCTAAGTCTTACATTTTTATTTAATCTATTTATTTATTTTGGGATCGAATCAATTCGCTTGTCTATAAATTACGTATAACTTCAAATATATCGCTTTACGGGTAAACAATTATATGCTAGTAACATCGAAAGAATCTGACTCAAAAAGAACGAATATTGAAAAAGAAAATGATATCACTAGATAGGAGGTTGTAACTTTAAAGCAAATGATTTAATTGTATCCTAATAGTTTGCTTAACTTACCTCGATCTCACGTTTTCCTTTTTATCTTTTTTAATTTATCTTTCTCCTTTCCTATCCATGGTCCACACTCCACGGCTCACTTGAAAAACGAGCAAATTCGAATGATACACAGAGGGACCCACTCGTGGGCTGGTGATATGATTGACATCCATGTTTATCGCGTGCTTGTTTACACTAATTCTTTTGAGTAAATATTAATCCCTCTGTTTTAATTTATGTGAATCTATTTTACTGAAAACAAAATAAAAACAATAATTTAAACTTATGATATAAAATGAGGTATATATAGTTTGTATGGTTATAAATCATTGCATAAAGGTAAACTATTTTCACATATGAAAGGAGTCGTTCTTTTTGGTACGGACTAAAAAGGAAATATATTCACTTAAATTGAAATGGTGTGACTATTATTTATTGCACGAGAAAAGACCTCGATAACCTACAAGGCTACAATTGACAAGAAAAATAATGAAACTATTAACTAGAACTTCATTTGGATGTTCATTTTTGTGAGAATGAAGAAGCATATCAACTTATAGATTCAAAATAAAAAATTTGATATATTCAAACGAACTTAAAAAGTCAATTCAATCCGAGCTTATTTGAATTGGATCTGAATCGTCATTTCTTCAATTGAAAAATCGAAAATCCAAACCAAAATTTTCAAGTCTATTCCAAACTGCTCGAACATCCACCCTAGGGTCTCTCATAATTTTTTGGTAAAATCACTCAAGCGCCCATTCTGGAATGAATAATACTACATTTTTTGAGAAAGTGTTTGTATATTTTTTGGAATGATTTGCCAAATAAGACAAAAATATATATAAAAAAAATCAAAACATATCAAAATATAACTTGAGAGCTGCTTTATGGAATGATTTTTTTTTTTTTTTTTTTTTATAAAAGTTTTTCTTCAGAAAACGTACTCTAAAATAGATAGATTAGTCCAGTAAAAAGGATAGAGAAGTAGGTGGGGTTTCCTTACACGTGATCATAAAGACTGGAACGCCACCTACCGCTAATTGAATTCATGTTTTGTAATTACCAACTTACCCCTAGGAAAGTTCCTGCCCCGCTCTGCTACTGCTTCATATTCGGAAGAGAACTGATGAGGCAGTAAAAGGTGATAGAACCACAGCTATACTACTGCCAAGTAATCCGTTACGTATAAATCACGTTACTGCAGAGAGAGAGTTCATTTTGCTGGTAGCTCAGTCGAAGATCTACTATGGAGTCTTCACTATTGACATCACCAGCGGCAATTTCTCGTTTGGGAGCATCGAGAACTCTTCATTGCAATTGCAGTCCTTTAGTTTCTCAACTTCACCGTCACTTTTCTACTCGGCCGACTCACTTTGTACTGCTGAGTCAACTCGCTCGGCTCCATCTTCGAGCCGTATGTAACGGTGAGGTTCGAGGTTTGAACCGGTTCGGACCGGTTTTGCTGTCGAAGAGCTTGGCAGCGGCGAATTTGCGCCCGGTTCGGAAGGATTTGCGGAGCGTTTCTGGCTCTGCGGCTTCGTTTGCTGCTGGCAGTGGAGGAAATGATGGCTCCGGTGATAATGGCGGTGGTGGCGGTGGCAATGGAGGTGGTGCGACGGACGGCGGTAAGGAAAATCCTAGTGTTGTTGCTGAAACGAGTGAAGATGTATCCGCTTTGTCCTCTGACGTCATTATCCTTGATGTTACCGTAAGTTACTCGTTTTAGATATTGCAATATTTGTATTGACATTGAATATTCCTCAAATTTGTGTGTGCACATTTCCAGGGAATGACATGTGGCGGCTGTGCTGCGAGCGTGAAGAGAATTTTAGAAAGTCAAGTAAGTATTCAAAATACAGATTCTTCTCTTTAATTAAGCTTTCATGTTCATGCTATATAGCCCAAAAATACTGCAGTAGATTGAGTACAAGGTTTGCTTTGGTAACTAAAGGAGGAGCTATCTCTGTTCTTCTTTTGGACTGTTTGGTTCCTTAAATAATATGAAAACGATTGATTGCATCAACAGAATTATTAGCTCTCAGTACCAAAAGAAAAGCTAAAAAAATACTCTTGTCTTACTTAGCCTAGAGTGTTTAATTTTCCCAACCATGGTGGATCCACATTGTGGACTCAAACCTCTATATATAGTTTAAATTAAAAACTCTTGTCTTACCTAGCCTAGAGTGTTTAATTTTCCCAACCATGGTGGATCCACATTGTGGACTCAAACCTCTATATATAGTTTAAATTAAAAACTCTCTCTCTCTTATGAACCAAGTCTGCATTCATTATCACAAAGGAAAAGTGGGTGCGGTGGTACTTTGTAACCACTGAGTTAGAAGTCCGAACATCCCAAGGACAGTTCAGTTGTCTATGATTTTTGGAGTGCATAAATTGCATAATTCACAGATTTTATGTGTTTAGCTAGCCTTTTCTTCTATAACTTCTATTCCTAGTTCACGTGTTTTCTATTTCCTTATTCGTATTTCTTTCACTTGATATTATGAATTTCTTTATCAACAGCCACAAGTTTCTTCTGCAACTGTAAATCTTACGACGGAGACAGCAATAGTGTGGCCAGTATCTGACGCGAAGGTTGTACCAAATTGGCAAAAGCAGATAGGGGAGGCCCTTGCTAAGCATTTGACTACTTGCGGGTTCACATCTAATGTTCGAGGTTAGCATTTTCTTTATTGTTGATTTGATCTGCTTCCAATTGTACTGTTGCATTTTACATGTTGTATCATTAGCATAACGACTCATTGAGAATCTCCAAATGTGGATTGTGCTTGAACTAACTTTCTCTGACTAGCATTATTGGAACTGTAGGTGTATATGTAAAATTAACACTTCAAATGCCGGACAGGGTGCTATACTAAGGAAATAGATTGTGCATAGAACATCTTCAATGGTTGCATGTTTGTGAAAGATTCTGCAAGAGCAGTTGCAGACTTGCTATATATCTTTTTGGTGTTTAATCTTCCTACCATCTCAAGGTTCCTCCGCTTTGGTAGTGACCATGCTAAGCTTTAGGTCGCCACAGTTGATTTACAAGAACCTATAGTAACTCTGGACAATTTTTTGGAGAGCGATTTAAATAGCTGCCTGACATTGTTTCCTTGTTTATTATTTATCTAAGGTGAGTGGTAGTTTTACACTATTGATTAAGAGGAAAGGAACAAGCTATGAGAATACAACAGAAACCCACCCACCGTCTTTTCTCTCTCTCTTTCTTTTTCTTTTTTGGGGTTGAATGATATTGCTTTTCGTCTTAAGAATAGGAATTTAACTAAGAATATCTCTCTGGTTTTGTGCTAAATGAAAGAATAGTATTCTGTTTTGGACCATTAGCACCTCTTATATTTCAAGCAGATCAGAGACTGCAATAAATTGGGGTTTTTATTACTCATGTGACGCTTGGTGGGTAATTGACAGGTGAGGGAGCGATTGAAGGGGATTTTCCGTCATGATATGCAAAAGCTTTGTTGAAATGAGCAACCATTGTCCTTCATGGTATGTCCCTGTTATATTGACTAAAACCCTTATCACCAGCACCTCTTAGTCACTTCTCCCTTCCTTTGATGAAAATAGAACCTTTAGGTCAAAATAATGATTTGATTTTGACAACAAGGTCCTTTTCATCTATAGGTGAGAGTTTCAGCGGCAAGTATTGGTGGATTTGTTGAAGGGAGGAATTTCTATGATGAAGAGGCTCGTGCATTTTGAATAATTGTACCAAGACAAGTTTATAAATGTTATTAGTTAATAGGAGCCATCTTCCTGTAAAAGTTCACTGTAGTAGTTCAGGTCGTGCAGACATTATCTTAGGATAGGTCGGCTGCGTTCCTGTTTTATCTTTCGCCCTTAGTATACAGGTGGAGGAAATCTTTTAGGTTCTGCAGTCTGACATTCTGGTGAATCTCTTCTTGTAACTGTTGTGTAATTTCTGTTGTAGCGAAATGCATAACTCGTTGGCTGGAATAATTTGCTGAACTCCAAAATGGAATTTCCTGTTGCAATGATGTAATGTGTTTTGGTCCACCTTTTGGGTCTCCCTTCAAAAATTTATCTTTTTCTGGACATGGACCCCCCCCCCCCCCCTCTCTTCAATTCACTGGACACATCATCAAAGAACAAACTAATTTCAGTTTTCAGTTAGACTAATGTGTTGTGAAAGAATCCGACCCAAAATAACAAAAGTGATACAACTGTATTACTAGCCCGAACCTTAATCTCATAAACTAGAAATGTGGAAGATCATTAATCTTATATTGTTGATTCATTTCACACTTCCGCTCCATTTTGTATATCTTTTGTGTATTAGTTTAATTTATTAAGTGATCTTCTATTTATGTTGTCAAACACATGTGATCTCTATTCTTGTGTAGGTTCTTTACCTTTGGTAGAGAGTTATCCCATATTAATAAAATTATCAACCTTATTAAAAAAACATATGATTGTCTAATGTTTTATTGGTTTACTTAAACTGTTGCGGGCGGCAGCCTATTAATTAAAAGGCACTCTCCTAGAGTCAATTCGCATAAAGGTAAGGAAGGCACCGTGAGGAAAAGATCTTTGCAACTGAAGCAGACTGCATGAGATAATTGTAGGATTATAAAGTTAGTGATGAAAAGGATAAATTTTAGGCAACTCATGATCATCAAATAGGAGAAAGTAGTTTAAATGGATGCACTTCTGAATTTTTTCCTGAATCTGCTTTTCAATGTCCAAATCTTAACTTCATTTCAAAATCTTTTGAACTCAGAACTCAGAGGTATTATTTTGATTAAAATAGTTTCCTTCACTTCACTTGTGTAAGTGTAACAGTCCAGCCCGCTAGTGGTATTATCCGCTCTGGGCCTAGGCCCTCACGGGTTTAAAATGCGTCACTAGGGTCTAAGGCTTGTTAACTTATATACCCAACATCCCTCTTGTGTTTTGCGATGTGGGACTCTGTCTAAAGTCTGGGGAATGTTACATACACCCCCTCTTATGGACTCAACGTCCTCGCTGAGGTTTGCCCCACCGCATGGGATTCGCCTAGACTCACCACTGAGGTTTGCCCCACCTAATCGAGATTTTGCCTAAACTCAGTTGAACTCTGACCCATCATCGGCAAGGCTGACACAAGAGCGGCTTTGATACCATCTGTAATAGCCCAGCCTGCTGGTGATATTGTCTGCTCTGGGCCTAGGCCCTCACGGGTTTAAAACGCGTCACTTGGGTCTAAGGCTTGTTAACTTATATACTTAGCATCCCTCTTGTATTTTGCCAATGTGGGACTCTGTCTAAAGTCTGGAATGTTACAACTTGTGTCCCCCCTTGCCTCCCACTTAATCAAATTCAAGGTGCATAAAATGATAGTGGAAATGGTTTGCATGTGTAAAGAAATAGCGGTACAGTTGTGAACATGAATAAATGGTTAACATTTACTGAATGAAGTGATTTTACAACACCGTATTTTTTTGATGAAGTTGTACGACACCATAGTTTGTGTTTGTATAAACTCAATCTAGTTAAACTTGTTTGGATGATTAGCATAATTTCTTGTTTTAATGCTTTTCTTTGGACCTCCTAGTTTTGTCCCAACACTTTGTTTATGTCCTGGAAGAATCAACTAGAAGTCATTTTATCATTGTGGTTATCCCCTAAAATATCATAAATTCAAGGAAATAATATCATCAGCACTGATATCTTCCTTCTTGATCTGATTGTATATCACCTTCTTGTTTTAAGTGTTTGCATGTGTATTGGCGTGACATGGGTCTATTTCAATGCAGATTCCGGAAGGGAAAACTTCTTTGAGATATTTGAGAAGAAGATGAATGCAAAGCGTATTCAGTTGAAAGAAAGTGGTACATACCTTACTTAAGAGCTCCTCTTCTAGCCATTTTCTGAGATTTCACAATTTAAGGGACCTATTTTATCAGAGTGTAATAACCTCAACACTAATAACCTAATGTTTTAACAGGTCGGGGGCTTGCAGTCTCATGGGCTTTATGTGCAGTGTGCCTTGTCGGCCATCTCTCTCATTTCTTTGGGGCTAAGGCTTCATGGATTCATGCAATGCATTCCACGGGTTTCCATATGACTCTATCTCTGTTTACATTGCTTGTACCTGGTCGACAACTTATTATTGATGGTCTGAAAAGCCTAATTAAAGGATCGCCAAACATGAATACATTAGTTGGTCTTGGGGCCTTGTCATCGTTTGCTGTCAGCTCAATGGCAGCCTTAATACCAAAACTGGTAACTATTTTTACTAATATTCTGTACTTGGTTCTGGTGAATTAATGTTTCATCTAAAGATTTGAGTATACACTTCATGTAATCAGGTTCCGCAGGTACTGTGTACTTGGGGCAAAATACTGGAGTATAAAAACATTTCCATTCATCCAGTCCCCTTTGACTGTTAAACATAATGATTTTATGAAAATCTTAAATAGCAGCTTACAAAAGTTAAACAAACCCCTAAAACTTAATTCTGAACCTAAAGCCGTTAACATGCCCAAAAATATGTCCATGTAAAAGGAAATGGTAAAGATAAGGTCTGGTATATAAGATCGGCTAGTATTCATTTGCTCCCTGCTTCAGAGACATGCATTGTGCTCTCTTTGTATTATTCTGTACTGCCGTCATGTTTGCTTAATCTACTGACAGCCACTTAAAGTTGTCACCAAATTCTATTTAAACACCTGAACTGAGGCTTGTACCTATTAAGCACCTTACATCATTCAAAGTGTACCTATTGAACACTTCAATCATAATAGTTAAAAAGATAGAAGTGCGTGTAACTCAAACACGAATGACATGCCAGCTTGACGAATCAGACGAGGACTAGTGGCATTAGTGCTGAAAGATTATTTAAAAATTTGAGAAAAAGATTATTTCCGCATAATTACACCCCCCC
>NC_031993.1:35320699-35327886 GCF_001879085.1 Nicotiana attenuata
ACCCCACGAAGTTCCATCTCTTCTCCAAATCTCTCCCACCATAGCCACCATCCCTAAGATATGTTTTCATGTTTAAAATAGGCTTAAGGTTGCAAACTTGCAGTTTAGCCATAATTCTTAGGATTGAAGAACCTTAATTAATCTAATTTTAGAAAGGTAGTGGTTTGGTTCCTAGCGGCGAAATCTCCGGCTAAAGAAGTGGCGAAATCTCCGGCTAAAGAAGAAATGACTAAATTTTCTTCTTCTTCTTCTTCTTCATGCCACAAGTTTGCACCATTTCAACAACAATTAACCAACAAGCAGCAGTCAAAGAATTTGGAATAGGTACACTCTGAATGATGTGTAGGTGCTTAATAGGTACAAGCCTCAGTTAAGGCGTCTAAATGGAATTTGGTGACAACTTTAAGGGGTTGTCTATGTATTTGGGTTTTTATGTGTATAATGTATCTAACTATCTATACATTGTCAAATAGGAAAATCGCTAGATGGTTGATATCATCTCTTACTAAGACAAAGCTGAGTGTTATCAGAATATAAGTGGGAGCATAATTGAAAGTAAAGCGAGGAGGCTCTTTCTGAACTTCTCTAAAGTGCCTTAAGGCTTTCAGCCTAAATATGTTTTATTGTTTGTTGAGGCTCCACCATTTGTTTTTCTAAAAGATTTTTCTTCCGATAACTAGTAAATTTTTTGTTAGAAAGGTTTGCTAAGCCGTAAATAGTAGGTATTAATCAAAGGACTTTAGGAGCAAGCATCCTCTATTAAGTGCATGCAATTATCTATACAAATAAGAATCCCTTGTATTCTTCAGTTGGAGGCTTTAGAAACTTCTCTCGTTGTCCATAAAAAGAGCATTAACTTCCCTATAATACAGTATTGCATTGCTTCCCAGTTGTTCAGAGTGATTATTGTTAGCTTTGAATCAGTTATACCTGCAGCTAGCATTCATCTAATTAGCTTTGCTCTAGGGTTGGAAAACATTCTTTGAGGAGCCTGTTATGTTGATTGCTTTCGTCTTGCTGGGAAGAAATCTTGAGCAGAGAGCTAAAATTAAAGCCACAAGCGACATGACAGGCCTTCTCAATGTCTTGCCATCTAAAGCAAGACTTGTAGTCAGTAGCGATTCAGGGGAATCAAGCTCCACTGTTGAAGTTCCTTCTAACAGTCTGTCTGTCGGGGATCAGATCATTGTTTTACCTGGGGTAAGTAAAGATGTGCTTGTCTTCACGTTACATTGTACCTCATTAGGTCTCCCTTGATCTGTTTTCAGCGGTATTGGGACAGTTCTTACTTGAATCGCTGAGTTGTCGATCTCCCTCCTGTTATCTACTAGCTTAAAAATGAATCATATTATTTGATCAGTAGAGATATTCTGATTAGAAATAGCAAGCAATAGCAGTTGAATTTACTGATACCTGTTTGTTGAAATTCAGGACCGTGTTCCAGCTGATGGAATTGTCAGAGCTGGTAGAAGCACAATTGATGAATCAAGTTTTACTGGGGAGCCTTTACCTGTAACGAAGTTACCTGGGGTAGTCAACCTATCTTCTCATATCGATAACTACTTTTTTCTTTTAAAATATTGCTCTATGGATGGACAGATATCCAATTTAAACACCATCTTCAATTCCTATAATATCATGATAGATATATTCTTATGAATTAGGCTGAAGTTGCGGCAGGAAGTATAAACCTTAACGGAACACTTACTGTTGAAGTGCGACGACCAGGTGGTGAGACTGCAATTGGGGATATTGTTCGATTAGTAGAAGAAGCACAGAGTAGAGAAGCTCCTGTACAGCGGTTGGCTGACAAGGTTTCCATTTTAAAGCTGTTTTTTCTTATGTACACAATATTTGGCTGTTGGTGGGTTACGTGGTTCACCCAAATGACTGTCTAATATTGTTTGCAAAAGGAATTTTATTTGTAGGCTTGTCCTGAAAAAAGCTTAATTGCTTCTATTAACTAGGTTGCTGGGCATTTTACCTATGGGGTAATGACACTTTCTACGGCCACATTTATGTTCTGGAACCTTTTTGGTGCTCGCATTCTACCATCCACCCTTTATCATGGAAGTGTAGTTTCGCTAGCGTTGCAGCTCTCATGTACTGTGCTGGTACGTTAATGTATAAACTCATATTAACTGAGTTGACTTTCAGTAATCACCAACAAGGTTCAAATCTGACTACTTCTGCAGCATCCCACAAGATAATTTTTCAAATCTGATTGAGTAATCCTTTATAAAATCTTTTGATTCACTACTGCTGTTTCTGTATTGGTTTTAGTTTCATTGTCTTTTTCTGCATCATGTAAGCATGCTTCTGCCCCATGGTTATATTTCTATCTCTTTGTTTTGCCGTAATTGACTTCGGGTTTGTTGTTGTAGGTTATTGCCTGTCCATGTGCACTTGGTCTTGCCACTCCTACTGCAGTGATGGTAAAGACATACATATCCTGTAGTACTGTCATACTAAATCCAGGCATGATCCTAACAGCTGATGCACTACTAATGATGAGACATTTTTGTGTAAAGGTTGGAACCTCACTTGGTGCCACTAAAGGCTTGCTTTTGCGTGGTGGAAGTGTCCTAGAAAGATTCTCAACGGTGAATACAGTTGTTTTTGACAAGACAGGGACACTGACTATTGGTAGACCAACTGTGACCAAAGTGGTGTCTCAAGGTCAAGGCTATCAAGAAGATCCAGATGCAAGGTTGAGTGCAAACTTTAAGTGTATTTATACTACCTCTCTCATGCCTTTATTAGGCGTTTCAAAATGCAATCCACTTTCTTTAGAAGGAACTTCTGATCGTCATCAATATAAAGTTTTGATACATAAGAGTATGAAAATGATTGTTTAATAAGCAAAAATGGGTTTCATATAATTTTTGAATTATATCAACAAATTTTTTTGTTGAGAAACTCCTAAAATACAATTTTTTCTTTTCTATTCTTAAAACACACAAACCCCGCTTGTTTTCTAATAAATACTAAGCAATCCGTACTTTAACTCTTTCACTTCATAGACATCTCGTGCAAACTAAGACTATTATATTAGGATGAAATGAGTAAACTTTTGTGAGCTTCTATAATTCCATCTTTGCGTTCTTCATGTCATGTAGATTTGACTATTCTCTGATAAAAGTATTTTCTGTCACTCAAGGCACTTTAAAACTCTTAATATACGACATTACTGGGAAATGAAGAGTGATTGAAATATGGAAAACTGAATGATGCAAGTTTTATTTATCATTCAGGAAGACTTCTGTTAGTTTTATTTGCATTGCAGGTCAATCACAGGCATATTAGGTATCCAATTTTTGGGCCATAACAAATAAGGAAATTGCTTTTTCTTTATAGCATTTTCTTTTAACAGAAAAAGGCCAAAACAACCCTCAAACTATTCGATTTCGTACAAATATGTCCTCGGTCCAGCTATTGAGCCAAAAATGCCCCCATCGTTATTTTTTTGGCTCAGTTATGCCCTTATCTAAAAAAAATTTAATTAATATCCACGTGTCAACTTCCTATTGGCTGAACTTAAACTCCACTCCAAATAGAATTAAACCCACTCGTATGTGAAGATCCGTAAGTGGATAGAGGATATTATTGTACCAAATCCAATAGTTTAGGGACTGTTTTGGCCCCTTTTTTTTTATCTATCTTCTTCATTTTACATTTACCATTGGAGCCGCCATTTTTTCGGAAATGTTCATCAAAAGACCTTAATTTGCACACTCAAATGTCACTTACAGTGGTAAATCTCATTTTCTTTCTCATCATCGTAAGATAATCTAAGAACCTTTTATGAATTCTTGGACTTCAAATTTGCGAATAGTCTAATTTTTCTCCTCAGAATTTTTGTGATTTTTGTAAAATCCTAGTAAGATGTTAGACCCAGAAGGTAATTTATTGTAGAAATTGGAACTTTTATGGCTTCATCCTTGAACAAAATCCCATTTTCACAACGAAAAAGGACATTAAATCGGAAAAAATTAAAGATTTTCAAATCGGACCCTTTCGATTAGCATAGCATTCTTGTTGTTATTGTTTGAAAATGGAGGAATGGAGCAAACATGCTAGTCACGGTGTCAGCGTGATTCCTACAGAGGAAAGGGGGTGGTGGCGGCCGTGGTAGTGGTAGGGTTGGGAAGATTGAGAAATTAATTTTATTGGGGTCATGGTTTAAAGTTGGACCAGTAAGAAGTTTTCACGTGTAATTTAAATAACCTTTTTTTTTATTTGGCGTTGACGGTTAGTCATAGGGGCATAAGTGAGCCTGAAAGACAACGGGGGAAGCATTTTTGGCTCAATAGGTGAACGGGGACATATTTATACCAAATCGAATAGACTGAGGGCAGTTTTGGCCCTTTTCCGAACCTTTAATAACATATTATTTTCATCAATAAACACTTGTTAATAGATTGACTTTGTTTGAAGAATACACCATCTACTGGATAAATTCTTATCTCTCTCTTACCTTCTTTTTGACTTAATACTAAACGAACATCCACAAGAAAAGCATCCAATGTTTGTATTTCCTATTTGTTCTCTCTTAATAAAATGGAGATGGGGTCCTATCAACCCCAAAAACTAGCTCATAAGGTGAGGATTGCCCAAGACCATATATGGAGGCAATAGTCCATTCCTCCAACTAATGTGGTTCAACATCTTTCTGCACTCTCAGATATCTCGTGTGGACGACATAACGTAGATGAATATTCGGTAAACCAAGAATTAGGATGAGTCTTGGTTGTGATACCATGTTAAGAAAATATTGTGTCTAACTCAACCAAAAGTTAGCACATAAGGTGAGCATTGCCAAGATCATGGAAAGAGACAACAACCCATTCCCTCAAGCAATATGAAACACTTAACATTTGTTCCTCATATACTTGTTTCGTACTGTTTGAATGATGAATTTACCAGAAAGAGGAAAACCATGAACATTTCTGCATGATGGAATAAGAGCAACCAATAAGCACTTAACGTCCTTTATACTCATTGCTAACTCATCTCTTGTTCTAGTTGTTCACTTCTTTTTCTCTGTCCTTTCCTTTTCTAAATAACCTTCTTATTGCTGCTCTCATCTGTTGCTTTGAGAGTTTCCATGTTGCACTTTAGTTGCGAATCTTTGGATTTTATTTCTTTGATCAGAAAGTTGAACTATGAAAATGTGTAAAGTTAAAGTTGACTTCAGACACCTTCTGGTAAAAGAAAAGGTGTTAACGATATTTCTTCATTGGAGATAATGAGCCAAGTTTTGGTGCAGACAAGATTCAACTTCACCTTGTCAGTGGTCAGAAGTTGATATTCTGAAGTTTGCCGCTGGAGTTGAATCAAATACCAATCATCCAATTGGAAAAGCAATTGTAGAGGCTGCTCGGACTGCGAATTCTCCAAAATTGAAGGTAATTCATGCTAAGTGCTCCTTTTAAAGTGTTTACCTATTTCTATATAGGAAGAGTATCCAAATTATGCACATGCCCTTTGTATTCGAAAATCTCAGCCCTTTGAATTGCATGATATATTAACAGTATTTGTCCATGTTATCTTTTTCTTACGCGCTCGCGCACACACACATATATCGGCAATGCAATGATAATTTGGTTTTACAGATATTAGTAAATTATCATCTGCACTATGCCTCAAACTTGTATAGTTCTCCAAGTTGAGATTTTTGAAATTTCAGCTTCCTTATTAGGATAGTAAATAGAATTCAAAATACCTTCTTTTTTTGTCAACGAGGTTTCAGTTTGCCCCTTGACACGTCTTCTTCGAGTCTGTTGAATTGTGTGAACATCATCTAAGCTTAAGTTGTTAGAGATAAACACTTTTATTTATTTATTTATTTATGGTTGCTGTGAGAATGCACGGGAGAAAATATGATTGACATTATTCTCATATATTAAACATGATACAATGAGCCCTATATATATACATAACATGTCCTACCCTAATACATATGGGATTAGGGTTACATAACTATTCTAACACTCCCCTCAAGCTGGTGCATATAAATCATATGTACCGAGCTTGTTACATATGTAGTTAATACGAGGACCAGTGAGAGACTTGGTGAAAATATCTGCAAGCTGATCATTCGACTTCACAAACTTTGTAGCAATATCTCCCGAGAGTATCTTTTCTCTGACAAAGTGACAGTCAATCTCAATGTGTTTAGTTTTCTCATGAAACACTGGATTTGACGCAATATGAAGAGCAGCTTGATTATCACACACAAGTCTCATCTGACTAATCTCACCAAATTTCAACTCCTTGAGAAACTGTTTGATCCAAATTAGCTCACATGTCGCCATAGCCATTGCTCGATATTCTGCTTCTGCACTAGACCGAGCAACTACATTCTGTTTCTTGCTCTTCCAAGATACCAAATTTCCTCCTACTAAGACACAATATCCAGAAGTAGAACGTCTATCAGAAGGTGATCCTGCCCAATCAGCATCTGAGTATCCAACGATCTGCTCATGGCCTCGATCCTCAAACAATAAACCTTTACCTGGAGCTGATTTTATATACCGAAGAATGCGAACAACTGCATCCCAATGACTATCACACGGAGAATCCATAAACTGACTCACAACACTCACAGGAAAGGAAATGTCAGGTCTTGTCACTGTAAGGTAATTTAATTTACCAACCAACCGCCTATATCTTGCAGGATCGCTAAGAGGCTCTCCCTGTCCTGGCAGAAGTTTAGAATTCGGATCCATCGGAGTGTCAACAGGTCTACAACCTGTCATTCCTGTCTCCTCAAGAATATCTAAGGCCTACTTTCGTTGTGAGATCACAATACCTGAGCTAGACTGAGCGGCCTCAATACCCAGAAAATACTTTAGTTTGCCCAGATCCTTAGTCTGAAAGTGTTGAAAGAGATGTTGCTTCAATTTAGTAATACCATCCTGGTCATTTCTGGTAATAACAATGTCGTCAACATAGACCACCAGATAAATACAGAGACTCGAAGTAGAATGCCGATAGAATACATAGTGATCAGCTTCACTCCGAATCATGCCAAATTCCTGGATAACTGTGCTGAACTTACCAAACCAGGCTCGAGGAGACTGCTTTAGACCATAAAGTGACCGGCGCAAGCGACATACAAGGTCACGAGACTCCCCCTGAGCAACAAACCCAGGCGGTTGCTCCATATAAACTTCATCCTCAAG
>NC_031993.1:35327911-35348785 GCF_001879085.1 Nicotiana attenuata
GTTCCACCGTGTAAAAAAGCATTCTTAATGTCCAGCTGATAGAGGGCCAATGGCGAACAACAGCCATGGATAGAAAAAGGCGGACTGATGCTATCTTAGCCACGGGAGAGAAGTATCACTGTAATCGAGCCCAAATATCTGAGTATTATCCTTTGCAACAAGACGAGCCTTAAGACGATCAACCTTACCATCCGGACCAACCTTGACTGCATACACCCAACGACAACCAACAGGAAGGAAGAGGGACGAGCTCCCAAGTACCACTCGTATGTAAAGCAGACATCTCGTCAATCATAGCCTATCGTCATCCTGGATGAGACAATGCTTCACCTGTAGACTTAGGGATGTAAACAGAGGACAAAGAAGATAGAAAAGCAAATAGGGTGATGACAAACGATGATAACTTAAACTGACATAATGGGGATTAGGATTAAGGGTGGTCCGTATACCTTTCCGAAGTGCAATCAGTGTACTAGGAAGAGACAAGTCCGCAGTAGGAGCAGGGTCAGGTGCAGGACGTGAATAAGCTGGGCCTGATGCCGGGTGCGGACAACGATGATATGTCAAGAGTGGTGTTCCTGTGGCAGGGAGTCTAGGAGGAGCCACACTAGACTCCCCAATGGTTGGAATGGGTAAGACTTCTGTGACGGAAGGTGAAGGAGGAGCTATAGTAGACTCCTTAAAGGTTGGTATAGGTAAGACCTCAGATATATCAAGGTGGTCAGAATGGTCATAAGAGGTAAAGAAAGGTTTAGACTAAAAAAAATATGACCTTTGTTAGATCATCAGTATTCACAGAAATCCCATGGCCAGAGTTACCTACGAAATAACTAAGGTCTAAAGTGCAGTAGTCATTCAGAGTTCAGTCATAAAGAGTGCTACATGAGCGTATGAGAGTTTGTGATTACTGTTCGGGATATGGCACTGATGGAGTAAAGGTAGTTTATGGGGTTAGCGGATATTATGTTTATGGCTTCAAGCCAAGTGGGAGTCTTCTATAGACAATTGGATTGCATGGTTATGTGTTATATTGGTATTGGTCTGAGGCATATTTGAGGATCAGTTACGACTTATAAAGGTTTGTTTTGAGGATGACTTGAGCAAGGAAATTTCTAGATGCATGATGTATTACACTCCATGAATATATGAAAATCTTAAAATGTTTCGGGTCTATTATTCGTGATGGATGTGATGTGCTAAGAGTAGGGAGTCACTCAGTTACGTTAAGGTGGGGTCACGTTTTTTGGGTGTTGGTGTGCTAATGGAGCACATGTCATTTAGCTTATTTGGTGGTGCATTTGAGATTAGAGTACGGTTGATGACTCTCGAGAAGGTTCTAATGGGTTCAAGATTAATATGTGGTATTTGAGGCATTTCTGATTTATAAATGGCTAAAATTTGAGATTTGCATTGGATGGTGTCGAAACTCGCAGTATTTTTGTAACATTATAGATTACATTTCTGTATAATAGAAGCTAAGATAATGGTTTCAGATTCACATAAGCTCTTTTCAGAGTGGGTATCTCGGATGCGCCATTTTTGGGCACTTAAGAGGGAATACAATGGCTTATGGGATTTAGGATGATGAGGTTCATGCTAGGATCTCTTTTAGTGAGNCACTCTAATGTAGATAAACTAGACAAACTAGGCACCATCTTCTGAAGCTTGGATAAGCTTGGATGTCCTAAATGTCTGTGAATTAGGTCCGGAGGATCTGTAACTAGACATGCCTTGGAGGAATTGAGCGAGTTAAGGTAGTAAAGGCCTTCTGATTCAAGTCCTGTTCCAATCGTCTGTCCCGTACTGCGGTCCTGCATAATAAAAGAATCATCAATAAAATATATACCACAGTGGAGGGCACGAGTCAAACGACTAACATATGCAAGATTAAAAGGACAGCCAGGGACATAAAGAACGAAATCTAGAGTGACAGAGGGTAGGGGATTCGCTTGTTCAACACCTTTTGCTTTAGTTTGAGACCCATTGGCTAAAGTAACAGTGGGAAGAGACTGTGAATACGCAATATTTGACAAAAGTGATTTATTACCAGAGATATGATCAGAAGCGGCTGAGTCCACAACCCATTGTCCAAGAGTACTAGAATGGGAAACACAAGCAAAAGAATTACCAGTAACAGAAGTATCAGTCTGAGCAACATAGGCTACTTGTGGAGATGTCTGCTTACTTGCTCGATATTGAAGGAACTCATTATACTCCCCTTCAGATAAAGAAAATCCCTGGTTACCTGTAGTCTCAGTCTGAGCAACATAAGCATTTTTGGGTGGGCGACCATGTAAGGAATAGCACACCTCACGAGTGTATCCAAGTTTATGACAATAAGAGCACTTGGGTCTAGATCTTCCAAAACGACTTCCTCCTCGTCTATTCTCCATAGTATGAGATGCCCGATTGTCCACTGTCTGGGATGCGAGAACAGATGAGTCAAGTGTCTGTGATGAGATCGCTGGGTGACTTGGTGCTGCAGCAAGGTGAAGTAATTGAGAGAATAATTCATCAACTGTGGGGACAGTCGAACTAGCCAAAATCTGATCGCGTAATGAGTCAAGATCATTAGGAAGCCCAGCAAGAGTAAGAACTAGAAACATCTTTTGTCGCTGCTCTTGCTGCTTTTCAACACTAGCAGAAACTGGCATCAACTTCTCGAATTCCTCCATGACTGCCTGTACTTGTCCCAAGTAAGTAGACATATCTAATTCATGTTTCTTTAAATTTGTCATCCGCGATATCACATCATAGAAACGAGATATGTCATTAGTGTATAAAGTGCGAGCCTTTTCCCAAACCAAATAACATGTTTGGAATGGACGAAACAAGGGCATCAACTTGGAATCAATAGATCGCCACAGAATACTGTATAATTAAGCATCGATCTTCTCCCAATGTGCTTTGGCCTTTTCATCTCCTTCGCTAGACTTCTTGATTAAATGATCTTGAACACCTTGACCTTTACACCACAGCTCGACAGACGAAGCCCAAGCTAAGTAGTTTGAACTTCCCATTAAAGGTTCTGAGGTAGTCATAACACCGGAACTGCCAGAACCCTGGTTTTTAGACCTAAAGGCATCGACTCCCAAAGACATTGTTGGATTGAAGTGAGGTCTATAAAATTACCACCAAATAACAGAAGGAGACAACTGAAAACTCGCTGAAACAGATGAAGGAAACACTGTTTTTGCCGGAAAATTACTGTAGCTGCCGGAAAAAATAAGTATAGTCGCCGGAAAAACTCAAAGTGGTCGGAATCAAATGAAAACAATATGGGTGGGGTCGGAATTGGTACACGACCCAACTGTTCTGAAGAAAGTTTTTCAAAAAATGGCCGGAGGGTTCTGCACGCGCCGGCGCGTGAGCTCACGCGCGTGAGCTTCTGGTGGCGCGTGGCGGCACGTGGGGCTTCTGTTGCCGGAGATTTTTCTGGGGTTTGGTCGCTGGACAGTGGCGACTCTTGTGGTAGTGTTGGATTTTGCACAACACTGACAGAGACAACGCAAACGCAAACAGCCTTGAAAAAGGCTTTCGGTGACTGATTTCTCTTCCCGGAGTCGCTAGAATTTGTGCACAGCGATAAATCTCTCACAATTGCTCTGATACCATGTGAGAATGCACGGGAGAAAGTATGGTTGATATTATTCTCATATATTAAACATGATACAATGAGCCCTATATATATACATAACATGTCCTACTCCTAATATATATGGGATTAGGGTTACATAACTATCCTAACAGTTGCAATATGCCGGCTCATGTGCAGGCATGATACTTTTCTTTGACCATGGAACCATTTTGTTGGTGGTTACATGTGAGACTCAGAACAGCAGCCTGCTGTCGTGCCATGTTGCATTGCGTGTACATCTCATTTAAAAGTTTAAGATGTTAGAGTCTTAGAGAGGAGATTTATTTATTTATTTATTTAGGTCAGTAGTAGAATCCCTCATGTTTAATTGGGTGTTGCTTGGTTATCTGACTGTAACTAGCTGGATTTCAGCTTACAAGCTTTGAGACCTTAACTCTGTCTTAATTAGGGCTTGTTGAAGAAGAAACTTTGGGGTATTTTATTAGCTTATTCCTTTGTGTCAGACTTCACTACTCTCATATATATATATATATATATATATATATATATATATATATATATATATATATATATATATATATGCACCATCACCTAATTTATAAACATATACAAGCATTTTTCATAATTTTCTATAATTTTTAAATGCTTTAAATCAATTGATTCCTGCATTTTTATTATATAAATACTCATTAATTACCTCATAAATTATTTTATAATTATTTTATCACCAAATTTCATCATTTACATCCATATCAGGTTTTAAATATTTAGCATATTTGTCATATTAGATTTGCATTTTTAAAGCCTAAAACTGCACATTTGCAATAATAGCCTATATGTATTTATAATTACTTTACTTATGCCAAAATAATCTTTTTATACTTTTATTGTGTTAGATAACTGTTTTTATTTGCTTTTTCTGGCACAAATGATATTTTTATTATTTATTTACTATTTTTACAAATTATTTACTAATTTCATTTGGGTATTTAAAATTTGGCCTCAAATTGCAACCAATTTCGGACCCAAACCCACACCCTTACTACCCGACTCAGAACCCCCTTTAATCGTGATCGTTGATCTTTGATATCAATGGTCCACATTACACCTGCCCGTTTTAACTAACCAAACCCCCCTTAACACTAATCATTCTCACCGGCCCGCCGCCCCTAAATGCTCTCTTCTCTTCTCTGCCCTAAAACCTAGTCGTCTCCCCTAATCCCACCAGACATCGGATTCCCTAGTGGTTTCTTACAATATCTCACCTCTCTTTGGTACTGGGACTTTCTATATACCGCTTGCCTACACATGGCAAGCGGATCTCTTCAACCTCGAACCTAAATGGTTCAACTTCTGGACCTTTTCCGTCTTTTTTGCTCTGATATGGTATGGATTTCCATGAATCTATGAGTATCTTCGTGATTTTTCCTGCTTTCCCTAAAACTAGGATTTCTGGATCTAATCAAATCTGGTTTGATTCTTTAATTATTTTGTTAATATTTCCGTCTATATATCTACATGCATCTTATTATGACCATTTGCTTATTATTTCTGCCGATTTTTTACTTGCCCTAAATTTGGGGTTTTTGATTCTTTAAATTGAACCAAATCTGGTTCGATCCTTTAATTATTTTATGAAAATCTCTGTCTAAATGTCTATATGCATCTCTTTGCTTGTTATTTCTGCCTATTTTGTATATTTTACCTAAATTAGGGTTTCAAACTTTTCTTTTCTTATTTACAGTTAAGTGCTTTCCTTCCGAGTATTTTGACTAATTATTGCCATATTTGTATGTTCAATTTCAGTGCTATTTAAACCCCTCCCCCATTCCCCTTTAGGAGAGACTTGAAAATCATTAAAATCTCACTAGCTCTCAACTTTACTCTGTTATTTCTCATTTTGTGGTCTTGGTCAGCTGAAAGCCAAGGCCATTAATTTTTTGTCTTTTGCTCTTCATTGACGATTCAGAACACTGTGGTTTTTGTGCTTTTTTCTTGCATTTCACTTTTAACTGGTGAGTTACATAAACTTCTCCACTTGCATTCTTACATATCCCTGATTTATATATGTTATTCTTCACGAATCCATAATCCAATGTGCATACGAGTAATGTTTAGGCATTATCTTTGTTAAGTTGTGTATGTCTTGGTCGTTTGGACCTTTGTTCGGTCCTAATGCTTCTAGTTCTAAGATTGTTCACGCCTGACCTAAACTCTCATAAGTTTATTTAAATAACGCATTCTGGAGTGCTCTTGTATGTAACTTAGTTAGTCTTGCACTTGCCTTCATTTTGTTAAGTTCATATTAGTCAACTGGTCAATACCTGAATGTCTTGATTACTGATCAACCTGAGTTTGTTTTCCTACTCTACTTTGAGTTCCTGTAGTGATTGCTTCACATTTGTAACAATTTATGACTTGCTTCCCTGTTAATATGTCTCTCAGCATGTCTTTGAATCACTTGATTCCATATTCCTTCAGCGATTACTTGACTCTAGGCTAGTTATCAAATTTGTGTTTTCCTATCATGTCTAAATGCTATTTTGGTAGCTTTCTTTTGACATTGGGATATATACTTAGCATGACATTGGACCTTTTAGGTTTTAACTTGTTTGGTATTATGCATCTGTGTATGACAATCTTTGTAAATCCTACAAACTTGATTCTCCCTGACTGTTTCAACATGATTCTGCTTATGTATTATTTTGCTAAATGCTAAACCTATTTCTAAGTCTTGTTGACCTTATACTCAACTACTCTATGTTATTTATACTTTGTTATGTCTGCTTCCTAAAACTAAGTACATCTTTTCAAATTCTATCCCTTAACCATTTCCCACTCTCTCCCATTTGCCACCTATGCTATTCTGAATCATCATTCTTAGCCAGTTGAAAGCCAAGGCTATTTAGGTTCTATCCTTGACCTCCCTAGTGTAAGCACTGCCCGGGGTCCATATAAGACCCTTATGAACTCTGACACACTAGGACTTGGCCCTTAGTCTTCCTTGAACTATTTCTGATCAATTTCTCTGGTGTGAGCACTGCCCTGGGTTCTCGAAGCCCTTGGGAACTCTGACATACTAGAGAGTTGGGTCCTGTATGCTTATCCTTGAAATATGGGTGAATCACACACCATTGGTCATGTTGTACCTATGAACATGGGCTTTGGAGATGATGTGAGTTGAAGGCATGGTTTGTCCAGGTGTATTTGGGCCTGCTGTAGGCTCCCTATAGTTAATTGATTTGTAATTCACTCATTAAATTATGGTCTATAATTATTCTTTGTAATAACAATTTTGGGCTATTAGTAAAAAATGGGACAGGGTTCGTATTTTTTTATTTGTTATAAAGTGGGGTAGAAATCCTGCCTATAGGGTTAATGCTATGTTGTTGAATTTTTTGTGTTAGAAATTATGCCTATAGGTATCCTATTATGTTTAGCGATTATATGCTAGCAACCATGCCCATAGGCTCAATGTTTGGTTCAACTATGTTCTGTTACAGACCATGCCTATAGAAACGGTATCATCCAATATGTGTATGAATTCATGCTTACATACTATTCAGATTATAGAAATCATGCCTATATGATTCAAAACCTGGAGAATGCACCGAATCTGTTCAATCGTTTATGATGTTGTTATCCTCATAGAAATCATGCCTATAAGATCTAAAATCAAGTCAAACCGTATAAAGCATGCCTATAGGTTTGAATCAGTTTCATTATCGTTTCTGCCCGTTTGTTCATAGGTTTTCCAAACACTGCATTGTTACTCTCACTAGAAAACATTCCTACAGGATTCAAAAAATAATTCTAGATCTATTTCTGTGACCTGCCACTGTCTACAATTGTATAAATCACCTAGATATCATGCCTATAGGTTTAACTGCTTACAATGTATAATTAGTAGACAACGATGTAGTCTTTCAGAAATTGCATTTAGAAATTGGCTTCTATATATGAAACTCCCTACCATTAAAATGCAGAATCACATAGAGATCATGCCTATAGGATTCAATAACTTTAATTAGTCCTAAATCTGCAACTATCAAAATGTTGAATGTGTTCGCGTGCATTCGTTGTCAATGTGTGGAGGCTAACTTGAGCCCTTAACTGCTTTTATATGAGGTCCACCTTGTTTTGCATGTCGATTAGTTTTATCATTTTGAGCAGCCTAAGTTGAAGTCTAGTACTACCTAAATAGAGGTCCAAAGCCTCCTGGACCATAGGCATGTGACGGGTAGTGCACGCATAAGGCACGGTTTAGAATTAAGTAGTGTGCTTTAGGTAACAACTTAAAGATAGTAATCGAGTAGCAGGAGATGATAGTATGTTCCCGCTGAATAATATGAGTAACACCCCATCTTGAGGGAGTTACGAAGTATTATTTATGTTGTGCGGGGTGATCCTTTAGGCTAAAATATTAGAACCCCCCCCACCCCCTGACCTGCAATCAATTATCTATGTTTAACGATGAACTTCCCAGATTCCTCATTTTTCTTATCATTGATCACATAGACTAATTCATATAATTAAGTTCGGTCGGGACCCATAGTTCTGGACATCGAAGAGTTCCTAACACCTTCTCTTCGAGGTAATTTCGAGCCCTTACCAGATCTTTGGTGACAAAAACTGGTTAATCAGAGTTATCTGCAAATAGGTGCCTAACGCACCTTAGTCCGTTAGGTGGCAACTCTCTCTTTTAAAACCTGTCCCGCCCCGTTTTTCCCTCTTTGCAGCAGAAAATCGGGTTTATGACATTTTGGGCATATTACAGCTCATTCCTTTTGGGAACTGGGTTTTGCATTTGAAGAGTCGCCACCTAATGATTTAAGGTGCATTAGGACACCTATAAGGTTCACTTCTAAGTTTGTTTGATAACCAGAGATAGGGTAAGGGCTTGAAATTATCCCAAGGGGAAGGTGTTAGGCACCCCTCAGGATCCACTATTGTGGTTCCCGGCCAGACAGTTTTTTGTGAATTTGTGCAATTTAGCACATAGACAAGTATAGGCTCAAATAGTAGGTGATTTAAGTTTAAACACATAAAAGTGCCAAAGAGCAATTATTAAAAGGCGGATTTTGAAAAGAAGTGGAAAATGAATAGAAAAAGGGTCCTAGGTTTATTTATAATATGGATCACGTCAATGCAATACCCGATAATCACTCCTCAAAAGAGGGGCTACACGTGGTATTAGCGCACCGGTCATCATATCCATATCTACCCTTCCCACCCCGTAGAGGTATTAAAGCGCGGATTGGTCTCGACCACTATTGCATGCTATTACCCGTCCCATTCCTATCAGTCCCGGAGGAACTTAGGACTACTATTCCAAAAGGGGAGGGATATTAGGCTGACTTTTAGGTTTCAAAAGGTGAAAAAGCTAAGCCGACATATAAAAACACATAAGACTGCACATAAAGGGGAAACATGTAAACAACTAAAAGGCTCATGTATACCTCCTCAAGCAAAGCACATAAATAGCATGACTTAAACACAGTCAGGGTTCGAATCTAAAGTACTAAGGCAAGGGGATTTTTAATTGTTGAGGCAGACCAGTTTATTACATAACTTAGATAAGAAGTTCGAATCAGGCCTGCCTGCTGGTTGTAGCAGTTACTAAATAACAAAGGCGGGTTCAGTTTTATTTGTTGTCACATAAGGCTTGCCTAAGTGTTTGGGTGAGATCCTATAAACATGATATCTATTACTGATTCTAAATGTGGAAAAGCAGTAACAATTCTAAAATAAACGATTCGAGATTCTATAGACATGCTTCGTAAACTGTATTAATAAGAAGACAGGGAGTTGTTTTAAAAATTAGTTCAGAACACTATGAATTGAATTGATTTCAGACTAGAATGGTTTCATATTCTATAGACATGGATATCTATTATTGCTAATATTAATTCCTATAGGCATGATATCTAGTTGAACGTGAAACGAAGTAGGCAAGATTTGCTTGAAATTCCTATAGGTGTGATTTCTATGAAAAGGTACCGATTTTAATCCATTGGACATGATGCCAGATTATAACCAATTGGATCCTAAGAACATGGTGTCTAAGTGTGGTTATAAACATGCAGAATTTAAGATTAATCCAATAGGCATGTTATTTAAATGCAGAATTTAAAACAGGTCCTTTAGACAGGTTCTCTAAATGCAGAGTTAAACATGCAGACTAAAAAAAAGGTCCTAAAGGCATATTATCTAAATGCTGAATTAATCATACAGAAAATAGGTCCTATAAGCATGTTCTCTACCCTTCTAATAGCTAAGCACACATAATCATCCAGCCCTTTCCACTAACCAACCCCAATGTTTATTTCAACTTATTACAGACTAAATAATGAATTACATCAGAAAAGTGTAAAATAAGGGTTACAACCAGAGGAAGCCTGATTCTTAACTTCCTCTATGAGTTATGGAATAAACCACCTCAAATGCCATTGTTTCAAAGCCTTTCTCAGACTTGAGTGTGTCAAATTTCCCTAAGGGTCTCAAGGGACCCCGGGCAGTGCTTACACCCAAGTTTGCATAACCAGATAGAGATGAGTGCAGTGTGAACGGCCAGCCCTTATGTGTCCGAGTTGAGAGGGAGCTCATGGTTCCCAAGGCAAGGCTCACACAAGAAGGGCAGAACCTAAGTCTAAGAGTATTATTGAAGTGCAGAAACAGAGATCTAAAACTGACTGGAGAATAGAGAGGGGTAAGGGTGATTGGAAAATAGTAGTAGTAAAGCTAACACTACACAGAATCAGCATTTTTATAAAATGGAGTCAGGGGTTTGGGAATTCATTGCAGGGAGCATATGACCTTAGGAAGGGAGGTTTGGGCATGAACAACAATAGATGGTGCTGGTATGCCCATAAACCAGCCAGAGAACACAACACATAGAGGGGATATGAAGCATACGACCCTAGGGAGGGTCAGCTTTGGGTCATGCACAACAATGTCTAATGCTGACATGCCCTCAAACCAACCAAAGAATACAAACACATATGGGATATGGGGGTTTGGGAATCAAAAGGAATAATCACATAACCAAATGACTGATAGAGTATTTATACATAAAGGAACACATTGATTTACAGCATGCTTCAGGAATGAAACTTGATTAGACACAAGCAGGAAACAGGCAAGAGTGAAGGAAATAGTAAAGAAAACATGTTGTTTTTGATGCTTGAAGATTAATTAGAACATACCAGTAAAGAAGCAAATGCAGAAAGAAAAGTAAGCAAATTTCCACAGCCTAGCCTTGGCTTTCGTCCATCTAGACAAGGCAGCAACACAAGTAGTAACAGAGAAAAGAGAGAGAGTTTTGAGTGAAGTGTGTGTTATGAACTCAAGTGGTTCGTTCCTGTTTGAAAGAAGAGGAGTGCAAGGTATTTATAGCTTATTGAAAATGAGTGAAGGAGAGGTAATAAGTAAAGTTTTAATACAAATATGGAAACAATCAACAGTCAGAATCAATTATACAAGGGATTCCCTTTAATTAAGGAATCACTATTTAACGGGTAGTAACAGATTCAAATAAGGAAAGAGATCAGTGTAGAGACAGAGCGATTATTTCCATAAAAGGAGCAGTGCAAGAATTAAGTAAGTAATCAAGTCTAAGTACAGAAATATGCTTATATTGGAAAAAGATTCAGTAAGGCAAAACATCACAGTAAAGGGAAAAGAATCAATTTATTCCAAACAGGCGAGTGAAATTAGGGTTCATAAAGGAAAAGCTTTGAAATCAGTCACACGATTAGGGTCAGTCAAACAAAAACATGCTTCTTCATTTTAGTATATAAATAGAGTGAACAGAAGACATCAAACATGCGAGGCCAAGCACATTGGCAAAAGAGATAACCACAAGCATGCAGTAGTGGCAGAAATAAGCCAGGGTTCAGTAGTAAAGCAAACATTCGAAGAATAGTAATCAAGTAGGTCAAGTCACATTGAATAAACAGTGCAGAAAACAGAGTATCAGAAACATGCAAAGGTCTCATAGTAGGAGGTGAGGAAACCTTTTGAAAAGTTAGGGTTTCAACCCTAGTCGAGTTGAAAGATAGTAAAATCAAACAAGTCACTTAAAGAAAAGGAAGTCTAAAACAAAAGCTTTCAGTACAGTCAAATACTCAAACAAACGATTTCAGACCCAAAGACCTAGGGCTTTTCAACAACCTCGAGTTTTTTTAAAAAAAAAATGGTAACACAAAGAATTCAAACAAAAACAAGGAACTTGGTCAAACAAGTGTACATTTTAAACAAACAGCTTCAGGATTCGAATGAGACCCAAAAGAAATTAGGGTTTTCAGCATGCTGACTCAAGTGGAAGGAAAGTATAACACACAGGTCGTAGTAAAGTCATAAAACAACATCAAGAATCAGAGAAGAGATTTTTTGAAATAACTTAAAGGAAAACCCTAATCAGAACAATGAAGAGTCGCTTCGAAAGCAACGTTGAAGAATTTTCGAGAAAAAATACTTAAAAGTTCATGGTAAGCACATATCTAAGGTATATCTGAAAGCAATCGAAAGATCTTAGAGATTAGGGTTTCAGAAAATCCAAAAAAAAAACGAGAAAGATCTCGAAAGTTAACGATCTAACCAGAAAAGGTCAAGGACCCGCCTCGAAAGGCCATAAATGGCCGTTAAAGGTCGTGGCTGACCGCAGAAAGGCCATGAACACCAGTCGAGCAAGGACTGGACCAAACTCCTTCGAAGTCTGGTCATGAAACCACATAACCAAACACATAGAAGCCATGAAAGCTGGTACATGTCTCAAATGACCACGGAAGGCCATAGATTAGGGTGTAGTTTGATGGCGGCGGCTAGGGTTTGTAAGAGTTTCAGAGAGAGTTGAGAGAGAAGAGGGATTCAGAGGCGGCGGTTGGTGAGGATGAGGAAGGGTAAAGGGGTCGTTTGGGTTAAAAAGGAAAGGGGTAATGGGAGCCGTTGATCTAAATGATCAACGGCTGAGATTAAAGGGGTTAGGTGTGGAGTCCGGGTTTTGGTCGGTTCAATTTGAAATTGGGTCGGGGTAATTGGGTATAAAATGGAATTGGGATGGGGAGATTGGGGCCTTGATTTGGGTTATAATTGAAACCCGTTTTGGGCTACAATTTAAGTAGCCACTTTTCCCCTTTTTATTTACAAAAAATAGTAAATAAGTTTCTTAAAACAAATTGAGAGCACTAAAATGATTTACAATGTATAATTAACTATTTAAAAATGCTGGAATTAATTTTTTCGTAAATGTAAACGTAATTAAATCCTAAAAGAGGCTAATATTGCAATTATGCAATTTAGCTTTTAAAAATACTAAATAAATTTGTAAAAAATATGCAAAAATTCCCTTAGCTAAATTTTAGATAGATATAAAAGTTCAACAAGTGAATCACCAAAAAATGATATTTTTAAAAATAATTATTGGGTTTTTATGGATAAAATAGGGGAATAAATTGATTCAAAAATCTTTAAAAATTAAGGAAAAGTAATGAAACACTTGGACATACTTATATATGCATACTTATGCTATTTTGAAGGTATTTTGCATATTAAAATATATATAGGGAAAATGGGTATCAACAGTTGCCCCTCTTTACCCGGGAAGGATGAAAGAGTTGTCGGGTAAAGAAATGATGGCCAATTTTGACCGAACGAAACGGTTTGAAGAAGATAGACCACGCCCTGGCTTCTGAGCTGCCTACATACCCCTAGTTTTGTAGGAATCAGGCCATAGTTAGTTCCGAATCCATCGGCGGAGTATGCCGATGGAGACTTTCCAAGAACGGACGCGATATCCAGGACGGGGTGAGTGGGCGGCTTGTGAGAATGGTTAAGGTTTGATATGGCTACGGGAACTGGAGCGGAACTGATCCTGCCGGGATGGCTGTTGCTCGCCGGTGTACCTGCAATTAGAAAATAATACGAGCGTATACTGTGCATAAATTTAAACATGATGCAAATTCCCGTCGGACCATGAATGTTGTCTTCGGACGGTTAGGATGACGCCCTTAGACCATGATGTCCTGAGCCATGAAGCGTACAATAAGGGATTCGCAGGCCATGAAATGATGCTCTTGGGCTGTGAGGATGGTGCCTCCGAACCATGATGCCTTTGAACAATGATATGCAAAAGATTAAAAGGGGTCCTCAGGCCATGACATGGTGTTCTCGGGCTATGAAAATGGTGCCTCCCAACAATGACACCTTTGGATAATTTGGCAATCTTTCAGCCCATGAGATGCAGTATGTGGCGATCTTTCAGCCCATGAGATGCAGTATGAGGCAATCTTTCAGCACTTCAGATGCAGTGTGAGGCGATCTTTCAGCCATACAGATATAGTATGAGGCGATCATTCAGCCATGCAGATGCAGTGTGAGGCCATCTTTCAGACCATGCAGATATAGTATGAGGCGATCATTCAGCCATGCAGATGCAGTATGAGGCGATCTTTCAGCCATGCGGATGCAGTATGAGGTGATCTTTCAGCCATGCAGATGCAGTATGAGGCAATCTTTCAGCCATGCGGACGCAGTATGAGGCGATCTTTCAGCCATGCGGATGCAGTATGAGGCGATCTTTCAGCCATGCAGATGCAGTATGAGGCGATCTTTCAGCCATGCAGATGTAGTATGAGGGTAGAGCTTAACCTCGAAAGGCGGAATGGTAGCCTTATGCAATGCAAAATGCAGATGGAGACAGCGTTTAGTCTCGGAAGGCAGAATAGTAGCCTTATGCAATGCAAAACGCAGATGGAGACAGCGTTTAGTCTTGGAAGGCGATATAGTAGCCATATGCAAGAAATAAAATGGCCAATGGTAGTAGAGTTTTCTTAGCTAATAGCAGATTGCGACATTGTGATTGCTGGGGACATTGTGACATACGGAACATCACTGGTGTGTTCGAATATCAAATGTTGGTAAGTGCAACGGTTCTGAGAGTTGTATTCCTCAATAATGTTCGTCCCATAGGTGTATAATATGTTTGATGATTTCGCAATCCAAGTGCCTGCTTCCAAAGAAAAATCGTGATTTTTGTAAAGGGGGAGGATAGTTCGTGTCCCCGCTGGCTTTGCTTGACCTGCTCGGCTCTGATCTGGTGATACTGTATGTATCATTGGGGTAGCGTTGCTAAATAACACAATTTCAGTAATATGCATGATTTTGTAAAAAAATATGACATGATAATAATAATTTTAGATGAACCGATGACTGTGACGTGGTTCGGGACATTGCAACCTCCCTTGCTACGGAATTTTGAGGGTCCTCCTTAAAATTCTGCCCCAGTTTAATGGGTTGATGCTTCCGGTTGATGCTTGCGACAATCGACTAAAACTACTTCGGAATTTTGAGGGCCCTCCTCAAAATTCTGCCCTATTTTCCAATTATGGGGGAAACGAAAATTTTATTGAATTGGGACCGAACCCATCGGGCTGCCTACGTATCCCCTCTTAAACGGGAATCACGTCAGGCGTAGTTCAATTACATCATATATGGAAAACATAAAGATCACACATAGTAACGCTTGACTGCGTCTGAATTAATCGGCTTTGGCCAGACTTCTCCGTCCATTTCTGCAAGTATGAGGGCTCCTCCTGTTAGAACCCGGTGGACCATGTATGGACCCTGCCAATTGGGAGAGAACTTCCCCTTGGCTTCATCTTGATGTGGAAAAATTTTCTTTAATACCAGCAGCCCCGGTGTGAATTGTCTTGGTTCGACTCTCTTGTTGAAGGCTGTGGACATTCGGTTCTGATAGAGCTGACTATGGCAGACCGCATTCATTCTCTTTCCGTCTATAAGGGCTAGTTGTTCATAACGACTTTTCACCCACTCTGCGTCGTCGAGCTCAGCTTCCTATATAATCCTTAGGGAAGGAATTTCTACCTCAGCGGGAATGACGGCCTCCGTACCGTAAACTAGCATATAGAGGGTTGCCCTGGTTGATGTGCGTACTGTGGTGCGATACCCCAGTAGAGCAAATGATAACTTCTCATGCCACTGTTTATGCTTCACTATCATTTTCCTCAATATCTTCTTGATATTCTTGTTGGCGGCCTCTACAGCTCCATTCATTTGCGGCCTATAGGCTGTGGAATTCTTGTGTTTGATCTTGAAGGTTTCACACATAGCTTTCATCAAGTCGCTGTTGGGGTTGGAGCCATTATCAGTAATAATTGACTCTGAAATCCTGAATCGACAAATAATGCGGTCGTAGACAAAGTCTGCCACGACTTTCTTAGTCACTAATCTGTAAGATGCTGCTTCGACCCATTTGGTGAAATAATCGATTGCTACTAGGATAAACCTGTGACCGTTTGAAGCGGCAGGCTCGATTGGTCCAATAACATCCATTCCCCAAGCGGCGAATGGCCAAGGTGAGCTTGTTGCATTAAGTTCATTTGGAGGTACCTTTATCATAGCTGCATGTACTTGACAGCGGTGGCATTTCCGGACATACTGGATGCAGTCTGTTTCCATAGTCATCCAAAAGTAACCAGCCCGGAGTATCTTCTTTGCTATGACAAAATCGTTCATGTGTGGACCGCAGGTCCCAACATGAGTTCCTTCTAGTAGCCTGGATGCTTTCTTTTCGTCGACACACCTTAGTAATCCCAAATCGGGAGTCCTCCTATATAGGATTCCTCCGCTGTGAAAGATGTTGTTGGACAATCTCCGAAGTGTGCGTTTCTGAGTAGGATTTGCCAGCTCTGGGTACTCTCCTTTTGCCAAATATTCCTTGATATCATGAAACCAAGGCTTTCCGTCTGCTTCTTCTTCAACATGGGAACAGTAAGCTGGCTGATCATGGATATTTACTGGAATGGGATCAATGAAATTCTTGTCTGGATGTTGTATCATAGACGACCGCGTCGGCGAACTCATTCTGGACTCTGGGAACATGTTGGAACTCCATCTTCGTGAACCTTTTCCTCAATTCCTATACATGATGCAGATACGGGAGTATCTTGGAGTTCTTGGTTGCCCGTTCTTCACACACCTGATGTATGAGCAAGTCTGAATCTCCAATTACTAGCAGCTCTTAAATGTTCATGTCAATGGCCATTTTGAGCCCTAGGATACAAGCTTCGTACTCGGCCATATTGTTGGTGTACGGGAACATGAGTTTGGCGGACACCCGATAATGCTGACCGGTTTCAGATACTAGGACTGCTCCTATGCCAACTCCTTTGAAATTTGCTGCTCCATCAAAAAGCATTCTCCAACCGTCATAGGATTCTGTAATATTGTCTCCTATGAATGATACCACATCATCAGGAAAATACATTTTCAGGGGTTCGTATTCTCCATCCACGGGATTCTCGACAAGGTGGTCTACCAGTGCTTGTCCCTTGAACGCTTTCTGAGTTACGTAAATAATGTCGAACTCACTCAACAGGATTTGCCACTTGGCTAGCTTGCCGGTGGGCATGAGCTTCTGAAAGATGTACTTCAAAGGGTACTTCCTTGATATGAGATATGTAGTATAGGCGCAGAAGTAATGCCTCAGCTTCTGAGCTACCCAAGTCAAAGCACAACAGGTGCGCTCTAACAGAGAATACCAGGCCTCGTACGGGGTGAACTTTTTACTGAGATAATAGATGGCCTGCTCCTTCCTCCCCGTTTCATCATGCTGCCCCAGAACGCAACCGAAAGCTTCATCCAATACTGCGAGGTAGAGTAATAGGGGTCTACCTGGCTCAGGCGTGACCAAGACTAGTGGTGTTGCAAAGTACTCCTTGATTCTGTCGAAGGCCTTTTGGCAATCATCGGTACATTTGGTGGCGGCGTCCTTCTTCAACATCTTAAAGATTGGTTCACAAATAACCATAGACTGTGCTATGAATCGGCTGATGTAATCGAGACTTCCCAAGAAACTCATCACATCCTTCATGTTCCTTGGCGGTGGCAATTCTTGAATAGCTTTGACTTTTGATAGATCCAATTCTATTCCTCGGCGACTCACAATGAACCCAAGCAATTTCCCAGCAGGAACCCCAAATGCGCACTTCGCGAGGTTCAGTTTCAGGTTGTACCTTCGCAATCTATTGAAGAACTTCCTCAGATCTTCCATGTGATCAGTGGACTTCTTGGACTTGACGATGACATCGTCTACATATACCTCAATCTCCTTATGTATCATATCATGGAAAATGGTAGTCATGGCCCTCATGTAGGTGGCCCCTGCATTCTTGAGGCCGAACGACATCATCTTGTAACAGTACATTCCCCATGGTGTAATGAAAGCCATTATCCCAGCACCTTCTTCGTCCATCCAGATCTGGTGATAACCCGCGAAACTATTTATAAATGATTACAACGCATGCTTGGCACAATTGTCAATCACGATGTGTTTTTTCGGCAAAGGGAAGTCGTCTTTCGGACTGGCCCGGTTGAGATCCCGGTAGTCGACGCAGACTCTGACCTTCCCATCCTTCTCTAGAACTGGCACGATGTTGGCTAACCATGTCGGGTATTCTACTACCATGAGAACCTTAGCTTTGACTTGCTTAGTGACTTCTTCCTTGATTTTCAAACTCATACCAGGCTTGAATTTTCTGAGCTTTTGCTTTACCGGTGTGCATGCTGGATTGGTTGGCAGCTTGTGAGCCATAATAGACGTACTCAGACCAGCCATGTCATCATATGACCAGGCGAATATGTCCTCATACTCCCTTAGAAATTATGTGTATTCCTTCTTTTCTGATGGTGATAAGTGAACGTTGATTCGTGTTTCCTTGACGTTTTCTGCATCTCCCAGGTTAACAATGTCGGTCTCGTCCAGGTTGGACTTAGGTCTGTTCTCAAAGTTTTCAACTTCTTTGATAATCTCATCTGGTATGTCATCTTCCTCTGAATCAATGTCCATTTGTTGCGTTGTCTCATGGCATGTCACAGTCATTGATTCATCAAGATAAGTAATAGTAATGCTGTATAAGTAAAGTAATGAGAGAAAAATAATAATGAGTGTTGATTCATAAGAAAAGTCGAAATGCTTTGATAAGTTTCATAACAGTTTTGAACATTGAAGATCTTATTACGGGAATTAAAATGAGAAAAGAAATCAATTAGTAAATAAAAACAGTGCATGATGCTTGTTTTAGCCTTGCTACCCCGAGGCTCGTCGGGCTCTGGTTGTCCTGATGGTCCAATTATTGAGGCATGCTCCTTTGCTCACGACCTATATGGAAGGGCTTTCATCCCCCTCCTCCTCGAGAATAACACAACAGTCCATGTCATTGTCTTCTAGGAATAAGTTCTTCACTGCTGCCAGTGTTTCTTCTTCGTCTGACCCTTAAACAACGTCGGCTTGTTGGAAAGTCTGCTCCAAACGCGGTATTGGCTGCTCCAGTGGATAGTAAGGACCACGCCATGGTGGCGACAAGTTGTTGAATTCTTTCCAGGTGCACTCTATCCCAGACCGAAAGTAGTGCCGTGTTTCTTTAGTTTTATGGGTTTAGCGATTCCTTGGAGGTTCATTCCGAGCTCCTTGCCAGGTTCGTACCCTCTCCAATTCAGTATACTCTTGATTTTGCTATCCCACCATTTATCTTTTTCAACATCATTTACCTGTTCAATGTGGTGGTAAGTCTCTCCACCTAGCTTCCTTTTTCCTTCGATTGACGGAATGGTCAGGCGACTGTATATAGGGTTGTTACCGTCGCCGTGAATGATCACCTCTTGGTGGTTCCATTCGAATTTTACTGCCTGATGCAGTGTTGATGCTACGGCCCCGGTAGCATAAATCCATGGTCGTCCCAATAGCAGGTTGTAAGATGTTGGCACGTCTATCACCTGGAAATCAACATCGAACCATCTTGGTCCCATTTGCAAGCATAGGACAATCTCACCAATGGTAGACCTCTGGGAACCATCAAAGGCTTTCACATTGATAGCTCCATCTTTTATCTCGTGCAGTCCTTTACCCAACTTCTTGAGTGTTACCAGTGGACAAATATTGAGGCCGGATCCTCCATCGATCATGATTCTGGTGATAAAATAGTCCTCGCAATGCACGGTGATGTGCAGTGCTTTGTTGTGTCCCAACCCTTCAAGTGGCAGCTCGTCCTCATGAAATGTGATCTTATCTCTCTCCAACACTTGTCCTACCATGTTAGCCATTTCTCCGCCAATGATGTTGCTTGGTCTGTATGCTTCACTCAGCACTTTCAACAAAGCGTTATTGTGCGCCTCGGGATTTTGTAACAAAGCAAGAATGGAGATTGGAGCCGGCGTTTTGTTCAACTGGTCGATGACCGAGTATTCCTTGGCCTGTATCTTTCTCCAAAGATCGTCTGGACCTGTCTCAATGATGGGTTGCCGGTTGGAGGCCTGCTTGCTTGACTCGCCTAGATGTTCCGGGGTATAAACTCTACACGTTCTCGTCATACCCTGTGCGGCAGCAGTCTCTTCGAACCTAACCTTGCCTTTCCTTCTTGCCTCGGCTGTATAGTCACAGATACAACCTTTGTATGGAATGGTGTCATGGTCGACATCGCCACTGGGATCGGTGTGGCTATCTTTACTCCGACAGAGCATGTGCCTTGGGTGGTAAGACTGCAACTTCAAACAGTACGGTTGCATTTGCCGGAGACATCAATTCGACCTCAATTGTTGTTGGTTTCTTTGTAGATGACGTTTCTTCAAACTCAAGTGGCACAGACATATTTACCTCAGCGTCCCCGGATAGCTGAATCTGGACTATGATTGGATTAAGAGTAACTATTGGCTTCTTTGGGTCATCACCTTCTGCGAGCAACCTGATTGATCCCTCGGGGTCCCAATCGTCCTCTATTTCAATCATGTGAATGCCTCCACCCTTATGGTCTGGTAGAGGGTTATTGCGGACGTTTGGAGCGGGTTCCTTCGCCACAATAATCTTGTTATCAATTAAAGTCTGGATCTTGTCTTTCAAGGAACGACATTCATCGATGGTGTACCCTTTCATGCCGGAGTGGTATGCACAGGATTTGTTTGGGTTAACCCACTGAGAAGGGTCCTCAGGGGTTGCAGCAGGGATGGGGGTGACATAAGCAGCAGCTTTGAGTCTCTCGTACAACTTGTCAATAGGTTCAGCAATGGCTATATATTATTTTGGAGGTCTGCGATCAAAGGTTGGTCGGGGTCTAGGGAAGTTCTGACGTGCAGGAAGTGATTGATAGTGGGATGGTTGAGCATTGTAGGTTTGGTATACATGTGCGGGTTGGGAATATCTGGGCGAAGTAGGCTGATATGTGGGAGGCGGAGGTGATTTATAAGTGGGTGGTGGAGCTTGATAG
>NC_031993.1:35351679-35406225 GCF_001879085.1 Nicotiana attenuata
TTGGGTAGAGATTCCTATAAACATGATATCTATTACTGATTCAAAAATGTGGCAAACCTAACAATTCTAAAATAAACGATTTGCGATCCTATAGACATGCTTTCTAAAAACCGTTATTAATTAAAGGGGAAAGAAGGGGAAAGGGGGAGGGTTTGTTTTAAAAATCTAGTTATAGAACAGTATGAGTTGAACTGAGTTCAGACTAGACATGTTTCAGATTCTCTATAGACATTGATATCTATTATTGCTAATTTTAATTCCTTAGACAGATATCTAGTTGAAACGTGAAACTGACGCAGGAGGATTTGCTTGAAATCTTTAGGCATGATTTTATGATAAATGGCTGATTTTTAATCTCATGGACATTGATCCAGATTATAACCATGGATCCTAAGAACATGGTGTCTAAGTGTTGGTAATAAACATGTAGAATTTAAGACAAATCCTATAGCATGTTATTTAAATTGCAGAATTATAAAACGGGTCCTATGGACAGGTTCTCTAAATGCCAGAGTTAACATGGCAGACTAAAAAAAAGGTCCTATGGCATATAATCTAAATGCAATTTAATTCATACAGAAAATATCTCTATAGGCACGTTCTCATTACCCTTCCTAATAGCTAAGCATGCATAATTACCCAGCCCCTTTCAACTAACCAACCCCAAATGTTTATTACAAACCTTATTACAGACCAAAATAATAAATTACATCAGAAAGTGTAAAAGAAGGGGTTAAACTAAAGGAAGCCTGATTCTTTGACTTCCTCTCTGAGTTACTTGGAATAAACTAACCTCAAATGACATATTGAATTCAAAGTCTTTCTCAGACTTAAGTTGTGTGAAAGTTCCCTTGAAGGGCTCTCAGGGACCGCGGGCAGTGCTTCACCTATGTTTTCATAACCAGATAGAGATGAGTGCAGTGTGGAAGGGCCAGCCCTTATGTGTCCAAGTTCAGAGGGAGCTCATGGGTCCCAAGGCAAGGCTCACACAAGAGGGGCAGAACCTAAGTCTAAGAGTATAATTGAAGTGCAGAAACAGAGATTTAAAACTAAGTGGAGAATAGGGAGGGGTAAGGGTGATTGGAAAATAGTAGTAGTAAAACTAACACTACACAGAATCAGCATTTTTATACAAAGGAGTCAGGGGTTTGGGAATTCATTGCATGGGAGCATATGACCTTAGGAAGGGGTCAGGTTTGGGCATGAACAGCAATAGATGGTGCTGGTATGCCCATAAACAAGCTAGAGAACACAACACATTGAGGGGATATGAAGCATATGACCCCAGGGAGGGTCAGGTTTGGGTCATGCACAGCAATGTTTAATGTTGACATGCCCTCAAACCAACCGGAGAATACAAACTCATATGGGATATGGGGGTTTGGGATTCATAAGGCATAATCACATAATCAAATGACTGACGGAGTATTTATACATAAAGGAACACATTGATTTACAACATGCTTTAGGAATTAAACATGATTAAACACAAGCAGGAAACAGGCAAGAGTGAAGGCAATAGTAAAAAAAACATGTTGTTTTTTATGCTTGAAGATTAATTAGAACATACCAGTAAAGAAGCAAATGCAGAAAGAAAAGTAAGCAAATTTCCACAGCCAAGCCTTGGCTTTCAGCCGGCTAGATAAGGCTGCAACACAAGTAGTAACAGAGAAAAGAGAGAGAGTTTTGAGTGGAGTGTGTGTTCTAAACTCAACTGGTTCGTTCCTGTTTGAAAGAAGAGGAGTGCAAGGTGTTCATAGCTTTTTGAAAACGAGTGAAGGAGAGGTAATAAATAAAGTTTTAATACAAATATGGAAACAATCAACAGTCAGAATCAATTATACAAGTGATTCCCTTTAATTAAGGAATCACTGTTTAACGGGTAGTAACAGATTCAAATAAGAAAAGAGATCAGTTTAGTGACAGACTGATTATTGCCATAAAAGGAGTAGTACAAGCATTTAGTAAGTAATCAAGTCTACGTAAAGAAATATGCTTATTTTGGAAAAAGATTCAGTAAGGCAAAACATCACAGTAAAGGGAAAAGAATCAATCAATTCCAAACAGGCGAGTGAAAATAGGGTTCATAAAGGAAAAGCTTTGAAATCAGTCACACGATTAGGGTCAGTCAAAGAAAAACATGCTTCTGCACTTTAGTATATAAACAGAGTGAACAGAAGACATCAGACATGCGAGGCCAAGCACATTGGCAAAAGAGATAATCACAAGCATGTAGTAGTGGCAGAAATAAGCTAGAGTTCAGTAGTAAAGCAAACATTCGAACCATAGTAATCAAGTAGGTCAAGTCACATTGAATCAACAGTGCAGAAAACAGAGTATCAGAAACATGCAAAGGTCTCACAGTAGCAAGTGAGGAAACCTTTTGAAAAGTTAGGGTTTCAGCCCTAGTCGAGTTGAAAGATAGTAAAATCAGATAAGTCACATAAAGGAAAGGAAGTCCAAAACAAAAGCTTTCAGTCTAGTCAAATACTCAAACAAACGATTTCAGACCCAAAGACCTAGGGTTTTTCAACAACCTCGACTTTTTTTTAAAAATGGTAACACAAATAAGTCAAACAAGAACGAGGAACCTAGTTAAACAAGTGTACATTTAAACAAACAGCTTCAGGATTCGAATGATACCCAAAAGAAATTAGGGTTTTCAACATGCTGACTCAAGTGGAAGGAAAGCATAACAAACAGTTCTTAGTAAAGTCATAAAACAACATCGAGAATCAGAGAAGAGACTTTTTGAAATAACTTAAAGGAAAACCCTAATCAGAACAATGAAGAGTCGCTTTGAAAGCAACGTTGAAGAACTTTCGAGAAAAGATGCTTAAAAGTTCATGGTAAGCACAAATCTAAGGTAGATCTGAAAGCAATCAAAGGATCTTACAGATTAGGGTTTCAGAAAACCCAAAATAAACGAGAAAGATCTCGAAAGTTAACGATCTAACCAGAAAAGGTCAAGGACCCGCCTCGAAAGGCCATAAATGGCCGGAAAAGGTCGTGGCTGGCCGGAGAAAGGCCATGAACACGAGTCGAGCAAGGACTGGACCAAACTCCTTCGAAGTCTAGTCATGAAACCACAAAACCAAACACATAGAAGCCACGAAAAGCTGGTACAGGTCTCAAATGACCACGGAAGGCCATGGATTAGGGTGTAGTTTGATGGCGGCGGCTAGGGTTTGTAAGAGTTTCAGAGAGAGTTGAGAGAGAAGAGGGACTCAGAGGCGGCGGTTGGTGAGGAATGAGGTAGGGTAAAGGGGTCGTTTGGGTTAAAAAAGGAAAGGGGTAATGGGAGCCGTTGATCTAAACGATCAACGGCTGGGATTAAAGGGGTTAGGTAGGGAGTGCGGGTTTGGGTCGGTTCAATTTGAAATTGGGTCGGGGTAATTGCGTTTAAAATGGAATTGGGCTGGGGAGATTGGGGCTTGATTTGGGTTATAATTGAAACCCGATTTGGGCTACAATTTAAATAGCGCTTTTCCCCTTTTTATTTACAAAAAATAGTAAATAAGTTTCTGAAAATAAATTGAAAGCACTAAAATGATTTACAATGCATAATTAACTAATTAAAAATGCTGGAGTTAATTTATTTTGGTAAATGTAAACGTAATTAAATCCTAAAAGAGGCTAATATTGCAATTATGCAATTTAGCTTTTAAAAATACTAAATAAATTTGTAAAAAATATGCAAAAATTTCCTTAGCTATATTTTAGCATAGATATAAAAGTTCAACAAGTGAATCACCAAAAAAATGATATTTTCAAAAATAAATATTGGGGTTTTATGGATAAAATAGGGGAATAAATTGATTCCAAAACCTTTAAAAATTAAGGAAAAGTAGTGAAACACTTGGACATACTTATATATGCATACCTATGCTATTTTTAAGGTATTTTGCATATTAAAATATATATAGGGAAAATTTGGGTATCAACAAAACCCTTCATTTAAAAGAGTTGTCACACGTCGAAACTCGATTTTGCGAGAGAAAGGGGCACGACAGCATGGCGACTCTGCTGGGGATATTTTTAGGCTCTTACCATAAATGAACTTGATATTTGTGAATTAGTCTTCCCTGTTAAGCGTATCTTTGTTATCTTGCTGTTACCTGAATCTCCAGCTCCCATTTTCCCTTCCATTGCTACGTGCATATCCTTTTCCCTATTTACCCTTTATATGAACTCATATGCAACTCTTCGTTTAATTTAATTACAACATGTGTTTTATCGTATCTCTCTCTGACCCTTACCCCTTTATTTTCTTTATTACAATTCTTTCATTATGCAGACTAACTTCTTCCTTTGTTTTTCCCTTTTTTTTTATGTCTTTTCGTTCCATTCAATACTGCATTTATTGCTTTCAACGTGAGAACACTTGACAACATGTTATTATGTCTTTGCATAATTGCATGCTCAACATCATATTCCACTCTTGCATATTAATACCATAGCAGCACTTGATGAGTGTCTGCGCTCTTCCTAAAATCACCCTTTAAATTTGGAAAGGCTTATTTGCGGCAAAACTAGTCGATCAGCGGTGCAATCGACGGTTCTGTGCCTTTCCCTCTCAAGTTGTCCACTTGAGGGTACCAGTCTAGACTATCCTAGAAACCCCATTCAAGAATCAACTGTGCATGCATCATGTCTAAACCTAGTATGAGTTAAAGCGTTGTCCGCTCAATAACTCGCTAGACAAGCCTTGTCCAAAGTCCGCCGGGATTTCCATAATCCGAATGGACACAATCATGATCTGTGCATTATTTGGAGAAAACATGCAAATATGTTGATTATTAATGTGAAAATAGCTGAATCTGGAGGGGGCAAGGGATAACTCTACTTGTTTTGCAGAAATGAGGCACGAAGTCCCCAGGTTCGGCATGGTCCAAAATATCCCACCACTGCTGCTAGATTGGTGAAAAATCTATTGCTGGATATGCGTGACTTGGGAAATCTAATCGATGGGGCAAAGAAGGCCAATCATGGAGAAGGTCACTCTAGGACCAAATAGATCAGGAATTATGTTTTATTTGCTTTTTGGACTCGTTTTAGGCTTTGATTGTGTGTACGGCTATAATCGAAGAGCCCGATTTCACTATCATTACGTCCTTCCGCAGCTTCACCTCGAAAGGCCTTAGAGGCCCAGGGGCACAGTTCTGGGTTTTCAACCTCGAAGGTTCTTTATGTCCGACCTCGGGACAGCACAAGTCGATGGTTATCATGGTTAAACGGGAAGTTCCCAAGGCACATGGCCCAAACTGACAACATCTATAAGAATAGTACCAGTCTGTACCAGACTGCTAGGTAGCTATGCCAGCTACATTTCCTTGTAATAAATGCATTTTGTACCACGTTAAGATTCCCCTCATCTATAAAGGGGACCCTTGTCATTTTGTAAAGACAACATACAACACACAAGATACTTCATTCAATACAAGAACATTCTTTCTGCTCTCTTACTCAAACATACTCCCTATTTGGCTCTATTACTTACATTTATTTCTTTATTTACATTTATTATATTTCATTAATTGTTCTTCATTTATTGTTCGCTATTGGTCATAAAGAGCCGCAATCACAGCCCTAATACCTGTTAATCCTTCATCGACTGACCCTTTACGAACATCTGACTCAACATCGAGGCCCCACAAGCGCTAGCTCGAGGCCCTGATTCTCAACCGTTTGGTTTCGTTTCTAAAGCTATCTTCAATTTCTTATCTTCTTTTCTAACCTCATCACTTAGAATCTACTACTTAACAACTAGCATAAAAATAGATCACATATTTTTAGAACCACAAAATCAATTCTAATTGTTATTACCATTTTCAAGGTAAACAGTTAGGCGCCCACTGGGGCTAAAAATAATAGTGGTTATTTTCTTTCTTGTTCACTACGTAACGCAAGTTATCTTTCCCACTTTTTCTTGTCCAAGATCTTTGATTTCATGTCAAAATGTCTAACTCAATAAACGCACACGGAAACAACAGTCTTGAGGACCATGGAGAAAATGGTGTAGCTGCTCCAGGTGTCGGTGTACCATCACGAAACTTTTAGGAGGCACAAGAACCAATTCCCGTGGATGCGGTATCGCGCGACGCTAAGCATGTCGAGACAAGCTCCCACACCAACAGGAGTATACACCAAGGAAACCAACAGGAGGCTCAAAAAACCCCGGCTCAGGAGGAAGAAGGGGTTAGCCTTCATGTCATTTTCGAGATGTTACAAGCACAACAGCTGGCAATTGCTCAGCTGCAAAGCCACCAGAAAACTCCAAGCACAGTAGCACCAGAAATAGCTCCCCAAGCCGAGCAGGTACCGAAAAGGTCGAGCGACAATAGGTCGGCAGCCGACCCCGCCATCATAAAGATGCTTGAGGACCTTAGAAAGAGGATCGAGTCAGGAGAAAAGAATATAGAAGCCAACAACAAGAAGGTAGAGACCTACAATTCAAGGGTCGATCAAATTCCGGGTGCACCCCCGATCCTGAAGGGTGTCGATTCGAAGAAGTTCTTGCAAAAGCCGTACGCACAGGAAGCGGCTCCAAAACCCATCCCAAATAAGTATTGAATGCCTGACCTTCCGAAGTACAACGGAACCTCAGACCCCAACGAGCACGTCAAAGCTTACACGTGTGCGGTGAAAGGCAACAACCTAAGAGACGACGACATAGAATCCGTCCTACTAAAGAAATTTGGGGAGACGCTCTCAAAGGGGGCGATGATGCGGTACCACTACTTAGCCCCACACTCGACAGATTCGTTTGCCATGCTGGCAGATTCTTTCATAAAGGCACATGCTGGTGCCATCAAAGTACCTACAAGGAAATCCGACGTCTTCAAAATCAAGCAAAGGGGGAACGAGATGCAGCGAGAGTTCCTATATCTCTTTCAAATGGAACGAATGGAACTACCACCGGTCTTCGACGACTGGGCAGTGTAGGCCTTCAATCAAGGTTTAAATGAGCGGAGCTGGGTAGCTTCAAAACAGCTGAAGCAGAACTTAGTCGAGTATCCCGCCGTGACTTGGTCGGATGTCCACAACCGATACCAATCAAATATCAGGGTCAAAGACGACCAACTAGGAGTCCCCTCGGGCTCGGTATATCCTAGCAGGCTTCTGGCAAAGGAGTCAAAGCCAAACAAAGAAAGATACCAACCGTACACTGAGGATAGAAGAAATGCCCCAAGGCGCAACATACCCCGCAATGACCGAAGGATCGATAAAGGCTAGAATCTTCGGGGACTCGTTAGCAGAGTTGGGTTTGATAGGAACACAGGGCCGATGGAGGCACCCCGCTTGTCGGAATACAACATCAACGTTGGCATTTCAGAAATCGTATTCGCCATCAGTAAAATTAGAGACACTAGGTGGCCAAAGTATGTACAATCCGATCCTACACAAAGGAACCATAACTTAGTGTGTGAATTTCACAACACACACACACGGTCACAGGACCAAAGATTTTCGGCAACTCCGGGAAAAAGTAGCCCTACTACTCAGGAAAGGTCATCTCCGAGAATTCCTCAGCGACTGAGCCAAAAACCAGTCTGGGAAAGAGAGGCGACCAAGAAGAATGAAACAAATGAGCCACAACATATCATCCACATGATCTTGGGAGGCATCAACGCTCCACAAGAAACAATGGTCAGAAGAACAAATGTATCCATAACCAGATAAAAGCAAACTCGAGGCTACGTACCCGAGGACGCTCTCACATCTAGTGACAAGGACATCAAGGCTCTACCTCAGCCCCATAACGACGCATTGGTAATATCTTTTCTTGTGAATACATTTCAAATTGAACGTGTACTTGTGGATCCAGGTAGCTCGACCAATATTATCAGGTCGAGGGTGGTAGAGTAGCTCGGACAGCTTCACCAAATCGTGCCCGCCTCTAGAGTCCTCAATGGGTTCAACCTGGCGAGTGAAACAACAAAAGGGGAAATCACCCTCCCGGCCAACGTGGCCGGCACTACCCAAAATGCCAAATTCCATGTCATCGAAGGAGACATGAGATACAACGCCTTGCTCGAAAGGTCGTGGATACACTGCATGAGAGCAGTACCATCAACCCTTCAATAAATGATGAAGTTCCCGACAAAGGACGGCATAAAAACCGTATATGAGGAACAACATGCACCGAGGGAAATGTTCGCGGTGCACGATGTAGCACCGGCGCCTACGCCTCCTACATCGAAGGAGCCAAAGGGTAAGCAAACAGTGAAGTAGAAATCACGAGACACATCCTCGGCTACAGTCGAATAAAACAAACAAAGGACCGTACCGCATCCCCTAAGCAAACGTTTAGAGCACATCGAGGCCCAAAGCGCCATCGCCACTAAGGTATAACCATCATCCTTTTTATTTATATCTTACACTAACCTTTGTGCATATGTCCGATCAGAACAGTCAAAGCGTTGTCCAGCTCGGAGACCTTAAGGTTTTTTTTTAATCCACTAGGCAGTGCCTAGGGCTAGTTTTTATATATATAATTCAAAAACAAAACAATAGTGTCAGGATTTCTCGCAAAATGAAAGAAATAAGTTATGATGTTTACAAACAACCTATTACCAATATTGAGCAAAAAGCTCAACATTGGTATCACATATGATCTAATATAAGCAATAAAATAGTAATCTAGCACATGCACCATATTTCACTTGAATGCAGCTTAAAGATTCGCGTTTTGCACAATTAGCCTCTCACACATGTAGCCACTTCATCCTTGTTTTTGCACGCTCCTATCATGATTCTTAGTATGATCCTTACATAATGTCCTTCCTGCTGTGTCAATCTACATTGTTGCATTAATATGAAAGCCCAATGGGATACATATTTACCCGCCAGATGCAACCAACCTTGCCATGTGAAATGCCTCTGCCATCCTTGCTCCATTGTATGAATTTGGAGCTCAATTTCGTGATTATGCCTGATATTCCCAGTTGAGTTCCTTGTATGGCCTAATCTCTAGGTTTTTGAAGTTGAGAACTGTATTGGGAAAATGCTCCACAATACTGTCCACTTACCCAGAATTCTTAACCAAAACCTGCTTGTTGTACCTTTGAAAACTGCCTCCTCTAGTGTGTTGTTTTCGCCTTCCTCTTCGTGTGTTATCTCATTGAATCCTGTTGAAATTCTTGTGTATGAGGAAGGCTCACCATTGATAAAATATTGCAGCACTGTGCTTTCTATCCTCCTGCCCGTCTTTGTGCCCAAAAAGTTGTTAACATTCCAACTTTGCCTTATGATCCTATGCCCAGCTCTCATGCTTGTGCTTGCCTCTTTTCCTTCTTGAAGGGAATGAGCACTAAGTGCTAATACCACCCTCTGAAGTCGTATTAGGAGGCAAGGCATGAGTACGCTAACTTTTTCTGCAAAAAAAAGAAAACAATGTTAGATAAAAATCTTGTCAAAATCATCTCCTCCAATTGGATTTGATGATTTTGACAATTCCTGCTGCCCAGATCATTCCCTAAACCCCTTATCCTATTCCTTGTCTCCTCATCTCCTCTTTCCTTTCTAACTGTTATGATCCCCCTATAACTGACCTTGATCTCCCATTCTGTGATCTTTATCTTCCTTTCCTCCATGTTCCCAAAAAATATGCAGCAGAATTCCCTGTCAAGTTGAACGTTTTGCTGCAGACTTGTGCATTTTTCTAACTGTCTCTCCATCTGCTTTTGAACCCTTATTACTACCTCATACATGCTCCCTACATACTGATCTATACCAGCACTTTCCAGGCTCCCTGTATCCAAATTTACCTCTCTCCATTCTCCTAGATCCTCTTGAATTGTTCCCTTCTTGTGATTAAAAACCTCCTCATCTGATGCCCAGTTCTCTTAGACTTTCTGGGCATCTTTTCCTCCACTTTTCTTGCTTGTTTGGGTTGAGTGATTGCTACTGTTGTTATGCTGATATAACCACCACCCTTTTCTACTAAATGTACCTGAATTTGCCCACTTCTCTTAAGCATTTTGGGCCCTAGTTTCCAGCTATATTCCTGCATGATGAAATTACCAGCTACTGTACTATTGCCTATCTGTAATGCCAGTCCATTGGGTTGAAGGCCAGGCATTGATACCACCAATTGGACTTTCATTAAAGCATACAACAATAGCACATATTCAGTACCTGCAAAACATAACACACAGTTAGTGAAAAAACTGATACCATGTTCTCCTCTATATAGATTTGAACATGGTGTGACCTTTTCATGTCCTTCCTCATCTCCTCTCCTCCTCCTTCTAATTTCTTGCAACTTTTACACATAAATATGGGCATTGCCTCTTATCTCCAGTCAATATCCTCCAGCCTTTAGTATCTAGATCCCAGAATTCACAGCATTTTATGTTTCCAACATCAACGGCATAATTTGTCAAGTGATCAGTCAATTTATTCCCCTCTCTATATATATGTGATATCCTTATGTTGAATTACACCATTAACCTCTTGATCTCCTCCACTTGATAAGTGATACACCAAGGTGGTTTCCAATTCTCCTCTATTATGTTCTTCAACAACATTAAGTCTGTTTGAAGCCATACATGAGAATACTGTTGAGCTCCGCAAAGCCTCAGTGCTTTAACTATTGCTGTTGCCTCTGCTTCATTATTGGATCCCTCAGCAATCTCTCTTCCCTATGCATATTTTAACTCCTCATGCTCATCCCTCATACAAAATCCAATCGAGCTCCTCCCTGGGTTCCCTCTAGAGGCCCCATCGGTATTAACTTTAATCCACCCTTCCAAAGGGAATTCCCAAAGTACCTTCTCATACTTCAGTCGAGGAGTATAGTTTTGCAGCATGCTCAATAAATCCTGCCATTTATGTGGCACATGAATACCTGGTTTTCTAAGTTGCAGTAAGGCCCTTAGTGTATTTGATACTTGGTATATGACTCTACTAACTAAAACTGCATCACCATATTTCAAACTATTCCTTCTCTTCCATAATTCCCAAACTATACATGATGGAAGAGCCTGCATTATTGGTTTCAATCTAGGCAGTACCTGGGCAGTCTAACATTTGGTAATTTCTTGATAAAAAGTCAGATCTTGGACTGCAATACCTGCTCTTGCTAGGAAGTATTTCCACACGATTGTTTCAGCTTTTGATGTGAAAAAGAGAAGTACTAGAGTTTCCTCCTTTGGCTCAGCACAGCACCAACACCTCGATGGTATATGATATCCCAACCTACGCATGAAATCATCAAGGGGCAATTTTCTCCATACTTTCCACATAAAGAATGAAATTTTGAATGGCAATCCTTATACCCAAATCATCCTATAAGCTATTCTATGATTATCCCTTCTTCTAAGATATTCCCATGCTGACTTTATAGAGAAATGGCCTTTAGTTTCAAGCATCCACACTGGAGTGTCCAGGACATTATCCATTACAGGAGGTCTAATTTTTTCAACTATATGCAATGCCAATTCTTCAGGTAACAGCTCCATCAATCTATCTACATTCCAAGATCCCTGCTCCACCAATTCATACACATTGTGTACTTCTTCATCCACACCAAAATCAGGAGGAACTAAGAAATACAAAGCTCCTAGTTTAGTCCAATTATCATACCAAAAAAGTGCAGATCCCATTTTTGTTCTCCAAAAGATCTGCTGCTCAATCAATTCCCTATATTCTGACATTTTCCTCCACACATGGGATCCATTCCTCCTCCAAGGCACAACTACTGCATTCAGTTTTTTGCAATACTTTTGGCTCACAAATGAACTCCGAAGGCTAGGATTGGGCCTAAATTTCCACCATAGTTTGCAAAAGAGAGCTTTTGATATATCATGTAATGATCTGAATCCAATTCCTCCTTCCTCACATGGCATACAAAGAGTATTCCATGAAGCCGAATGTCTACTTGATCCTCCAACAGAGGTACTCCAAAAGAACTGAGCAAAGATTTTGTGTAACTTGTTAATAACATTTTTAGGGGGGTTTACAGCTGATAGCAGATGTATTGATATGCTTTGAAGGAAATTAGCGATCAGCACTGCCCTGCCCCCTATGGATAGTAATTTCCCCTTCCAAGCCTGCAGCTTATCTAGCACCTTATTGATCATAGGCTGATAATACTCCAGCTTTCTTCTTACATAAAAAATGGGACAACCTAGGTATGTGAAAGGAAATTCTTTCCTTCCAATCCATGTTACCCGCTCCACCTTCTTGACTACCTCCAAGTCAACTGAATGGTGCATATAAATGGCAGACTTGCTTTTGTTAACTAGCTGGCCAGAAGCAGCCTCATACAAGTATAAAATTTCCATCACTAACCTTAATGATGTGGCATATGAGGATGAAAAGATGATGGTATCATCTGCATATGCCAAATGATTGATCTTGGGACTCCATTTAGGAAGACCAAATCCACAGAAATATAGATTGGAGTGCAGTGAATTCAGTCCTCTTGATAGAGCTTCAGCAGCTAAAATAAATAGAGTTGGTGATAGTGGATCTCCCTGCTTGACACCCCTCGATGATTTAAAATAGCCATGAGATTGCCCATTGACAAGGACAGAATACTAGTTATTCCCTACCAAGTCATAAACCATCCCAATGAACCTTTCACAAAAGCCAAACTTTCTCAGCATTTTGGTCAGAAATAGCCATGAAAGCCTGTCATAGGCCTTTGTCATATTAAGCTTGATTACTACATTAGGACCTGCTTTTGTTCAGAGCCTCATATCTGTAATAATCTGCTGAGTTAGTAACACATTTTCAACTATACTCCTTTCCTTCACAAAGCCTGCTTGTTCCTCTGAGATCAAATTAGGCAGTAGCTCCACCAATATTTCATGAATCACCCTCGAAAAGATTTTTTTAATGAAGTTACTGAGACTAATTGGTCGCAGAGCAGAGAAAGTATTCACCTCCTTTTTCTTTGGTAAAAGTATCAGATTACTGTGTGTAACACACTTTGGCAATTGTTGACCATTGAAAAAGGCTAGGACCATTGTATAAACATCCTCTCCTATTATATCCCAACAAGCATGGTAGAAAGCTCCAGTATATCCATCTGGACCACATGCTGAGTCTGCATTTAAACCATATATTGCCCTCTTCACTTCTTCCCTTGTAGGTGTTGCTATCAAATTTTCATTCTGTTCACTTTCGACTAGTCTTGGTACATGTTCTATGATGTGGAAATTATTAGGAACTGTTGTCTCGGTGAATTGATCCTTATAGAATCTGATAGCTTCTTCTGCAATTTATTCATCATCTTCTATCCAATTATCCATATTGTCCTTGATCCTTTTCGGCTGTAACTTTTTCCTTCTGCCTTTCACCTGAACATGAAAGAATTTAGTATTTCTTTCCCCATCCACTAACCATTGCATCCCTGCTTTTTGTTTCCAAAACTCCTCTTCTAATGCCAGATATCTGATCATTTCTGCTTGTACCCTCTGCAGCCTTTCTCTATTCATCTTAGTAGGGAATGCTTCAAATTGCCTCTCATGCACCAAGACCACCTCTTCTAAGCTTGCAATCTTCTGAAAAATATCACCAAAAGTTGCCTTACTCCATATTGAGAGAGCCTTCTTTAATTTCTTCAGCTTGTGATTGAACAGTACAAAGGGGTTGGCACTAAAGTCTGCTGTCCAATTCTCCTTCACCACTGATTTGAAAGTGTCATGTTTTGTCCAAAAATTTAGAAACCTGAATGGTTTCTTAATGGGAGGGGCTTCTATATCACACTTCAACAGCATGGGGCAGTGGTCTGATCCAATCTTGGACAGATGTGTAACTTCCAACCCTGGAAAGGTTTGCTGCAGTTCCATGTTTCCCAAACACTTGTCCAGCCTTTTAAATATGCAGTCATCTTCTGATCTTCCATTCCACCAAGTAAATATGCTCCCCTTAAATCCGAAGTCTGAAAGATTACAGGTGTTGATGCAGTGCCTGAAATCATCCACCTCATTTATATGCACAGGCAGTCCACCAAATTTTTACTCCTCATCCCAGATAACAGTAAAAAAAATTACCTCCCACCAACCAAGGAGATATCATATCAGTAGCCATAGCATACAGGGTGTCCCATAGTTCTATCCTTTCAAATGCATCACATTTGGCATAAACCAATGTGAGAATGATCTCTACATGAGTTTCAGTATGAAACAGCTTCAAAGTCAATTGTTCCACCATGTTATAAAGAATTGTAACCTCAAACACTTCATCAATAAATGCGCATATCTTATTTGAGACATTCACCACAGCCTGAGCCATACCTATTCTTGCCCTATATCTTTCCACTTTATTAGATTGTTTCATAGGCTCTAAAATTCGAATGAATTCAAAATGATGTAGCCTGTGCATTGTGATCAACCTCTCAAATGCTTGCATAGTATTCATTGACCTTACATTCCAGATCATGGCATCCATTAGTGATTTTGATTTTTGGAAAGTGTTCTCCTGGTTTGAACTCCTCCTACTGTTGCATTTGAAGTCTCTTTTGTTTGTTTTCTTCTACCTTTGGCTGCAGATTTGACCTGTTCAATATGCCTAGGTGAAAGATCCCCTTGCTTGGCAACATTGAGGATGTTTTGGATAGATGATTCCTCATCCATGTCCCTTCCTGTTTTCTTTGCATGACCTAGCTGCTCCTCTACCTCCATAGTCCTTTGTGGCACCACAATATTAGCTTGTGAAATGGGGAGAACATCTTGGTCACTCTGCATGTTACTGGTCTGCAGCTGTGCAGAATTCAATAGAACAGTAATTCCATTTGACTCCTGCAATTTTCGTTTTTTCTTGTCATTTGCTATTTCAGCCTCCTTAGTATTGGCATTTACATTACTAACACCTGCAGTTTGTACAGTCCCTCCTGGATCAATATTATCAGTGTTCCCCTCTTGAACTTCTACTGATTCAGCAGAAATGTCCTTATGCCTGTGCTGATTCCCTTTGATATTTTCCTGTTCCTTGAGACATGCTTCAGACTTATGACCTTCCTTGTTATTCTGATTCCTGTTGCTGTTTTGCTGATCATTGGCATGAATTTCCTTGTTGTTTAAGCTCTGATCTACAGAAGTTCCTGTACCCTTAGCTTTACCATTTACAGTTTGATCCTCATCCTCCACTGAATCCCCTCCAATTTCCTCCTCACTTTGTATTCCATCTGGGATCTCTCCCTCCTCTTCATCTTCTTCTGTTTGATCTTCCCATAATCTACCTCTAGTCCACTTAACTTTTTCATTGCTTTGGAATATTTCAAACTCTGTGTCCACAATGTTATCATTATCCACATTGTTAGCTAAATTTGCATCCACTCTAGTATCTTGAGTAGGTACCTCTTGCACTGATGTGTTTGTTGCAACAACATTGTCTTTAAAAGTCCTTTAAACCCATGCTGCTGTAGACTCTTTATTTTGTTGATCAGCTTCCCTTTTTCTATTACTTCCTGTATCTTCTCTATTTCTTTGTTTGTTGGTCACTCCCGGAGTAGAACTAGCAGCTGGCGTCACATGTAATTTCTTTTTTCCTTCTTTTCCTCCCTTATCAGTCCCAGGGTACTTGGAAATAAAATTTGCTGCTGCAAGATTCAACTTACCATGATCCTTTGGCTTGGGCATATTAGTTTGATCAGTTTGTTCCTCTACCAAAGCCAGCTGATTATTTGTATTATCTTCACTGTTATCAATCTCCAAAACATCGAATTTATTATTTGTTTGCACCTGCCGAGGCACACCTATATTTTGTTTCTCACCTGGAACAATTTCTTGCCCAGTCTTGGTTACTTCTTCAACCTGTTTGCCTTTGCCTTGAACACGTTTGTCCCCCACCTCTTTCCATTGTGCACCTACATTGCCCACAATTCTACCACTTGAAAGAATTTTCAAGGGAGCATTATTCTTAGCATTTTCTTTATTACCCTGCACTCCACTATCAGAAACTGTCTGATTCTCCTCATTATTATTAGCCATAAGTTCAGGATGAATTCTCCAACATTCCATCATATCATGACCTTGTAATTTGCATTACTTACAGTACTTAGGTAGGTAATCATAGTTGATGCTTACCCACTCAGTTCTTATGTCCCCAGAAGCTTCATTCACTATATCCATCCTCACCTTCTTAGGAAGATCAGCTAATAAATCAACTAACACCTTCACACGTGCACAGCTAGGTCTAGTCTTATTCACAGTTGCCTGATCAAGGTGCAACGGTTTGCCCACAACTGAGGCTAAGGAAACAAGCATTCCTTAACAAAATAAGTAGGTAATAGGTTTGGGAATGAGATCCAAGCCATTACCATAGGTTTTTCTTCTCCTGCCTTGAATTTAGCATCATAAATCAGTGTTCTCAACTGATACTCCTCCCCATACTTATCTTTGACATAGTAAACACCTTTCGATGAAAAATTAATAAAATCTTGCCATAAAGTGAACCTAATCAACACATGCCTATCACGTAAGTATACAATATTGCATTCACCTTTAATGCCACATTGAATAGGACCAATGCAATGTATCTCATTAAGTTCAGGCCATCCATAAGAAAATTTGCACACGACTTCATATTGCAATCCTTCTATGACATTCATACATTCAACTTCATCCTCAGTAGAGCAAACAGTTGGTTGTCCTTGAAATAATTGGGCACGTCGAAGAGGTATAGGATCAACTGTTACATTGTGTTCATGCATGGTAGTAGGGTTCGACGATGGCTTCACAGCGTTAGCATAATTCATGGGTTGTGGGGTGTTATTTGTTGTTGTGGAGGGTTGAGTGATGTTGGGGGGCTGGTTGGGGAGGTAGCCCAGCCACAGTAGGTGGCTGGCCACCGGCCGGATTGGCCATGGAAGGGCTGCGCAAGCTTTCTCTCTCTAATTGCACGTAAAATCGCCAGAGTCTCTCTCTCTAGACCTCCCTTTACTTACTTAACCTTAAGGTTTCAAGGCACACGTTGCACTCTTTTCCTCCGATCGGGTTTTAACCCCAGAAGGGTTTTTACCGACAAGGTTTTTAACGGGGCAACATCTATATGCTATCTAAGGAAGACTCAACAAGTATCAAGGCTTCTCTTCAATCAACCTCGAATACTGGGGGGGCATCTCCCCGGGAGGTCACCTCCTCAGAGAAGTCAAGATATGCCAAAAAGGGTCTCGATAGGAAAACGATGTACCGGGCCAAACGGTCGAACAAACCCTGTCCGTATAGAATAACCGCGCCCTTGACACCAAAAACGTGTATACTTGTACCAAGTAATCAAACAATACTTTCCACTCCATCAAAGCATTTTGCGTTTCAAAGAAGTTCGGTATTTTTTACAAATACGGATCTAGAGCCAAAAATGTCCCGACCACTCGGGGACTGACATCAAAAACACGAAGACGTAAGACCTCTGGGCCGGAAAAGTTCGAGTTCATAAGCCCTCAATAAAGCAACATCAAAATATAAAAAGAACGGCTCCAGCGCCAAAAACCCTCGACATCTCGGGGACTGTCGCCGGCGGTCACCCCATCGAGGTATCAAGAACCCGAGGCCATAAGACCCCATGCGGGTGACCTCGAGCCCGAAAGCCCTCCACGTGGCAATATAAGAAAATGTAAGACCTCCACGAGGCACTATCAGCAGTGTAAAACCTCCATAAGGCAATGCCAAATCTGTAAGACCTCGAGCTAGCATGAATTATACTTGTACCAAGTAACCTATCTGTAAGACCTCAAGCCAGGCATGAATCATATTTGTGCCAAGTAACCTATTTGTAAGACCTCAAATAAGGCATGTTCAAATTTATAAGACCTTACAAAAGGCATAAACCCGATCTTAAAGATAAGGCTATATATTCGAACTTGTAAGACCCCTAAAAAGGCATGCCCTTGATATAGACGCCGAAGCTACTTCACTCAGGGACTGAAAGTCTACGGCCAAATACAATGACAACGGTCACAAGGCTGCAGCAGCCAAACTAACGGGACTCGGGAACGCCCGACCGTCGCTATAAAATCACAGGCCTTCAATTACCTCGAAAAGAATCGGTTAATCAGGCTACCCTCGGCATAAGAAAAAGAGCTTCGATGATGCCAGCTCCAAATAATAGGCTTCGAAACAATTCACCCATCGTGCGAAACCTCCCGAGATGCTCATTCTTCGCTACATAACGGCTCGCAATCGAGGCTCTTATCGACCCGTCGAAGAGTCGAGCGAACACAAAACTTCAAAAAATCTTTAACGAGGGAAAATAAAGCCTATATTAAATGTCGTACCGACCCAATGCGTAAGAGCCATTGCCTCCAGCCCATATTAGAGGTCGTACCGACCCAATGCGTAAGAGCCAATGCTGCCAGCCCATATTAGAGGCCGTACCGACCCAATGCGTAAGAGCTAATGCCTCCAGCCCATATTAGAGGTTGTACCGAACCAATGCGTAAGAGCCTAAGGGCCGGCTTGAAATTCAAAAACTTGAGGGTCAATGAGCTCGAGTCGAAATACGATTGGAGACAAAGCCTGAAATAGTTAACTAAAATCGCCTAAAGACAAATACGTAAGAGCCACTGTCGCCAGCCTAAATTAAAAGGTCGTACCTACCTAACGCGTAAGAACCACTACCGCCAGCTTAAACTAAAGGTCGTATCGACCTAAATGCATAATAGCCCTTGTCGCCAGCTTAGATCAGAGGTTGTACCGACCAAATGCGCAAAAGCCTACGGGCCAGCCAAACGAGCCTCAGAGCTGAATTATACACCTGAGGGTCATTACTCGAAGTCCAGTTCACCTGGCCAATCATCGACAAATGGATAAAATAAAGACATACGCAAGCAAATAGAAATTCATCGAAAGAGAAAACCGAAATGTTTCTTTACATATACGCACGTATGAAACAATGCAAAGCTACATTTACAAAGTTCACTGAGAACAATGTACAAAGAATCAAAAAGGAAAAGCCAAGCCTATTTTCCCCTCGGGGACTGCGGCCCCGTCGGCCTCTTCTCCATTATCTTCGGCATCAGATACGAGGAATTTGGCATCGTATTCATCTGCCTTGGCTTGTGCTATCTCTTACGATAGATCGAAGCCCATAGTGTTAATCTCTTCAAGGGTTCCTCTCCGAGATCTACACCGAGCATATTCATTGCTTTTGCTCTCTCGATCAGAAGCCCCTCTCAGCTTAGCCCGAGCTTCGGCGGCGTCTTTCAAATAGACGACCACTTTCTTATCGGCCCTAGCCCGAATCCCTTCAACTTCAGCCCGGGCATCCACGACCTAGTCCTTCATCTCAAAAAAGTTGGACTCAAGCCTTGCAATCCTTCTCGTCTGAACCGAGCTGTTCCCACAGGTGTTTCGCAGCTGCGCCTCGAGGGCAGAAACCTTGGCCAAGGCATCCTTCATGGCTGCAACATGGGCACCTATCTGAGCCCTTAGACCTTTACACTCATACCTGGCTTGGCCAACCTCGCCCAAAAGGCGCTCCAGACCCTCTGTCTTGCTCTGCAACTGAAACATCAAAACATTAATCTCCAAGGATAGAAGAAGGAGCTTGTATTGACTCAGAGCAAAGGTTACCTGTCTCTCAAGATGGCTTTCGTTGTTCAGACTCTGATTTGCCTCGTACCACAGGTATACCAACTCATCTCCCCTTTTTATCACAAAGAATCCTGAGGGATTTCTCCCCATCCAAGGCTCTCCTCAACATAGATTCACGGCGAAGCAGCTCGGACTTGAGCTTACCAATGGCGTATGAAAAAGAAGCTCAATAAAAAAAATAACAATAAAAATAAAAATAAAAATAAAAATAAATATAATAATATAAAAAGGTGCAAAACTGAAGAGCCAAAACAGCTGATCAAAACTCACTACAAGACTGAGCCTCTGAGCTTCCACAAAGGTTGAGCGCATACTGTCCTGGTCTCATCGACCCTAGTAGAACCACTCCCGATGGAAATACGATCACCCGAAACCCTGCCCGGCTTAGGTGGCCCCAGGCCTCGAACATCTCTCGAAGTACCTTCGATAGTAGATGAAGATAATGACAGAACCCCTGTACCCCTCGAAGTACCTTCGACAGGAACAGAGGCTGCGGCAGAGGGGGAACCATTCTTTTGGGGACGAAAGCCCCAGGTGCTGTAGGCTCGGCCGATACATCTTCTTTGAGCCTCCGGGCAGGTCTTGCCTCACTATGAGCACCCTCATCCTTCAAGGGTTCCTTCCGCTTGGTATCGTTCCTCGTCCCCGAAGCCAACGATCCTTCCTCCTCCCCAAAGGGACACGGTCTCGTCTTGGAAAATTCTCCAGTACCTCTGGTGATGGAGTTAATACACATAAAAGAAAGTTCTTTTCAAAGAAAACAAACTACATGCCACGTACCGTGGTGTTTTGCCTCCCATCCACCCGTGGACAGATCTCGCCACTTACGCTCATTATAAGTCGAATAAACCACTAATTCCCGAGTCCGGTCTTCCAGTCGGAACCTCATGTGGCAGCCACGGGATTGCTGAAGAAAAGAGAAGGAAAACATCTTTACGGAGTCTACCTCTACCATGAACAAAAATGATAAACGCACAAGTGTACCACCTACGTATGAAATTCCATTTCTCAAGAAATGGCAGGAACTCCATGAGGATAATATCGACAGTCCGTACTTGGACAAATCGATTAACCCATCCTCGGTCTCCATCTTATTCATTATCGGCGACAGAGGGCCTTGCGGATCGACATCGTAAAGAAATCAGGCCTCGGTAATGAAAGGGCCGGTACAATCTGATGATATGGCTAAGGGTGAACTCAAGCCCAGCTCCCTCCGCAAAGAACCTCATCATCAATACTATCCTCCAGAACAATGGGTGAACTTGTGCCAGGGTAGCCCAATATCTTCGACAGAAACCAAGCGCAACTCTATCGAGAGGGCCCAACGCAAAGGGGTACGTGTATACGTTCAAAAACCCCTCTGCATGAACCATGTTGTTCTCTTCCGGGGAAGGTACCAGTAGTACCACCTTTTCTCCCCATTCGCGGTCTCTTCTTACTGCCTTGAGACGTCCCTCTCCTATCAATGGAATGGACCTCGGCGCATGCTCCCAATGGCCCTGAACATTGGCAGGTTTCTCTAACGTAAAGTCCCTCCTCGAAACGAGACATCTCAAGGTTGGCTTACCGGGCCGGCAGTGTACCATCGACTGAGCGGGAAGCAGAGGCAGAACTCCCCTCTTCTCGATGAACGGGCTTGGGCGTGGCAGCCATAACTATGGCAAAGCAAGAAAAGGGAAATGAGAACTTAGGCGAAAGCCTCGAATTAGAATGGTGAAAGAGCTGACGTGAGAAAGGAGAACTCTGTAAAAAAGGATAGCTGCTCAAAGTAGCGGAACCCCCAAATAAGGGGAGAGCAAACTCGTATATAGAGCAAGCCATGACTGTCTTCCTGCTCTAATGGCCAATTAATTCTAAATTAGCCATTATCGCTTTCAGGGAAGGATACCGGCGGGACTATCCGGGCCACTTCATGGCCATGTCATACAAATGACGCTGTTGTATTACGTTCGAGGGATCAAGGATTCCCATGCTAGCCTAGCCTCGAGATGGTGCCCGATCTCGAGGACCTCTATTACTATAACTATAAGCTCTAAGGAGTTATTCGCATAAGCCTAGTCTCGAGATGGTACCCAATCTCGAGGATCTTTGCTATTACAAGTACGGGTCATTCACCCGATCCTTTGGCCCCCGTCCTACCCAAGTCCGAGTCAGTTCTCACTTGAAGGTTATCAATAAATTCGCAGGGATATCTTCATCTCTAAGTTCAATTTGAACGCTCTCTCGATTACTTTTAAACCTGAAGGCCACTCAAGCTCGAATGCATCCTTGCTCAGGAATCATCTGTAACACCTAAAGGCTATCTTCATTCCAAGCTCGAGGCCAAGTTTTGCTCAGTTGGAGACCATCTGAGTTCGAACAAACTCTCGCTCGGAGACTATTTGTAAAGGCCTAAGGGTTCCCTTTATTTTCGGATGATCAAGCAAACCCTTGCTCGAGGACTAGCGGCGAGGCCTAACAAGGCTATGCCTTATTCCAGAGAGAATCGAGACCATGCTCTCACTCAACTTGAACTCAGAGGGCCCGGAAACCTAGGTTCATATTGGCTCAATCCAGGCTTAGTCCAAGGAATGATAAATAATTTCAAAGAACATCACATTAGCCAATCAAGAACCAAAGGAATTCCTATGTCCAGGTCCAGCATTCAGGACGATCGATAAAATCGCACACATGGTTTTTTCAAACATAGGAAAAAAGCCCACAAGGGGTCCTTACACAGAAATAAAGAAGTAAAATACAATAGCTAAAGAGCCGAATCTACTTTCGAGGGTATGCCCTCGGGAGCGACATCTGCGAGAACCGTTTCCTCGAGGATCCCATTTCGGTCTTCAGAGTAATATCTTCGAGAGTCTCCTCCGAAGCAGTTGTAGCCTATCTTGCGTTGTAAGCTTGACGCCATCGTGAGAAGTTCGAGGAGATCGATGTCAAAGTCGATTCTTATCAGTTCACTCTAAGAAATGCGGGGACTATCTGTATATGGCTAAAATCGGAGAGCCCGATTTCACTATCATTACATCCTTCCGCAGCTTCACCTTGCAAGGCCTTGGTGGCCCGCGGGCACAGTTCGGGGTTTTCAACCTCGAAGGTTCTTTATGTCCGACCTCGGGACAGCACAAGTCGATGGTCATCATGGATAAACGGGAAGTTCCCAAGGCACGTGGCCCAAACTGACAACATCTATAAGAATTGTACCAGTCAGTACCAGACTGCTAGGTAGCTATGCCAGCTACATTTCCTTGTAATAAATGCATTTTGTACCACGTTAAGATTCCCCTCATCTATAAAGGGGACCCTTGTCATTTTGTAAAGACAACATACAACACACAAGATACTTCATTCAATACAAGAACATTCTTTCTGCTCTCTTACTCAAACATACTCCCTATTTGGCTCTATTATTTACATTTATTTCTTTATTTATATTTATTATATTTCATCAATTGTTCTTCAATTATTGTTCGCTATTGGTCATAGAGAGCCACAAGCGCAGCCCTAATAGCTGGTAATCCTTCATCGACTGACCCTTTACGAACATCTAACTCGACATCGAGGCCCCGCACACGCTAGCTCGAGGCCCCGATTTTCAACCGTTTGGTTTGGTTTCTAAAGCTATCTTCAATTTCTTATCTTCTTTTCTAACCTCGTCACTTAGAATCTACTGCTTAACAAATAGCATAAAATAGATCACATATATTTTAGAACCACAAAATCAAATCTAATTGTTATTACAATTTTCAAGGTAAACAGGTTGTAATAAGGCACATGCCATTAGTGACTCTTTATCATTATTGTCATTTTAGTAGAGATTCGGTTTATTTTTCACATTAATGTAATGACACAGTTATTGGCATCAATTTTCTCCAAATCTATATGTCGCTTAGGCCTACCTCGGACACAATGAGGTCCCCAAGTTAGGATGCGAATTTATAATTCCGCAATATGTGTTTAAATACTGCAAACAACCTTTACTCCTCGCTAACTTGTTTACCTTTTTGTTTTCTTCTTTTCTTGATTTGTTTATTCCCATCCCCTAAGGTTGGTTCGTGCATACTGGAATCATCAGCATATCATACCAGATCAAGAGGTCCTCCACCTCCTCCTCCTCCAAACAATCCTAAGAGCAAAGGAAAGGCCAAAATGGGTGATACAAGCAATATCAGGAAAGACAATGCCACACATGAAGACAATGGTGAAACTTCAGATGGTTGAAGCACTCCAGCACCAAATGACTTGGTTTTGCGACTAGAGCAAAAGATACTAGAGTTACAAGGGGAACTTGAGCAGGTCAGGAACTTGGCAAACCTCTCCCTCACCTTGAACGTCCCCGATGTCAACCAACAAAACACCAAAAACCCAGAACCTCCCAAAACACACCGAACCAGCATCCACAAAATCCTCCTGCACCTCACCATTATGTCACGCCGCCTCAAAAACCCAATCCTCCACCAGTACCAACTCCTCCACAACATCATCATTAACCAACCCAATATCCACAAAAACCACTACCTATCATACTCCTCAGAACGCACCACAACCTATTCCCGACCCTCAGAATTCAACCAACGACCACCACTACACCTAAATACCTGGAGTCCATCAAAGCAACCCCGTATATGTGAAAACCTTACCCCACACTCCACAACAAACCCATACATACCTGAATCCGCCGAGAAGGACCCGCTCATCAAGAATATGGTAGAGGAACTAATGAAGCACACAAGTCGAGTCCAAGGTGCCGAACGGGGTAAAGGCATTGGAGGATTGAACTACGAGGATCTGTGCATTCAGCCGGACGTAGAACTACCAGAGGGTTACAAACCTCCTAAGTTTGAGATGTTTGACAGAATAGGTGACCCAAAGGCGCATCTAAGGACATATTGTGACAAGCTCGTAGGAGTTGGAAAGGATGAAAGGATTCGCATGAAATTGTTCATAAGGAGCCTCATTGGAGATGCCTTATTTTGGTACATCGGCCAATATCCAAAGAAAAGGGTTAGTTGTGTAAACATGGCATCAGATTTCATGGATAGGTTCAGGTTTAATACAGAGAATGCGCCAGATGTCTTCTATATCCAGAATCCTAAGAAGATGCCAATGGAGACTTTCCGCGAGTATGCAAATCGGTGGAGATCGGAAGCTGCGAAAGTAAGGCCGGCATTGTAAGAAGAGCTGATGAATAAGTTCTTCGTCAGAGCTCAATATCCACAATACTATGAAAGGTTGATGGTTATTGAAAACCATAAGTTCTCTGACATCATCAAATCAGGAAAAACAATAGAAGAGGGAATTAAAAGCGGAATGGTGACAAACTTTGAGGCACTCCAAGCTACAAACAAAGCCTTGCAGTCAGGAGGTATCTCTAAGAAGAAAGAGGTTGGTGCAGTAATGGTAGCCCAGGGTCCGAAATCTCCCCTCACATACCAAAGACCACCATCCACATATCATCTTTCACCTCCTAGACACTAACCCCCCGCCGCCACCTTCCATACTTAGAACAGACAACCTGCATATTACCAGACACCACCACCAGCCCGCCAAAACTACCAGAAACCCAGACCAAATTTTGACCGTAGACCACCCAGACAATACACTCTTATAGAAGAACCCCTCAATCAACTTTATGAAAGACTGAAGGTTACCGCTTATGTCACCCTTATTCCCGCTGTTGCTATGGAAAACTCTTCTTAGTGGGTTCATCCGAACAAGACATGTGCCTATCACTCGAGCATGAAGGGACACACTATTGATGAATGTCGCACTTTGAAGGATAAGATCCAGACGTTGATTGACACCAAGGTTATACAAGCGAAAGAAGCCGCACCTAATGTCCGCAAAAATCCTCTCTCGGATCACAGGGGCGAGGGGGTAAATGTGATAGAAACTGATGAAGAATGGGATCCGGAAGGATCAATTGGACTCATTCGAAAAGGGGATGAAACCACAATACCTCTAGTCACTCTCACACCTACTATAGTGAAAATTCATTCATCAATTGAGGTTGAAATAGACACGCCAATTCCGTTTAAGGTTAAAACAACAATGCCCTCGGTCGCACCAGCTCCGTTTGAGGTGGAAGTGACCACACCCTTCACTGTGATGGTAGAACCCACACCATCCTTTAATTCCAATGCTATACCATGAGACTATGCTGCAGAGGCGAGAAGGAAAGGAAAAGGGAAAATGGAAGAAACTGGTGCCGCATAAGGCACACCAGGATCGGTAGGGTTTACACACCTGAGCATTTGGGAGGAACAAGTAAAGAAGCTGCCCCCAAAAGAAACTATCATTGAAACCAGCCTAGATGATCTTTGGAGAAAGGTGAAAGCAAGGGAGTACTCTATAGTGGACCATTTGAACAAAACCCCAGCTCAGATTTCCATTTTGTCACTACTACAGAATTCTGAGATGCATAGGAATGCGTTAATGAAAGTATTAAATGAAGCTTACGTGCCCAACAACATCACCAGTGGAGAGATGTCCAACATGGTAGGACAAGTATTGGAGAGCCACAAGATCACCTTTCATGAAGACGAACTACCACCTGAAGGACTAAGTCACAACAGGGCACTACACATCACAGTACAGTTCGAGGACAAATTCATCGCCAGAGTCCTAATAGATGGGGTTCGAGCCTCAACATTTTTCTTTTGACCACTTTGAAAAGGTTGGGTAAAGATTTCCATAGGATACGAGCAGGAAGTATGAATCTGAAAGCATTTGATGGGCTCAAAGGTCCACAATTGGAGAAATCAACCTTTGTTTACAGATGGGCCTGACTTGGTTTGATGTTGAGTTTAAAGTATTGGACATATCTGCTACGTACAATCTTTTGTTGGGACGACCTTGGATACATGCTGCTGGAGCTGTAGCTTTTATGCTACACCAGGCCATGAAGTTTGAATGGAACCGTCAGGAGGTAATCATTCATGGAGACGGAAGTAGTCGCATCAACACCAATCAAACTGTTCCATTTGTCGAGAATAGAAGGAAGTTGGGTGGAGAAACGTACCATCGCATCGAGCGTGTCAATGCAATAGAGAAAGTCAAGTGGTGGAGTAATAAGATCGAAACCATACTTTTATGGACAAGGTATGAACCCGATAAAGGTCTTGGTAAGAATCTCCATCACGGTGCCACCTTTGGACTTGGGTATCAGTACACCTGGTAGGAGTACGATGATTGGTCGCCGCCATGGCGTGGCCCCTATTACCCTCTTGGAAAGCCAATACAGCATCTGCATCAGACATTTCAACAGACTGACGTATATGGGGATCTAAAGAAGATAAGGCTTTAGCTGGCCTAAGGGATCTATTTCTGGATGTTGAATAGATGGACTGCAATGCAATAGTTGAGGAGGAGGAGGAAGAAGACCTCACCATTCAGACCATAGAGAAGGGAGCTATTCTCAAGAATTGGACTGCTGCACCATCCCGGGCCCGTCAAGTTCCTGGGTAGCCTGGCAATTAGCATGATCTATTTTTAAAAGCCATTTTAAGCATTTAAGATATTTCCAATATTTTGTTTTAAGAAGCATTTTATTTTGAAATAATTGCTCGAGTTATCGAGCCGTGCTTGTTTTAATGTTCTCAAGATTTATTTAATGCATTGCTATTTTAGTATTTATTATTCTTTTACATTTTTTCTCTATAGCACTATTATTACTTATCCTGATGAACCGACGAATGTGACATGTAATGAGACAACGCAACATAAGGATAGTGATTCAGAGGAAATAGAAGAAGAAGAAGAAGAAGAAGAAGAAGAAGAAGAAGAAGAAGAAGAAGAAGAAGAAGAAGAAGAAGAAGAACAAGAACAAGAACAAGAACAAGAACAAGAACAAGAACAAGAAGAAGACGAAGAAACTCCCTGAGGAAATTGTTAGAGAGATGGAAAATTTTGAGAATAAGCCTAAGTCAAATTTGGACGAAACCGAGATAGTCAATCTAGGAGAATCCGAAACAGTCAAAGAAACTCGTATAAGTATTCACCTATCACCATCAGAGACAGTAGAGTACATTCAGTTCTTGAAAGAGTATGAAGACATATATGCATGGTCTTACGATGACGTGACTGGTTTAACACATCCATAGTGGCTCACAAGCTTAATTACAAACAACGGCACGAGAAATTACCGTTTGCCTTATTGGGATATCGTACCATAGTCCGCACATCAACCGGAGCAACTCCTTACATGTTGGTCTACGGTACTTAAGCTGTCATTCTCGCCGAAGTCAAAATTCCTTCTTTGAGAATTATACAAGAAGCAGAACTCAGGGATGAAGAATGGATACGGATTCACTACGAACAGTTAGCTCTTATCGACGGAAAAAGAATGAGTGCAATATGTCATGGTCAACTTTATCAGAACACAATGTCTAGAGCTTTCAACAAAAGAGTCAAACCCAGACAGTTCACACCGGGGCAGCTGGTGTTGAAACAAATCTCCCACATCAAGATGAAGCCAAAGGAAAATTTTCACCCAATTGGCAAGGGCTCTACATGGTTCATCGAGTACTAACAGGAGGAGCACTCATAATTGAAGAAATAGACAGATAAATTTGGCCGAAGCCTATCAATTCAGACGCAGTCAAGAGATACTATGATTAGATTGTTTACATTTCTTCAACTAATATAACTGAACTACGCTTGACCTGATTCCCGTTTAAGAGGGGATACGTAGGCAGCCCTGTGGGTTCAATCACATCTCAGTAAATTTTCATTTTCCCCACAACCAGAAACTGGGGCAGAATTTTGAGGAGGACCCTCAAATTTTGGAGCAAGTCCAGCCGATGTCATCATATGCAAGACAATCAAAGAATTGGCTAAGTAACTGGTGTAGAATTTTAAGGAGGACCCTCAAAATTCCAGAGCAAACCTAGTAAACTTCGTCACATGCAGAACGACAGATGAATCACTTACTAAACTGGGGCAGAATTTTGAGGAGGACCCTCAAAATTCTAATGTAAAGAAGTCGCAATGTCTCTAAAAGTGTCGCAGTCATTAGATCATCTTATTTACTTGATATTACATACCACTATGTTTTCGAAATAACTCTATTTTATCAAATGCATGCATATTTTTCGGAAACTTTATCTCTATGGTAGACAGATGTTACCCAGGACAACTCAAACAGGACCTATGGAGCAAGGCAAAGTAAAGCAAGCAGACGAAGACACGAACCAATCTCCCCTGCAAAACTCACGATCTTTCTTTGGATGCAGGCACAATGAACAGAAGAAGAATATTTGCAAGTATACATACATCAAAATCACTATCTTCATAATGACAAGGCTGCCAAGCGCAAACATGTCTCCAGATAAGAAAATACTCTGCTACTACTTATTATCTGTTCACCGCATGAGACTAAGCATTGTCTCCCTTTTCATGTATGAGGCCAAGCCCTGTCTCCCTAAATGCATAAGGCTAAGCACTGCCTTTAATTGCCTGAGACTAGGAATTATTTCCTTTTCTTGCATGAGGCTAAGCCCTGCCTCCCTAATTGCATAAGGCTAAGCACTGCCTTTCCTTGCATTGAGACTAAGCATTATCTCATCTTCTTGCATGAGGCTAAGCCCTTCCTCCCTAATTCCATAAGGCTAAGCACTGCCTTTCCTTGCATTAAGACTAAGCATTGTCTCCTCTTCTTGCATGAGGCTAAGCCCTGCCTCCCTAATTGCATAAGGCTAAGCACTGCCTTCCGTTGCATGAGACTAAGCATTATATCCTCTTCTCGCATAAGGCTAAGCCTTGCCTCCCTAAATGCATAAGGCTAATCACTGCCTTTCCTTGCATTGAGACTAAGCATTGTCTCCTCTTCTTGCATGAGGCTAAGCCTTGCCTCCCTAATTGCATAAGGCTAAGCACTGCCTTCCGTTGCATGAGACTAAGCATTGTCTCCTTTTCTTGCATGAGGCTAAGCCCTGCCTCCCTAGTTGTATATGGCTAAGCACTGCCTTCCATTGCATAAGACTAAGCATTGTCTACTCTTCTTGCATGAGGCTAAGACCTGCCTCCCTAATTGCATAAGACTAAGCATTGCCTTTCCTTGCATTGAGACTAAGCATTGTCTCCTCTTCTTGCATGAGGCTAAGCCCTGCCTCCCTAATTGCATAAGGCTATGATTTGCCTTCCGTTGCATGAGACTAAGCATTGTCTCCTCTTCTTGCACGAGGCTAAGCCCTGCCTCCCTAATTGCATACGGCCAAGCACTGCCTTCCACTGCATGAGACTAATCATTGTCTCCTCTTCTTGCATGAGGTTAAGCCCTACCTCCTCAATTGCATAAGGCTCAGCATTGCCTTCCCGTGCATGAGACTAAGCATTGTCTCCTTTTCTTACATGAGGCTATGCCCTGCCTCCCTAATTGTATACGGCTAAGCACTGCCTTCCACTGTATGAGACTAAGCATTGTCTCCTCTCCTTGTATGAGGCTAAGCTCTGCCTCCCCAACTGCATAAGGCTAAGCTCTGCCTTTCCTTGTCTAATGCCGAATGTTACACTACCTGAAACCTAGCACTATTTTGCCTTTCTCGGGGCTAAGCTATATCCAGATCCTATGCAAGACTAAGCTCTCTCTTGTTCTGCCTATGTGATCCATCATCATGTCTCTACATTTCATGGGCTAAAACATCGTCGTCTATCCGAAGGCGCCATAGTCCGAAGGCATCATCCTCATAGCTTGAATATACCATTTCTTGGCCTAAGGATCTCTCAATATTGCACATCATTATTCAAAGTGTGATGGTTTAGAGGCACCATTCTCATGGCCCGAGAAAATCATTTCATGGCATGTGAATCCCTTATCTCAAGATTCATGGCCCAGAACGTCATGATCTAAGGACATCATCCTCACTGTCCGAAGGCAATCTTCATGTTCCAAAGGGAATTTTCATCATGTTTTAACCCATGTATATTTTTCATGCATCGTTTTTAAGTTTTGCAGGTAATTCAGGAGGTAACCGTTCTTCAAACAGGAGCAACTTTCGCTCCGATTTCCGCTCATACCATTCACACCCTGCCATTATTTCAAACGTAACCGACTCCCATCAATTACTCGCTTTTACCCTATGACCGTTCAGACATCTACCCTATGATACATCCAAAACATCTCAAATTGACATTCGTGACTTCGCATAAATTCATCCGATACTATCCTACTTAAAAGAACCCTGCTGAAACACACGATCGTTCTTATAAAAATTCCATCGGTTTCGTTAACCGTTGGATCCAGAACTACACACGGCCTAATTCCTGTAAAACCAGGGATATGTAGGCATCTCAGAAACTAGAGTGCAGCCTATTTTTCAAATCACTCCATTCGGTCAAAATCGGTCATCATTTTTTTACCCGACAACTCTTTCATCCTTCCCGGGTAAAGAGGGGCAGCAGTTGATACCCAATTTTTTCCTCATGTCTTTTATATATATATATATATATATATATATATATATATATATATATATATATATATATATATATATATATAAACATATACATACAAGCACTTTTCACCATTAATGCATATACACCATCACCTGATTTATAAACATATACAAGCATTTTTCATAATTTTCTATAATTTTAAAGGCTTTAAATCAATTTATTCCTTCATTTTTATTATATAATACTCATTAATTACCTCACAAATTATCTTATAATGATTTTATCACCTAATTTCATGATTTACATCTGTTTACCGTGAAAATGGTAATAATAATTAAATTTGTTGATGGGACTCTAAAAATACGTGATCTATTTCTATGCTAGTTGTTAAGTAGATGATGCAATGTGTATGAAGTTTAGAGACGAAATGAGAGCTGAAGATAAGGCAATAATCAAATCGAGAGGCTAGCAATCGGGGCTTCTAGCTTGTCGATACGGAGACCTCGAGGTCGGTTCCGTCGCCCGATAGTGAGCTATCGGTGGCGATCGGGGCGTGACTAACAGTTATAACAAAAATAATGATGGCTCTTTATGTCCAATGATAAGCAATAAATGATGAACAAGTATGAAGATAATAAATGTTCTTTGTATATTGAGTGGAGCAACTGAAGCAACAGAGGTTTACAAAATGACAAGGATCCCCTTTATATAAAAGGGGAATCCCAACATGATACAAAATGCATTAAGTACAAAGATATGGAGATGGGACAGCTGAATGACATCCTGACTCAGATTCGGAGTGGATCAGCAGACTCTGTCAGCCCTAGGCGCGTGCCTTGGGAACTTCCCGTTTCTACCACTACCGTGATCATTGCTACTATAGGCGCATGCCTTGGGAACTTTCCTTAGCGCTTTAATGATGAGATATTGGACCCTCCGATTTTGCCATATATAGATAGTCCCCGCATTTCTTAGAGGGGAGCGACAAGAAACTATTTTGACATCTGGCTCTTCGGATTTCCCGTGATATCATCGTACCGATGATATCAACCTATGATGTAAGCTTTAGCGATAACCGGGGCGCCCCATGGACTTGTCTTTTCAGTGCCATATAATGCGCTGCCGATTCCCATTCTTCAGAGCGACAGTGCCGCCGTTGACTCGATTTTCAATAAAGCATTGATTGCGCCTGCCGATCCATCTTTCGAAGGCATTAAAGGCGTTGCTGGTCAAATTATCACCCACTATAAATGGGGGCCTTCCGATACTGTCTTTTTATCCAAGTGCCTTTCTACATCTATTCATCCCTTTCTTCTCATCATCCTCCTCCACTGCTATTTTTCATGTTTAAGCCCTGTGGTCTTAGGGCCATATGGCGGTGTTTTCATCAGTCATGCCGCGGCTCTTTCATAAGGCTTTCTCTTGGTGAGCGAAACTGCACTGACTTGTCGTTGTTGTTGCTGTCGTTGGCTCGAGATTGTGAGGCAGGGAGGCCAATCTCTCCCATCTTGGGAATGCGCTTGGACTATACATTGTTGCTCACGAGAGTAGTCGGACTATACACCGCTGCTCACCCTTCTACCCCGGCCTGGTGCACTACACCCTCTTTCATTTCCTTAGGGTGGAGTGGTATCTTTGGCCGGTAGCTTGCACGGCACGACGTCCCAAGAAGTGGACTTAAAGTAGCCGTGTAAGCAAGGCCGACGCCCGCCGAGCCTTCTACCGGGCTATGGCATTTTTTCATCCCTTTCTGCTCCTCCCACTTTCCTCTTCTTCATCTTCTCCTTTGATGTGCTACTTTGGGGGATCGGGATGAGACCGTTGAGGAAGCGGTGCTTGAGTATACTGCTGCCGAGGATGCTCACTGGAGAATAGGCTAGGATCTAGGCTTCTGCTATACGTATGCCTTTTCACTTCTTTGTTTCTGTGTAAGGACCCCTCGTGCGCTTTTGTAATCATATGTAAGGACCCCTCATGGGCTGTTGTAATTGAATGTTCATGAATACAAGATATTTCCTCAATTCTGTCTTTGATGCTTGCTGCTTTTCCTTTTATTTGTGCTTACGAAAACCTTGAATTCATGATTCTAGCGGTCGTTGTCAATATCGAGCCCAAGTGGGAGTGTATTTCTCTGACCTTTGATTGTTTTGTACGGCTCCCCGCGGAACCGTTTGCCTTTCTTCGGACCAAACCCGGATTATACCGATAGACTCAGGTCGTCAGAACCCCTACTTCGGGCTGGATAAGGATAATACTTCGAACATTCAGGCTTCCAAGAACAGTCTTTAGACCTTGCAATACTCTTCAAGGGAAATTCACTCGGGAACCCCAGAATCGGTTCTGCCTTTAAGCTCTCGAGGGCAGTCCCCGAGTGGGGTTTTCGAACCCGAGCCACCCGAAAACCTATTTTGAACTTAGCGCAAATAGCCCTAAGGTGTTGTAGGTAGAACACAAATGAGGTTTTTACCCGAACATAGATGGTATCCCGTGATCTAGCCCATATGGGTGGAGTTCAAATGCTTATTTCTTTGGAGCCTGACTCCCTTTTGACGGGGGTCCTCGAGGTCGGGTACCACCTCGGGACTTGTAACGATGTCGTTGGCTTATCGGAGCCCAACTTCTTCTTGGTGGGGATCCTCGAGGTCGGGTACCACCTCGGGATTGGAGATGACGGCTTCCTGGAGCCTAACTTCTCTTTGACGAAGATCTTGGAGGTCGGGAACCATCTCGGGATTGGCGATAACGTTATCGGCTACCTGGAGCCTAACTTCTCTTTGACGAAGATCCTCAAGGTCAGGTACCACCTCGGGATTAGCGATAATGTTGTTGGCTATGTGGAGCCTAACTTCTTTTGACGGAGATCCTCAAAGTCGGGTACCACCTTGGGATTGGTGATAATGTTGTAGGCTACCTGGAGCCTAACTTCTTTTGACGGAGATCCTTGAAGTCGGGTACCAACTCGGGATTGGAGGTAATGTTATCAGCTACCTGTAGCCTAACTTCTTTTGACGGAGATCCTCAAAGTCGAGTATCACCTCGGGACTGATAATAATGTCGTTAGCATTTTTTAGGCAGGCGGGTCGCCGCCGCCTTTTCCATATATAGGGTCGTTTGTGCCCCTTTTGGAGATCCCATTATTTTAAGCGGTTACCTTTCCTTTTCTGGGTTGAACGTTCAGCTACTTCAGTACTAACGTACTTGCATAAATTCCCGCTCTGGTTCTTTAATTTTTCCACCTCCATGAATACAACGTCAGGGTCTGTTCGGCATAGGGGGGGGAATTCCGCCTCCTATATACAGGACCAACGAGAGCGTACCTCGAAGATTGCTTCTTCGGTAAAGGAAGAACACCTTGGTTTAGTAAGAAAAGACTGTGGCTGGGGGGAGAAATTAGTGTTGCAGATACTTTCTCTGGATGAGGGCGACACGGCGTGCCGCTGAATTTTTTAATGTGTACACGTATCCCTTCACGCTGCGCCCCCTTGATAGGGTTGTGCTAGATTTATCTTTGAAGTATCAGTTTACTTTGGCACAGATCCATTCGTCATTTTGGCGGATAGTGTTGATGATGAGACTTTTCACGGAGAAGGCGGGGCTTGACTTCATGCTCAGTCATCTCATCAGGTTGTACCGTCCCTTTCATTATCAGGACCTATTAACCTCGCGATGCTGGTCGACCACGCCCTTCGTTATCGATGATGAGGAGGATGAAGATCGAGAGTGGATGAGTCGATTTGTACGAGTCCGAGCTGACATTATCCCTGTGGAACTTACGCCATTCCCTGAAGAATGGAATTATGCACGTAAGTGGCACATTTTGTATCTTCTCAGTTTTGCTTGTGGCGAAGGCTGATATCGTGACCGTGCCATCTTTTATTCTTCTGTAGCGATTGCATGGGCGTCAGGTGATGTTCCCAATCTGCCAGATTGGGTTCGGAAGTTGGTGACCCACTCGACTTGTGACGAGCGCAGGTGGCGAGCTGTGTCCCGGGGCAAATGGGAAGCAAAACATCATGGTGAGTGTTGTGCTATTTTTTCCTTTCCCTTCCTTCATTTGGAGAGGCAATTTCCCCTTCTGCGTGTTAATCTAGTTGTTGTAGGAATCAGAGAGCCTTCCGAGGCGAGGCCGCGCTCCTTTGAGGAGGGGGAAGGGTTGCTAGCCTCTGGGCTAAAGAACAACAATAATAAGCGGGAGATGCCTTTACAAGGTGATGGCGCTCAAAGCAGGGCGAGGCTGGACTTGTGTTCCTGAGCGGAAGTATCATTTGAGCCTGTTGTGCCCGTGGTTCCCGGTTTAGGTGGTTTCTTCGTTGCCACTGCCTTCTAATTCCATTGATAGTGCCTCGGGGGGTACTAGAAACTCGAGGTCGCCTACTCCGAGCGACTGTGTCTCGACCAAAGTCATTCTTTTAGATCTAAGGGAGCTAGGGTAATGGATGCACGTTCGGCCTTCGAGGAAGCCCAACGACTTCACTTTGTGGTGAGTTTCGACAGAGACCTTTCGAATTTCGCGCCTTGCCTTTCTTATTGGGTTTTCATTTGTAGGCCTTCGACAGGCTGAAGTCCGGGCTGCTTCATCGTGAAGCCCGGCTGCGGAAAGCTCTAGATGAGGAGACATCCCTTAGGCTCCTTTCCGATGAAAAGGAAGCCGAGCTGGAACACTTGCGGTATGAGGCGAGCTAGAGCTTGAATTACGAGAGCTTATTGGAAGAGCAGGTAACTTTCCACCCCGGGTGAGTACGCACCCCGCCTCCTAGCTTCTAAGGCTAATACTTCATTTATTTCAGTTGCAGAAAAGGACGGAGGCCCTGGAGCGTCTTCGGGATGAAGTGGGCCGAGCCAAGAGTGAACATGATGAACTAAGAGCTCTGGCGGAGGTTCACTCTTTAGAGGAGAGGGATGCCATGGCTAAAGTTCCTGACCTCGAGGCCCAACTCCGCATAGCCTGTGACAGGCTTCGGCTCAAGCGGACGCGATTACGAAGCTCAAATCCGAGCTTTCCAAGGTAAGGGCCGAGATCCTTGGTGCCCGAGCTGAAGCTGTGATGAGCCGAACTAAGGCTGACCAGGAGATGACGATCCACTCAAAGGATGCTACTGATGCCCAAGCTGAGTTGAGAAGGATCCTCGACCGCGAAGAGAGGACTAAAGAATATGCTCGTTGCAAGTCACGAAGGATGAATCTTGAGGAGATCTGTGCTAGGGGATTTGTTCTCTCGGAAGAGTTAGCGCGAGCGAGGGCAGACGAGCGCGATGCTCGGTTGCTCCCGTCTGACATTGGAGAAAGCCAAGGTAAGGCTGGCTGGCCTCAGCTCCTAGGGGGAGCGTAGATTTTTCCATCTGTATGTAGTATTTTCAAAGCATGTTTGTAGATGGAGATTGCATTTTTCGTATATGCGTAAAAGGGAACTTTACCGCTTTATTTCTTCCGTAACTCTTTCAGTCTTGAATTTGGCCAGGCGTACTGGTCTTTGATTTGGTAGGAATCCTTAGATTCACAATACGGCCCCGGGGCTCATTAGGCTGGCGATAATGGCTCTTATGCCTCGGGTCGAAGTGACCTTTCAGTGTAAGCTGACGTTTGAGCTCTTATGCTTTTTGCCCTGGGGCATTTTCAAGTAACTATTTTGTGTTCAGTCTCCGAATCGGGTTGCGACTCGAGCTCATTCGACCCTCAAGTTTTCAAATATGCATGGGCTGGCGACAATGTCTCTTACGCCTTGGGTCGAAGCGACCATTCATGTGGGCTTTATTTTTCCCTCGTTAAGGACTTTTTGTGATAACTTTTTCCTGACTCTTCGACGGTTCGAGAAGAACCTAGATTATGAGCCATTTTGTGGCGATGATCGAGCACCTCGGGAGGTTTAGCTCGGAGGCTGAGTATCTTGAAGCCTGTGATTTGGAGCTGACATGGTCGAAGCTCTTCTGCCTATGTCAAGGTTAGCGTGTTTAACCGATTCTTTTCGAAGTAGATTCGAAGTAATTGAAGGCCTGTGATTTTTTAGCGACGGTCAGGCGTCCCCGAGTTGCGTTAGTTTAGCTGGTACAGCCTTATGACCGTAGTCATTTGTGCTTGGCCGGAGCTGTTATTGATCCCAAGTGAAGTAGTTTGGGCGTCTATATCGAGGGTATTCCTTTTTAGGGGTCTTACAAGTTCGATATATAGCCTAAACTTTGAGATCGGGTTTATGCCTTTAGCAAGGTCTTATAAAATTTTCATGCCGTTGAGGTCTTACAATTTTTAGATACTTGGTACAAGTATGGTTCGTGCCTTGCTTGAGGTCTTACAGATGTTGCAACTTGGTACAAGTGTGATTCATGCCTTGCTCGAGGTCTTACAGATGTTGTTGGTGCCTTATGTAGGTCTTACGAGATCGAGTCTTCCCGCTCCGGGTCTTACGGCCTCGGGTTTTTGTAATGAATGGTGCTTGGTGATAGTCCCCGAGTTAACGAGGGCATCCTAGCTCGGGAGCCATTTACTTGTAAGCTTGGTGTTGCCTCATGAGGGCTTACGACTTTCACAATTCCGACCCTGAGGTCATAAGATTTTTGAGATTTTGACGCCAGTCACCAACTGTTCTGGACACTTTCGGCCTTGAAGTCATTTCGTGATTTTTATGTTGCCTCGTTGAGGGCTCATGAGTTTGAAGTCCCGACCCGGAGGTCGTTCAGATGTTGAATTAAGGACACCAGTCCCCGAGTGTTCGGGACGCTTTGATAGAGGAATCGTGTTTTGCGATGATGCTGAGTTTCTTTTGGAGTGTGAAATGCTTCGACAAAAGGTATTCTTTGATTACTAGGTACAAGTATACATGTTCTCATCGTTGGGGGCCTGGCTATACGGACACGGTTCGTTCGATCATTTGGCCCGGCACATCATTTTCCTATTGGGACCCCATTGGGCATTTTCTTGGTTTTTCCAATGAATGGCCTTTCGGGGGGATGCCCCGCAGTGTTCGAGGTTGATCGCTAAAGAAGCCTTGAACACTTGTTGAGTCTTCCTTAGGTAGCATGTGGATGTTGCCTCATTAAAAACCTTGCCGGTAAAAACCCTTTTCAGGATAAAAACTCGACCGAAGTAAAAGAGTGCAACAGATGCTTTAAATCCTTAAGGTCTTAGAGCTGGATTAGTGTCTCGACTGCTTCGATCGGGCGCCTGCATAAGAGTTTGTGCGAAATATAAAATGAAAAAGGGAGATGGTGATACCTTAGCGTGGGATGTGCCGGCAATATTACGAGCTCCGACATATCTCAGTCGCTTGCGATGAGGACGCGGCATGGTACTCTGTTTTGTTTAATCGGGCTTGACCGAAGATGTAGTTTGATCATTCTTTGGTTCTTTCGCAGGTGGAGGTATCGATGTTGGTGCTATATCGTGCACAGCGAACATTTCCCTAGCTGCATGCTGTTCCCCGTAAACAGTTTTAATCCCATCCTTTGTCGGGAATTTTATCATTTGGTGGAGGGTGGATTGTACTGCTCTCATGCAGTGTATCCATGGTCTCCCGAACAAGGCGTTGTACCTCATGTCTTCTTCGATGACATGGAATTTGACATTCTGGGTCGTGCAGGACACGTTGACCGGGAGGGTGATTTCTCCTTTCGCTGTTTCACTTGCCATGTTGAATTTGTTGAGGACTCGAGTGGCGGGCACGATTTGGTCAAGCAGTCGGAGCCGCTCTATTACCCTCGACCTGATAATGTTAGCCGAGCTACCTGGATCCACGAGTAAACGTTTTACCTGAATTGTATTTATGAGGAAAGAGATTACCAGTGCGTCGTTGTGAGGTTGAGACAGGGTCTCAGTGTTCTCTTCGCTGAGCGTGAGCGTATCCTCGGGTATGTACCCCCGGGTTCGGTTTTCTCTAGTGATGGATATTTTTGTCCTTCTCATCACGAGTTCCTGTGGGGCATCAACGCCTCCCAAGATCATGTGGATGACATGTTGCGGCTCGTTCATTTCGTTCTTCTTGGTTGCCTCTCTTTCTCGAAATGAGTTTTTGGCCCGATCACTTAGGAATTCCCGGAAATGACCCTTGTTGAGTAGTCTGGCTACTTCCTCTCGGAGCTGGTGGCAATCCTCGATCTTGTGGCCATGTGTGTTGTGAAATTCACACATTAAGTTATGAATCCTTTGCGATGGATCCGATTGCATAGGCCTGGGCCACTTGGCGTCTTTTATTCTACTGATGGCGAAGAAAATATCTGATATATCGACGTTGAAGTTGTATTCTGACAGGCGAGGTGCCTCTACTTGTCCTACGTTCCTGTCTAATCCGGCTCTGTTGATGAGTCCCCGAGGATTCTGTCCTCGGTCTATCCTTCGGTCGTTTTGAGGTGGGTTACGCCTCGGGGCGTTCCTATGGTCTTCGATGTATGGATGATATCTTTCTTTGTTTGGCTTTGGCTCCTCCGCCAGGAGCCTGCTTGGGTACACCGAGCCCGAGGGGGTCCCACCTAATCGTCCTCGCTCCTGATTTTCGGCTGGTATCGGTTATGAACATCCGACCAAGTCACGGTGGGGTACTCGACCAGATTCTCTTTCAGTTGCTTCGAAGCTACCATGCTTCGCTCATTTAGACCTTGAGAGAAGGCCTGTACCGCCTAGTCGTCGGAGACCGGTGGTAGTTCCATTCTTTCCATTTGAAAACGAGATACAAATTCTTGCAGCATCTCGTTCTCCCTTTGCTTAATTTTGAAGGAATCTACCAACATGGCAAATGCGTCTATAGAGTTTGGGGCCAAGTTATGATACCACATCATCGCCCCTTTAGAAAGTGTTTCTCCAAATTTTTTCGGCAGGACGGACTCGATCTCGTCGTGCTTCATGTCATTGCCCTTTACTGCACTGTCACGCCCCAAAATCCAAGGAGCGCGACCAGCGCTCAACCGAGTAAACCCGACTGAGCAAGCCTGGTAGGTTTCATACATACTACCCAACCCAACTCATAATTAAATAAGGGATAGACTCCATTAATCAAATTCTATCAACATATAATTAACGATTTCAATCTCATTGTCATTAGCAACTTCATTTCGCCACTTTAAGGGTATTACAAGTTACATACATCATTGCCAAACATCAATATTTCTACTTTTAATTTCCAATACCCGACAGTACCCACAACCTGTCTGCGGAGCCTCTAAATATAACTGAAGAATAATACAGAAATGCCGGCAACAAGGCTCCGGCTATACCTTACACGAATACAAAAAATAAGACTCCGGGAAGAACAGCGGCATAAGCCACGCAGGGCCCCGAGGGGAAAGAGGCTCACCGATACAACTGACGGAAAGTGGAGGGGGTGCTACTGCCGGTGGACTGGAGTGCTTGCTATAGAACCACCTACAATCATAACACGAATGTAGCGCCCCCAGCAAAAGGGACGTCAGTACATTTGAATTGTACTGGTATGTATAACTAAACACCATTTTTCTAGAAAGAACTATCAAACAGGTACAAGCAAATAATATGGGCAAATCAAAGAAGCAATTCATTTAATCTTTCATACAATTTCCACAACATTGATTAGGGCATTTCTGTCACGTGTTCACCACTATTCTCATTACCACCGCCATCTCGAGCGGAGTCCGATCACGACCCGACCGGCTAGGTCACCTCATTGGAGGCATTACTCTCAATCTCATTAGTCAACACTTCAAATCTTTATCCCACACATATCATAACAATTCCTGGGGCACTCATGGCCACCATCATCACATCGTTTCCCTTTTTTAATATTCATTTTACAAGTTGTAAACATAGACACATATATCAAGGATAATTCAAATTGCAATCACAGGTAAATGAGCACATAGCTAGCATGAATAATTCTTTGTTTCAATGTTGGCTTATAGCCCAAGTATTTCAACACATAACTGTACTTTTCATCATTATCTAATTGTCAAGATTGGCACATTATTCACATTGAGGCACATCCTTCACGAATATGTATAGATAATTGCAAATCAATTAATGCATAATAACAAGCAATATGCTAACCAATTCAACTCTTACCATGCTTTCATAAATGACAGTGGAGCTCAATTTCTAATAAAAAGGGGGTTTTAGCCATACATTTCTTTCTTGAGCTTTCCCTTAATTACTACGATATTCCGGAAATTCTAGCAACTTCAATCTATTTTGGGACATAGCAAAATTGAACACAAATTAGGAAGATATTCATAATTCTAGCTCATTTGAGCATTTTATCAAATACTAGTTGAGTATCTTGATTTCAAATCCCCTTTTCAAGATTTTCTTCATTCCCTAACCCAATCTTTACTTATTTATGTTAAACGATCTTCCCATAAACCTAAGTTGTACATGCATGTATACATAATAGAATTACACCCAACAATCATACCTCAATACCCCAATCTTATACTCCAAACTCGAAATTAAAAACCTAGGTTATAAATCTTAACCTCTTAGATGAAGAACTTGTGATTGGGTTCTTTGATTCTTGAATATTGATGCAAGGTTGGATGATTTAAATGTTGGGTTCCTCTTCTCTCTTTAAAATGCTCTCACCTCTCTCTAAAATCAGTAGAAAATGACCCCAAAATGAACTCTAAAGCCTATATATTAAAATGGGGTCGGGTTATAAAAATTTAGAAAATTAACCCTCGGATGTCAAGTCTGCTATAGCAGAATCCACCGCAGAATGGGTATGCCGGGCTGCAGTTTCATCGCAGAACTCGTTGCCCAAAACTGGGCTGTTCGTCTCAATCTGCGACATTCTGCGACCGTAGAATGGTTATGCGGTCCGCGGAGTTGAATCTGCGATCGCAGATTTCACGCAGAATCGCATTTTTCCAGCTTTTGGTAATTTGATCTTAACTTTGTGTAGGAAGGTCAAATGACCAAACGGTTTGTAATCGTTGGAAACTAGACTCGAAAGCCTTTCATTTGATAGTTATCCATCACTAGAACCTTATAGATATTTAGATATGCCTCTTCAAAGTAGGGACTAGTGCAAGATCGTTGGGAATTTTAGCCTATTATGGACTTTTCCAATTTTTCTTAGAACTTAGGCCTTTTTCCTTGGATCCCAAATTACTTACCGTAAGACTTATACACATATTTACCAAATCCAATGGATGTACACCATGTTAATAGCAGCATAAAAATATTTATAATAAGCCTATGTGACACCACGGTCTTAAAATTACTTAGCGAAAAATTTCGGGGCCTTACATGCACAGGTCTAAGCGGTAACATGTTCATTTGGGGTCCGAGGCACCGTTGTATTTCGGAAGCTCCGGCACTCTGAACTTCTTCAGATGGGTTTCGGGGCCCTTCATGTGGGAACAGGTTTCTGCACGAACTTCTTCGAGTGCACACCTTCAGATCGGGAGCGCTCCTGGAATTTGGTCGACCTGGAGTTGTAAGTCTCGACCTTCTTATCGTTGCTTCTATCATTTCTCGCCAGATTCGATCCTTCTAGGTGAGGTCCTCAAGCATCTTTACGATGGCGGGATCGCTATCGACCCATTAATTGCCTGACCTCTCCGGTACCTGTTCGCGGGGGAGGTGTCCCCGGTGCTACTATGCTAGAAAATTTTCTGGTGACTTGCAGCTGAGCAATAGCCAACTGTTGTGCTGCAACATTTCAAAAAATCAATAAGGCTAACTTCCCGTTCTTCCCGAGCTGGGATTTTTGGCTTCTTGCTGGTCGCCTTGGTGTATGCTCCTGCTAGTGTGGGAGCTTATTTCGACATGTCGAGCGTTGCATGAGACTTCGTCCACCGGAATCGGTCCTAGTGCATTCTCAAAGGTTTTGTGGTGGTTCACATACACCTGGAACAGCCACACCATTCAGTCTGTGGTTCTCAATATTGTTGTTCACTGAATCAGCACACTACGACCTGAAATCAAAGATCTTTGGACAAGAAAAAGCGGTGAAAGATAACTTGCATTGTGTAATGAAACCAGCAAGAAAATAAGCGCTATATATTTTAGCCCCACAATGGGCGCCAAACTGTTTACCGTGAAAATGGTAATAACAATTAAATTTGTTGATGGGACTCTAAAAATACGTGATCTATTTTTATGCTAGTTGTTAAGCAGATGATGCTATGTGTTGAATTTTAGAGACGAAATGAGAGCTAAAGATAAGGCGATAATCAAACCGAGAGGCTAACAATCGGGTTTCGAGCCTGTCGAACAGAGACCTTGAGGTCGGTTCACGGCCCGATAGTGAGCTATCGGGGGCGATCCCGGCGTGACTAACAGTTATAACGAAATTAATGAAGGCTCTTTATGGCCAATGATAAGCAATAAATGATGAACAAGTATGAAGATAATAAATGAAAGCAATAATAACAATAATGTATGTTAGAAAGCAGAGAGAATGTTCTTTGTATATTCGAGTGGAGCAACTGAAGCAACAATGGTTTACAAGGTGACAAGGATCCCCTTTATATAGGAGGGGATCCCAACATGATACAAAATGCATTAAGTACAAACATATGGAGATGGGACAGCTGAATGACACCTTGACTCGGATTCGGAGTGGATTAGCAGACTCTGTCAGCCCTAGGCGCGTGCCTTGGGAACTTTCCATTTCTACCACTACCGTTCATTGATACTATGGGGTCGAGTGTCGATGACACTCGAGGAAGATGCTCGACCATGGCCTCGAACCTTCGAGATGACTTTCCTTAGCGCTTTAATGATGAGAAATTGGACCCTCCGATTTCACCATATACAACATCCATATCAGGTATTAAATATTTTTAGAATATTTTTCATAATTATATTTGCATTTTTAAAGGCTAACACTGCACATTTGCAATAATAGCCTATATGTATTTATAATTACTTTATTTATGTCAAAATAAACTTTTTATACTTTTATAGTGTTAAATATGTATTTCTATTTGTTTTTATGCACAAATGATATTTTTATTATTTATTTATTATCTTTTACAAATTATTTACTAATTTAATTTGGGTATTTAAAATTTGGCCACAAATTACAACCAATCTCGGACCCAAACCCATACCCCTACACCAGCCTAATTGCCCCTGGCCCAATTACCCTTACTACCCGACCCAGAACCCCCTTTAATCGTGATCGTTGATCTCTGAGATTAACGTTCCACATTACACCTGCCCGATTTAACTAACCAAACCCCCTTAACCCTAATCATTCTCACTAGCCCGCTGCCCCTAAATCCTTTCTTCTCTTCTCTGCCTCAAAACCTAGTCGTCTCCCCTAATCTCCTCCCCTAATCCCACCAGACATGGGATTCCCTAGTGGTTTCTTACCATATCTCACCTCTCTTTGGTACTGGGACTTTTGATGTACCTCTTGCCTATACATGGCAAGCGGATCTCTTCAACCTCGAACCTAAATGGTTCAACTTCTGGACCTTTTTCCGCCTTTTTTGCTCTGTTATGGTATGGATTTCCATGAATCTATAAGTATCTTCGTGATTTTTCCTACTTGCCCTAAAACTAGGGTTTTAGATCTTTCTAGATCTAATCAAATCAGGTTTGATACTTTAATTATTTTGTTAATATTTCAGTATATATGTCTACATGCATCTTAGTATGACCCTTTGCTTATTATTTTTTCCGATTTTTTACTTGCCCTAAATTTGGGGTTTTTGATCCTTCAAATCGAACCAAATCTGGTTCGATCCTTCAATTATTTTGTTAAAATCTCTGTCTATATGTCTATATGCATCTCTTTCCTTGTAATCCCTGCCGATTTTGTATATTTTGCCTAAGTTAGGGTTTCAAACTTTTCTTTTCTTATTAACTTTTAAGTGCTTTCCTTTCTAGTATTTTGACTAATTATTGCCATATTTGTGTGTTCAATTTAAGTGTTTAAACCCATCCCCCATTCCCTTTAGGAGAGACTTGAAAATCATTATAATCTCACTAGCTCTCAACTTTACTCCGTTATTTCTCATTCTGTAGTCATGGCCGACTGAAAGCCAAGGCCATTAATTTTCTGTCTTTTGCTCTTCATGGACGATTCAGAACACTGTGGTTTTTATGTTTTTTTCTTGCATTTCTCGTTTAACTGGAGAGTTACTTAAATTTCTGCACTTGCGTTCTTCCATATCCCTGATTTATATATGTTATTCTTCACGAATCTATAATCCGATGTGCATACGAGTAATGTTTAGGCATTATCTTTGTTAAGTTGTGTATGTCTTGGTCTTTGGACCTTTGTTCGGTCTTAATATTTCTAGTTCTAAGATTGTTCACGCCTGACCTAAACCCTATTAAGTTTGTTTAGCTATTGCATTCTAGAGTGCTCCTATATGCAACTTTGTTAGTCTTGCTCTTGCCTTAAATTTGTTAAGTTCATATAGGTCAACTGGTCAATACTTGAATGTCTAGATTACTGATCAACCCGAGTCTGTTTTCCTACTCTACTTTGAGTTTCTACAATGATTGCTTCACATTTGTAACAATTTGTGACTTGCTTCCCTATTAATATATCTCTCAGCATGTCTTTGACTCACTTGATTCCATGTTCCTTCGGTGATTACTTGACTCTAGGGTAGTTATAAAATTTGTGTTTTCCTATCATGTCTAATTGCTATTTTGCTAGCTTTCTTATGACACTGGGATATATACTTAGCATGAATTGGACCTTTTAGTTTTTAACTGTTTGGTATTATACATCTATATATGAAAATCTTTGTAAATCCTACAAACTTGATTCTCCCTAACTATTTCCACATGATTCTGCCTATTTTGATAAATGTTTAACCTGTTTCTAAGTCTTGTTGACCTTCTGCTCAACTGCAATGTGTATTTTAAACTTTGCTATGTCTGCTTCCTAAAACTAAGTACATCTTTTCAAATTCTTTCCCTTAACCATTGCCCACTCTCTCTCATTTGCCACCTATGCTATTCTGAATCTTCATTTATAGCCGGCTCAAAGCCAAGGCTATTTAGGTTCTATCCTTGACCTCCCTAGTGTGAGCACTGCTCAGGGTCCATGTGAGACCGTTGTGAACTCTGACACACTATGATTTGGCCCCTATTCTTCCTTGAACTGTTTCTGATCAGTTTCTCTGGTGTGAGTACTGTCCTGGGTTCTCGAAGCCTTGGGAACTCTGACACACTAGAGATTTGGGTCATGTATGCTTATCTTTGAAATATGGGTGAATCACTCACCACTGTTCATGTTGTACCTATGAACATGGGCTTTGTAGATGTTGTGAGTTGAAGGCCTGGTTTGTCCATGTGTATTTGGGCCTGCTGTAGGCTCCCTATAGTAACTTGTTTTGTAATTCATTCATTAAATTCTAATCTCTAATAATTATTTGTAACAACAATTTTCGGGTATTAGTAAAAAAATAGGACAGGGTTCGTATTTTATTATTTACTATAAAGTGGGGTAAAAATCTTGCCTATAGGGTTAATGCTAAGTTGTTGAATTTTGTGTGTTAGAAATCATGCCTATAGGTATCCTATTATGTTTAGCCATTATATGCTAGCAACCATTTCCATAGGCTAAATGTTTGGTTCAATTATATTCTGTTACTGACCATGCCTATAGAAACGGTATGATCCAATATGTGTATGAATTCCTGCTTACATACTGTTCAGATTATAGAAATCATGCCTATAGGATTTAAAACATGGAGAATGCACGCCTGAATCTGTTAAATCGTTTATGATGTTGTTATCCTCACTAGAAATCACGCCTATAGGATCTAAAGTCAAGTCGAGCCGTATAAAGCATGCCTATAGGTTTGAATCAGTTTAATTATCGTTTCTGCCCGTTTGTTCATAAGTTTTCCAAACACTGCGTTGTCACTCTCACTAGAAAACATCTTATATGATTCAATAAATAATTCTAGATCTGTTTTTGTGCCCTGCCACTGTCTACAATTGCATAAATCACCTAGATATCATGTCTATAGGTTTAACTGCTTACAATGTATAATCAATAGGCAACAACGTAGTCTTTCAGAAATTATATTAAGAAATTGGCTTCTATATATGAAACTCCCTGCCCATTAAAATCCAGAATCACATAGAGATCATGCCTATAGGATTCAATAACTTTACTTATTCCAAAATCTGCAACTGTCAAAATGTTGAATGTGATCGCGCGCATTCGTTGTCAATGTGTGTAGGCTAACTTGAGCCCTTAACTGCTTTTATGTGAAGTCCAACTTGTTTTGCATGTCGATTAGTTTTATCACTGCTTTTATGTGAAGCCTAAGTTGAAGTCTAGTACTGCCTAAATAAAGGTCCAAAGCCTCCTGGACCAAAGGCATGGGACGGTTAGTGCACACATAAGGCACGGGTTAGAATCCACTAGTGCGCTTTAGGTAACAACTTAAAGATAGTAATCGGGTAGCAGGAGATGATAGTCTGTGCCCGCTGAATAATATGAGTAACACCCACTCTTGAGGGAGTTACGAAGTATTATTTATGTTGCACGGGGTGATCCTTTAATTATTTTGTTAAAATCTCTGTCTATATGTATATATGCATCTCTTTGCTTGTTATTCCTGCCGATTTTGTATATTTTGCCTAAATTAGTATTTCAAACTTTTCTTTTCTTATTAACTTTTAAGTGCTTTTCTTTCTAGTATTTCGACTAATTATTTCATATTTGTGTGTTCAATTTCAGAGCTATTTAAACCCCTCCCCCCTTCTCCTTTAGGAGAGACTTGAAAATCATTATAATCTCACTAGCTCTCAACTTTACTCTTTTATTTCTCATTCTGTTGTCTTGGCCGGCTGAACGCCAAGACCATTAATTTTCTGTCTTTTGCTCTTCATTGACGATTCAGAACACTATGGTTTTTGTGCTTTTTTCTTGCATTTCACGTTTAGCTGGTGAGTTACTTAAACTTCTGCACTTGCATTCTTACATATCCCTGATTTATATATGTTATTCTTCACGAATCCATAATCCAATGTGCATACGAGTACTGTTTAGGCATTATCTTTGTTAAGTTGTGTATGTCTTGATCTTTTGGACCTTTGTTCGGTCCTAATGCTGCTAGTTCTAAGATTGTTCAAGCTTGACCTAAACTCTCTTATGTTTGTTTAGATGATGCATTCTAGAGTGCTCCTGTATACAACTTTGTTAGTCTTGCACTTGCCTTAATTTTGTTAAGTTCATATTAGTCAATTGGTCAATACCTGAATGTGTATATTACTAATCAACCTGAGTCTGTTTTCCTACTCTACTTTGAGTTCCTGTAATGATTGCTTCACATTTGTAACAATTTGTGACTTGCTTCCCTGTTAATATGTCTCTCAGCATGTCTTTGACTCACTTGATTCCATGTTCCTTCGGTGATTACTTGACTCTAGGGTAGTTATCAAATTTGTGTTTTCCTATCATGTCTAAATGCTATTTTGCTAGCTTTCTTATGACCCTGGGATATATAATTAGCATGAATTGGAACTTTTAGGTTTTAACTTGTTGGGTATTATGCATCTATGTATGACAATCTTTGTAAATCCTACAAACTTGATTCTCTCTAACTGTTTTAACATGATTCTGCCTATATATTATTTTGCTAAATGTTAAACCTGTTTCTATGTCTTGTTGACCTGCTCAACTGCAATGTGTTTTTTAAACTTTTCTATATCTGCTTCCTAAAACTAAGTACATCTTTTCAAATTCTATCCTTTAACCATTGCCCACTCTCTCTCATTTGCCACCTATGCTATTCTGAATCTTCATTCTTAGACGACTGAAAGCCAAGGATATTTAGGTTCTATCCTTGACCTCCCTAGTGTGAGCACTGCTCGGGGTCCATATGAGACCCTAGTGAACTCTGACACACTAAGATTTGGCCCTTATTCTTCCTTGAATTGTTTCTGATTAGTTTCTCTGGTATGAGCACTTCCCTGGGTTCTCGAAGTCCTTGGGAACTCTGACACACTAGAGATTTGGGTCCTGTATGCTTATCCTTGAAATATAGGTGAATCACTCACCACTGGCCATGTTGTACCTATGAACATGGGCTTTGGAGATGATGTGAGTTGAAGGCCTGGTTTGTCCGGGTGTATTTGGGCCTGCTGTAGGCTCCCTATAGTTACTTGTTTTGTAATTCACTCATTAAATTCTAGTCTGTAATAATTATTTGTAACAACAATTTTCGGGTATTAGTAAAAAATAAGACAGGGTTCGTATTTTATTATTTGCCATAAAGTGGGGTAAAAATCTTGCATATAGGCTTAATGCTAAGGTGTTGAATTTTGTGTGTTAGAAATCATGCCTATAGGTATCCTATTATGTTTAGCCATTATATGCTAGCAACCATTTCCATAGGCTAAATGTTTGGTTCAATTATATTCTGTTACTGACCATGCCTATAGAAACGGTATGATCCAATATGTGTATGAATTCCTGCTTACATACTGTTGAGATTATAGAAATCATGCCTATAGGATTTAAAACATGGAGAATGCACGCCTGAATCTGTTAAATCATTTATGATGTTGTTATCCTCACTAGAAATCACGCCTATAGGATCTAAAGTCAAGTCAAACCGTATAAAGCATGCCTATAGGTTTGAATCAGTTTAATTATCGTTTCTGCCCTTTTGTTCATACGTTTTCCAAATACTGCATTGTCAATCTCATTAGAAAACATGCATATAGGATTCAATAAATAATTCTAGATCTGTTTTTTTGACCTACCACTATCTACAATTGCATAAATATCACCTAGATATCATGTCTGTAGTTTAACTACTTACAATGTATAATCAGTAGGCAACGACGTAGTCTTTCAGAAATTGCATTAAGAAATTTGTTTCTATATATGAAACTCCCTGCCTATCAAAATCCAGAATCACATAGATCATGCCTGTAGGATTAAATAACTTTAATTAGTCAAAAATCTGCAATTGTCAGAATGCTGAATGTTTTCGCGTGCATTCGTTGTCAATGTGTGGAGGCTAACTTGAGTCCTTAACTCCTTTTATATGACGTCCAAATTGTTTTGCATGTCGATTAGTTTTATCATTTTGAGCATCCTAAGTTGATGTCTAGTACTACCTAAATAGAGGTCCAAAGCCTCATGGACCATAGGCATGGGACGTTTAGTGCACACATAAGGCACGGTTTAGAATCAACTAGTGCGCTTTAGGTAACAGTTTAAAGATAGTCATCGGGTAGTAGGAGATGATAGTCTATTCCCGCTGAATAATATGAGTAAGACCTATCTTGAAGGAGTTACGAAGTATTTTTTGTGTTGCACGGGGTGATCCTTTAGGCTAAAAAATTTAGGATCCCCCACCCCCCACCTTGTCTTGCCATCAATTATATGTGTTTAACAATGAACTTCCTAGATTCCTTGTTTTTCTTATCTTTGATCACATAGACTAATTCATATAATTAAGTTCGTCCAGGACCCACAGTTGTGGACCTCGAAGAGTGCCTAACACCTTCTCTTTGAGGTAATTTTGAGCAGTTACCCGATCTTTGGTGACGCAAACTGGTTAATCAGAGTTATTTGAAAATAGGTTCCCTAACGCACCTTAATCTGTTAGGTGGCGACTCTCTCTTTTAAAATCCTTCATTTAAAAGAGTTATCGTACGTCGAAACCCAATTTCGTGAGAAAAAGAGGCACGACAATTAGTATCTACATGTTCTTTCATCATTGACAGCGTATGAAGTTCCAGAACAAGGTTTTATTTTATATGAGGTTTGTTACCAGTACCGGATTTGTTATTGAGCAACTATTGTGGCTGGAAGTTACTATGAGTATCTAAGTTATGTGGTATCTCATTTAATTACATATTGGGTTATGGTTATGACTTGATATAGCTTGTTCAGACTTATATAGTGTTTAGATGCGAGAATCGGATCTTATAATGATTTTTGGATGTTGGAAATTGGGTTCTAGAGTTTTTAGACTAAGGTTCAAGTAAGGATCTTCAATTAGGTTGTGTTATCAGGATTATTTTGATTGGGTATTATGTGGAATTACCCATGGATATGTGTGTGGTGAATGTATACAGTGTTATGATGGCTTTGGAACGCCTCTTGGTACGTTCGAGGACGAACGTATGTTTAAGTGGGGGAGAATGTAACGATCCGACAGGTCATTTTGAGAATTTGCATTCTGTTTGGTGGTTTTGAGGTCATGAGTAGCTTCATATAGTATATTATGACTTGCATATATGGTCGGTTTTGTTGTTGAGTGGTTAGAGATTGATTTGGAAGAATAATTCTCATTTTAGAAGCTTAAAGTTGGAAGAGTTTACCAAGTTTGACTTTTGTGAATTTGACCTCGAATCAAAGTTTTTAGGATTCCATTGGGTCCGAATGGTGATTTTGGACTTGGACATACTCCCAAATTTGCATTTGGATGTTTCTAGAATGTTTTGGCTCAAATTGGCGAAAGTTCGCCAATTTGAAGGTTTGGAAAGTTCATAGGTTTGACCGAAAGTTGACTTTGATGATATCGGGTACGGATTGTTGTTTCAAGAGTTGGAATAGGTTAATTTAGTCATTTGAAAAATTGTATGCACATTTTGGTTTCATTCCGAGTTGATTTGGTAGAATTCAGACGTGTTCGATGAAGTTTAAAGGTTTGAAAGTAAAGAGAAATCTTGATCTACGATTCACGGTTTTGATGTTATTTGTGAAGTTTCGAGCTTTTGGATAATTTTGGAATAGGTATATGGACTTTTTAGTATGATTGGACTTGTTGCGGCCAAAATGCACGCGCAAGTATACGCAGTCGTCAAGTAATAAAGTGACTAAAAGTCGGATATCGAACCCACGAGGACTTGTGATTAACTATTAACTAAATTATACTATCCTAATTATCTAAACAAGAATTAAATCTAGAAATATTTGACTCTAAACTAATTAAACAAAGAAATATAAATAATGAACATTGAACAGAGAAAGAGCAGATTTTTTTGATATCAATGTAATGAAACGATCTAGGGTTATGGGCTATCTAACAATCCTATTGTATTCTTCAATTAAATTGACTAACTGTAACGACCCGTCCGGTCGTTTTTGGAATTTACGCCCTGATCCCCTATTAACCGCTTCCCACAAGTTTATTTCTTCTATTTCGATTTGCCGGGATATTCCGTTTTGAGTTTCGGAGAGTTTTGGGACACTTAGTCCCTAAATGATAGGTTAAGAGTTGGAAAGTTGAACGTAGTCAGAACAGTGTGAAGACGGCCTCGGAATGGAAATCCGATGGTTTCGTTAGCTCCATTAGGTGATATCGGGTTTAGGGGCGTGGTCGGATTGTGTTTTGGAGGTTCGTAGCTATTTTATGCTTGAAATGCCGAAAGGTCAAATTTTGAAGTTTCCGGTTCGATGGTGAGATTTTGATCCGAGGGTTGGAATGGTATTCCGAGAGTTACAGTAGTTCTGTCATGTCATTTGGGATGTGCGTGCAAAATTTCAGGTCATTCAGACGTGGTTTGGTTGGATTTTTTATCAAAAGAGGAATTCGGAGGATTTTAGAAACTTAGGCTTGAATCCGTTGTGTTTTGGTTATTTTGATGTTGTTTGGAGTGTTTTGAAGATTGGTACAAGTTTGAATAAGGTATCAGGTGATGTTTGTGCTTTTGGTTGAGGTCCCGGGGGTCTCAGGGTGATTTCGGATGGTTAACGGGGAGTTGAGGAAATATAGCAGCTGCTATATTTTTTTGTTGCTGCTTCCGGTATTTTCGCATCTGTGGTTTGGGGACGGCAGATGCGGCGCCACAGAAGCGGCTAAGGAGACTGCAGAAGCGGATTTTTGCCTTTCCTTCAGGTTCTGCAGATGCGGAAGGAATACCGCATAAGCGGAAGGAATACCGCATAAGCGGTGGCGCATCTGCGAAAAGGTAATCACAGATGCAGATTTCTGGTCAATTAATGAAAGTCGCAGATGCGACTAAGTCTCCGTAGAAGCGAGACCGCAGATGCGGTCCCAGGGCCGCAAATGCGAAATTAGCTGGGCAAAACATATAAATAGTTGCCTTCGTGAAATTGAGCCATTCTTTCACCATTTTCATCCGGGTTTGAAGCATTTGAGAGAGATTTTTGAGGAAAACAAAGGGGAATTACTTGGAGGTAACGTCCTTGACTTCATAACTCGTTCTTATGTGATTAAAGACCTAACTGGTGATGAGAAATTTGGGAAAAATGGGTAATTAGGGCTTGAGTTTAAGAGGCCTTTAAATGAGGATTTGAGGGGTCGTTTGGGGCCCGATTTCAGTGTTCTTGTTATGTATAGACTCGTGAGAGTACGAGGTTTCTGAAAACATAAATTTTACCCGGTTCCGAGACGTGGGCCTGCGGGGCATTTTGGTCATTTTACCTAATTTCGCGTATTAGCTTATAATTTAATTATAGATTCAGTTGCTTGAGGTGTTATTTACATTAATGAAATTTAATTGAATAGATTTGAGCCATTTGGAGTCGGATACTCGTGGCAAAGGCGTGGTTTCGGGTTGACTTGCACTTGTTCGAGGTAAGTGGCTTGTCTAACCTTGTGTGGGGGACTTTTCCCCTTAGGATTGATATTGTGGTAATTGAAATGCCTCGTACATGAGGTGACGAGCGCGTACTTCTGCTAATTGTTGGAAATCCGGATTTTCTTTAAAGATAGCCTTGAATTGTGTTCTTCCTTTTCTTGCTTACACTGTTTGGACATTAAACCTTCTGTAGCTTAGAGAAACATGTCTACTTGACTAAATTGCTCTATTTGCCTTAACTGGCTTAATTGTAGTACGTGAATCATGATAGGTTAGGATTACGTGCTTCACTTTGATATGAAACTGATTGGATTGAATTCTTGTTGTTGCTATGTATTTACTTTGGACTACGGAATGGTATTCCGGGAGATCCCCCTGCAATTTTGCTTTGGGACTACGTGACGGTATCCCGGGAGCACCCCTGTATGTTTACTTTGGGACTACGGAATTGTATTCTAGGAGATCCCCCTGCACATTTATGCGTTGGACTACGGGACTGCACCCGAGAGATCCACTGGAGATGATATTTATATTTGGGGACTGCAGGATGGTATCCTGAGAGATCCCCGGTTGTTATCTTGGAGCTGAGTTGTGCTCTTTTACTGTGTTTTACTTGCCTCTGTGATAGTTGTTGCTCTCGTTTATATCTTGTGTTACTCACTTACACTGTTATTTCACACTGTTAAACCTTATACCTTATTTAACCTCAGTAGGGCCCTGACGTTCCTCGTCACTACCCAACCGAGGTTTGGCTTGGCACTTACTGAGTACCGCTGTGATGTACTCATGCCCTTCCTGCGCATGTTTTTCATGTGCAGATCCAGGTACCTCTACTCAGGCTTATCATTCTTGAGGCGAGGCGATTCTACGGGACTTTGAGGTATATCTGCCGCGTCCGCAGACCGAAGAGTCTCTTTATATTCTTGCATTTAGTGTTTAGCCCTTCTGTACTTTATGTTCTTGATTAGACATTCTGGAGATTAGAGCTATGTAGTGTTTTTCTAAGCTTGTGGATCCGCGAGTTTCCGGGTTTTGGGATTGTGTATCAGACTTTGGAAAGTTGTGTGTATATGCCAGCAACATTTAAAATCTATTTCTTTCAGTTATTCGGCTTCTGATTATTTATTCTGCAAGTATTAGTTGTTTTCCGCTAGTTTGTTAGGTCTTACCT
>NC_031993.1:35408779-35418121 GCF_001879085.1 Nicotiana attenuata
GCTTTACCTAGTCATAGAGACTAGGTGCCGTCACGATAATTCACGGAGGGTGAACTAGGTTCGTGACAAGTTGGTATTAGAGGCTATGTAACTGTTAGTAAAAATTTCACTTCATTTGAGTTCCTTATCGTGCGAGATTTTTTGATATCCAATTCTAAACTTTTGTCTTTCTGTTCTCTACAGATGGTGAGGACACGTGCTACTCGAGATGACCAGGCACCCGCGCCCCCTACTGGAGCTGTCAGAGGCCGGGGCCGGGGTAGAGGCCGAGGTCGTGCTCGTGGTGCAGCCAGAGCACCCGCGCGGAGTTGCCGTCGAGGTACCACCAGTATACCAGCCGGAGTCCAGACACCTGATACGTCTACCACTACTACTACAGCACTCTAGGAGACTTTTGGCACTGTTTATGAGCAGGTACACCACTTTGGCACAGGCACAGGGTTGCTTCCCCTTACTGCAGCCACATCCTAGGCCAGGGGAGAGCACAGACTCCCGCCGTCCGACTCCTGAGCAGCGAGTGCATGTTGATCAGGTCCTAGAGTTATTCTTGCGCCACTTGCAGTGCCAGTTCAGCCCGAGGACAGGGCAGCGGCTTCAAAGGATGAGCAGTGGAGACTTGAGAGGTTCAAGAAATATGATCCTCCTGTTTCTGTGGGTTAGCATCGGAGGATGCCTTGGATTTCTGGAGGAGTGCTAACCATATTCTCCGTACTATGGTCATATCAGGATCGAGCGGGGGTTTCCTTCACTATTTTCTAGCTTCGAGGAAGCCGCCTATCAGTGGTGGCGTGCTTATGAGTTAGACAGTCCGGATGAGAGAGCTTCCCTGACTTTGGGCTCAGTTTTCAGAGATGTTCACGAGGGAGTATGTTCCCCAGAGTCTTATGGACGCCTGGCGCGCGGAGTTTGGCATTTGCGCCAGAGGGTACTATGACTATCTCGAGTATGCTGTCTGTTACATCGACTTGGCTAGACATGCACCAGCTTTGGTTTCTACGGTTCCAGCGAGAAGGTTCTCCGTTCATTGAGGAGCTATTCCCAGCATCAGACTCTAGCGCTGGCTCGTGAGTTAGAGATGGATATATCTTATCAGCAAGTGGTGAGCATTGCTAGGAGGATTGAGGGTATGCATGCTAGGGACAGAGAGGAGAGGGAGGCCAAGAGGTCTCGAGAGTGGATCATTATTCTGGTGCCCGTGCCAGCTGCAGGTCGTCATGGTAGGGGTCATATGGGTCGCCCCGTTCATTCAGCTCTTCCAGCAGCCAGTGGTAATTCCAGCTCCACCTAGGCCTCAAGAGCTAATTATGCACCTCCGTCTCTAGTAATGTGCCTCCTGCCCGGGGTGCTTCCAGTGGTCAGTCCCAAAGACTCGGCCCGAGCCAGTCACAGCCACGCACGTCCTCTCAGAGCTTGTTTTGAGTGTGTGTGACACACACCATATGGTGATGGATTGCCCAGACTCAGAGGGGTGCACCCTCCGCAGACTCTTCAGCCACAGCAGGCCGCGCAGAGCTTAGGCATATTGGGTTCCTCTCGGAGCGGCAACAACACTACCCAACCGATGTTAGGCTTGGCACTTACTGAGTACCGTTGTGGTGTTCTCATGCCCTTCTTGCGCATGTTTTTCATGTGCAGATCCAGGTACCTCTAGTCAGGCTTATCATTCTTGAGGCGAGGCGATTCTACGGGACTTCGAGGTATATCTGCCGCGTCCGCAGACCGAGGAGTCTCTTTCTATTCTTGCATTTAGTGTTTAGCCCTTCTGTACTTTGTGTTCTTGATTAGACATTCCGGAGATTAGAGCTATGTAGTGATTTTCTCTGCTTGTGGATCCGTGAGTTTCCGGGTTTTGGGATTGTGTATCAGACTTTGGAAAGTTGTGTGTATATGCCAGCAGCATTAAAATACTATTTCTTTCAGTTATTCGGCTTTTGATTATTTATTCTGCAAGATTAGTTGTTTTTCGCATTTGTTAGGCTTACCTAGTCTTAGAGACTAGGTGCCGTCACAATAGTTTACGGAGGGCGAACTGGGGTCGTGACACTATCTAATTTATCAAGCTTATTGGTTGACAGGGTTAATATTGCTCATAAAAATCTGTCGAGTTCTTACTCGCCTATTCAAGCTAACCTAACACCTATATGTGTATGGAATTAGAATCAACAAGAACGCATTTCTAATTCCGGTAAATCAACCAAACAAGGCAATTAGGTATATGTCTATCCTAACCGCGAATCTTTCGCCCGATGCCCAGGTTCAAGAACTGGCTCTACTCAATCCTATATGCAATCTAAAATTCCCACTTCCGAGTTCAATTATAGAATCGTAGATAGTATTAAATTGGTGATCAAGCAATCAAATAATTAAGCGCAACGTTGAATAAATAAACCAATATGATAAATAAAGAAGGCAAAATCAATATCCGAATAACAATAGTCATGAAAGAACCACAACTCTAGAACGTGAAGTTTAGCTCCACATAGACATGGTAGCCAAACAACAAATCATATAAAGAAACATAAAATTACAAAGTTTGGTGGAAGAAAGATGAAACCCGGCCTCCACGGCAACTCCTTGCTCTCCTTAGGTTGAATTCCCTTGAAAAAGTGTGTTAGATGACCTAAAAGGGGCGTTTTTAGCTTATATATTGCGGACAAAAGTCGTGGGCCAAAGTTCTCCTATTCCTAATCCGACTCAGCTTCAGGGATTTATGCTGGAGTGGATGCGAAGCATCCACCTCGTCCTCCACTTCTCAGCTTCGCATGCTAGGGTGGATGCTTCGCATGCTAGGGTGGATGCTTTGCATCCACCCTTTGTTCCTCCATCTCAGATGTGCCCAAGTGCGGATACTAAGGCGGATGCTATGGCCCGACTTCACTGCTAAGGGTGCACCAACTAGCCTTCTTTCCAAGGTTGGATGCGACGCATCCACCCTCTTCTCCTCTAGTTGGAGCATCGTTTCTTCATATTTTTGCACTCCAAACATCCTAAATCATCACATATAACTAATAATTAACACATTTTGGGAATTTTAAACACTAAAAAGCGGTTAAAACATGGGTAAAGTAATATTAAAACATATAGAAATATGCCCAACATCACCACCCCACACTTAAACCTTTGTTCGTCCTCAAACAAACCATTACTATAATAGACGAAACAACATTAAGCTCTTATCTTTCAAAGCACACCACACCTATGACCATGGTTGTTTGCAACAATCAAGCTCTACCATATGCATTCACATACACTTTCCTTTTTTTATGCCAAACTTCAAAAATATTCAAACAAAGACAACATGCTCATAACAATCCTTGCCTCAAAACCCGACTCAATGTCACAATGCACTCATGGCTTGAACACTCAGCATCGTAGAAAAGTCTAATAATGTTACCTATCCCTCGTAAAACCATGTGCCCTCACTACAAAAGCAAAGAGAATAAGAAGAATCCACACATTCGAATCAAATACTCAAATATATTTTAAGGACTCATATATCAAATAAACGTCGGTCACTCTCACAAAGAAGTCACATGCATACACTTGGTACCATAGGCTTGCCCTTAATGTAAATCTCTACTAATGTAGGATCGCTTGATCTAAAATCAATTAGGACTTTTATGGTTGTAATGTGGGCTATGGGATGGGTAGGATATATTTAGGAATAGTGACTCAACCTCCTAAACTTTAAGCGCAAATTCTTCAATCCCAACTTCACTTTCACAAACAAAATCACTCCCAAAAATGTTCCCTCTTTCTTTAAGCACTATTTTACATACCCACTAGCAAGAACAAGACAACAATTTATTCATCTCTATTTTTCCTTCTTCTTTTTTTCCAGATTTTTCTCTCTTTTTTCCAAACTATTTCTTTTTCAATTTCCGCTAGTGGTGTATTATTTTACAAAACAAGTGCACTTTCTTCCTTTCATTGGTTCCACTCAAAAGCCACCTAACACTTAGTCCCTTCTTACTTCTTCAGTGCTCATCTCACAATTAAAGTTCATTAAGAGGTAAAAGGATCAAAATAACACAAATTAAGAATAAAAAAGGGTATAAGCTTGTAATGTGGGTGCCAAATAAAAGTCTATAGGCTCAAAAGGGTTAACTAGGGATAAGTTTTATTTGTGATAAGCATTTAAGCTCAAACAGATCAAAGAACGCCTAAAATCATTTTTCAAACCGAGCATCACCTAAATTTTCGCTTAAACTCACATACCGGACAAGTTCTAGACGCAAGTACAATACATAGACTACACAAAAACCTCACCACACATGGCACATGACTCACTAATAATGGTCTCATTCCGACTCTCAACTAATGTAAGTACTCACAGAGCCGCAAGAGATTAAGCATTAAGCACAAAGTGAACAATAGTCAAGAAAAGAGACATAGGCATCAGAAAACATGCTATCCAAGTAAGCGAGGTATCATGATCAATTTCAAAACATAAGGAAGATACTACACATGCAAAACCTAAATATGCTACTATCAAACAAGTCAAGGCGCCTAGGTTCATCATTCTTCCTCCTTTTATTCCCTAAATTCCTAATCTACTCTAAAAGAAAAAAGCTACCCGATTCAAACTACATCCCATGGAAAAGAACCGAGGCACAAAGAAAAATCACGGGGGATTATTATTACCTAAAGAAAGATAAAAGACATGTTTTTATGTTTTTCAATTTTTTTAATTTTTTTTTGGGGTGTGTTTTTTGTTAGACTAAAATCCCTCAAGAAAACTGTCTAGGAGATCCATCATCGGGAAAAGTTCAAATTTTTTTTTACTTTTTTTTTTTTGATTTTTCTGATTTTCCACATTTACAAAAGAATAAAAAAATTAAGCTACCAAAACTACTACTAAATTACTACACAACTACAAAAACAAAAATAAGAAGCTAAAATTTTTCTAACATCCTACTACTAATTATATAGAGAAATTCTCCCACCCCACTTAAAAGAGTGCAGTGTCACAAATGCACAAATAAAGCTAAACAATAACAGGGGTGGATAAGAAACTCCCTGAAAGGCCAAAGGCCGAAGCAATAACGGCTGAGGTACTCAGACTTCCCCCAAGCATGATCTTTTGTGTGGGAACCCCACACTTAGTTCTCACCATCTAACTTGCTCTTGCACTCTTTCAATGGCTTTTCTCCCTATGCCCAAAATCCTAGAAAATCAAAACACTACAAAAAATAATAAAATAAACAAAAATACAAGAAAGCGGTAAAGCTGGCTTGCCTCCCATCAAGCGCCTGATTTAACGTCGCGGCACGACTTAAACCACTTTTTTGCCTCCAGCTCAAACTTATAAATTGAGCCCCCAATAGGGCATCCAGTCAGTGGCTATGCTCCTTCGAGGGGGCTACAAAGAAAATCAGGCCAAGCAATAAATATTCAACCCTACACTTCTTGGCCTTTAAATGAGGAATGTAATTATGTCTCTGTGGCACGATAAATTCTAGAATGTAGGCACCTTGTTCCTCATCCATTGGCTCCTCCAAATGCTCGAATGACTCGATTTCCATGTCATCATCCAAACACAATGTTGAAAAATGTATGGAATGAGGACCAATACGCTGTAACTCTAGAATTTCATCACTATTTACATCCTCATATGTACACACATTAGAGTCTTCACATATAATATTATCTACTTCCTCGCGTGACTCTAGAATGCTTTTCTCAACATGGAAATCATTAATAAAAGAATGGTCGAATGATTAACTCTCTACTTTTAGCTCCTCAATTTGGCGGATAAACCCCTTTTTAACTTCACACAACTCATTACTATTTCGTTAGGCGTTAGACGCATCAACCTTTGCAATCAATCCAGCTCCCAAGTCGTGAATAGCAGTGCCAAATATTTCGATCTCTTATCCCAGTTCAGCTCTTCCTTCTATTAAGTTTCTCATCCCATCAGTAATTTCCTCACGTTGAGCCTCATATATTTCTAATCTTTCAGCTTGTTCTACCGGCCAGGTTTGACTCAAATTCTCCTTCTTTTCAAAATTTTCCTCTTGCTGCTACTCGTTCTCTTCATTTAATTCTTCTATATTGGCCTTCATTCTTGTAATTGATGCCCTCATTCTTTTCATATCTTTTTTTAGTTCATGTTGTTGCTCTGCTACTTGCCTCACAATATCCCTAATATATGCATAACGTTCCATATCCTGCACTTCATTGCCCCTATCAAACTCACAAACATCATTAGAAAGATCATAACAAGGGCTCAGAGAAGGATGAAAAGAATTAGGACAACCATCCAAATGGCCATCTTGACCGCCACACATATTACAAATATTCCAGTCAAAGGATTGAGATTGTGCGCACAATTCACTCCCGGGAATATTCTGACAATTTTTCCACCAATGGGGTCCTCCACAATATCGACAAGGATCATCAAAATAAGAGTAAGCATCATTCGAATAATTTTCATTCCAAGATGCCATGCTAACATAAATAAAAAATACTAACTAAACTAAAAAATGAATAGATAAAAAATAAATGTCTAATCTAGAAATATAGCTAATTTCTAAGTCCCCGGCAACGGCGCCAAAAAGTTGTTGCGTCCAAAACGCACATACAAGTATACACGATCGTCGAGTAATAAAGTGATAAAAAGTCGGATGTCGAAACCATTAGGACTTGTGATTAACTATTAACTAAATTAGACTATCCTAGTTATCTAAATAAGAATTAAATCTAGAAATATTTGACTCTAAACTAATTAAACAAAGAAATATAAATAATAAACTTTGAACAGAGAAAGAGCAGATTTTTATGATATCAATGTAATGAAAACGATCTAGGGGTATGGGCTATCTAACAACCCTATTGTATTATTCAATTGAATTGACTGACTAATTTATCTAGCTTATTGGTTGACAGGGTTAATATTGCTCGTATGAATCTGTCGAGTTCTTACTCGCCTATTCAAACTAACCTAACGCCTATATGTCTATGAAGTTAGAATCAACAAGAACGCATTTATAATTACTGTAAATCAACCAAGCAAGGAAATTAGGTATATGTCTATCCTAACCGTGAATTTGTCCCCCGATGCTCAAGTTCAAGAACTTGCTCTACTCAATCCTATATGCAATCTAGAATTTCCACTTTTGAGTTCAATTATAGATTCGTAGATAGTATTCAATTGGTGATCAAGCAACCAAATAATTAAGCGCAAGATTGAATAAATAAACCAATATGATAAATCAAGAAGGCAAAATCAATATCCGAATAACAATAGTCATGAAAGAACCACAACTCTAGAACGTGAAGTTTAGCTCCACATAGACATGATTTGGTGGAAGAAAGATGAAACCCGGCCTCCACGGCTGCTCCTTGCTCTCCCTAGGTTGAATTCCCTTCAAAAAGTGTGTTAGATGAACTAAAAGGGGTGTTTTTAGCTTATATATTGTGTGCAAAAGTCGTGGCACAAAGTTCTCATATTCCTAATCCGACTCAGCTTCAGGGATTGATGCTGGGGTGGATGCTTCGCATCCACCTCGTCCTTCACATCTCAGCTTCGCATGCTAGGATGGTGTCACGACCCTAAATCCATACCCGGTCATGATGGCGCATCTCGTGAAGACAAGGCCAGCCGACACATTCCCAATTTGAAGTTAAATAGCTAGAAAGCAATACAATAGGCTAAACATGATTTAACAATGCTAAACAGCGCATAATAACATAACAAGGCGGAAGTACAACCCAAACACAGCCCGATACCGGGGTGTCACTAGTCATGAGCATCTACTAAGTCTATATACAACTGACAAAGTCTGAAATGCACTAAGCGCAAACTAATAAAATAAGGAGGGAGAAAAACAGTGCTGGGAACGCCGGCAGCTACCTTGCTAAACTCCGATAACTCTGCCTCCGATCAGCCCAAAACCCGCTACCGGGTGTAGAATACCTGAATATGCACACATGGTGCATTAAGTAAAATGAGTATTGCCAACTCAGTGATTAATAATCATAAATAAAGACTGAGCGATAACAAATCACGAAAAGAGCATCAACATGCTGTATAGAAGCGGTTTCAAAACTAGTAAGAAAGCAATGAAGCTGTATAATCCTTTAAATAATCTTAGCTCAGTTTAAACTCTTTTGAAAATGACTTTTTCAATAGTTGCACAAATGAATGCAAAACAACTAGTGCAAGTAAGCACAGAAATCCGCCCTCGGGCACAAATACACAATTAAGCAAGTAAATGACGGGCAAATAAGAAAGATAAGCACATAAGGTTCGCCCATCGGGCACAATATAATCAAATCCGCCCCTCGGGCAATATCTCAGAACAGTACCAGCCCCTCGGGCAATCACATAGAACAGTATCAGCCCATCGGGCAATCACATCAAACAATACCAGCCCCTCGGGCAATCACATAGAACGGTATCAGCCCCTCGGGCAATCACATCGAACAATTCCAGTCACTCGGGCTATATCTCACATCACACTGGGTACCCGCACTCACTGGGGGTGTACAGACTCCGAGAGGGGCCCCTTACGGCCCAAGCGCAATAACAAGCCATCTCGTGGCATCATAAACAGGCTCTCGGCCTCATATCAATATCAAGCCACCTCGTGGCGTACAATCTCAGGACCTCGGCCTCATAATCAAATCAGTGTATCACTGCTGCGGCGTGCAGCCCAATCCCAAAGATATCCTCACAATACAAGCCCTCGGCCTTACNTAGTCAAAAATCACATAAGACCTCTCGGGTCAAACTGTAAAATTAGTATTTACTCAGCCCAAAACATCATTTAAATATCATTTGAATATTAAAACAGAGTGAACATGGCTGAGTTTTGAAAATACTGGAAACAACATGACTGAGTTCAAGTATAAAGTCAAAACAGTAAGGAAACATCAACAACAATCCACGAAGGGTTCAAATAATTGGCACGGAGCCCAAATATGGCATTCTACCTAAATAATGATGATAGCAAATAGATTTCAATCAAATACACGATAAAATCATCAATCGGGATGGACCAAGTCACAATCCCCAATAGTGCACGACCCCACACTCGTCAATTAGCGCGTGCCTCGCCTCAATATAGCACTGCGACGTGCAATCCGGGGTTTCAAACCCTCAGAACATCATTTACAACCATTACTCACCTCGAACCGGCTACATCTCTAGCTCGCGACACCTTTGACCCTAGTAATCGTTCCTACTACGCGCGTCGAATCTATCCAAAATCAGAACGAGTACGTCACAATATGCTAAGGGAACAAGGCCCAAGAGAAAACAATCGAAAAATATCCCGAAATTAGCAAAACCCGAGCCCCGGGCCCACATCTCGAAACTCAGAAAATTTTACATCAACT
>NC_031993.1:35419841-35587138 GCF_001879085.1 Nicotiana attenuata
CTACCTAAACGTAAAGTACCCCTACCCGACTACTCTACTCTAATACCACACTGAATAGCTCTCGGTGACATGACACCTCAATACAGACTAAAGACCATAATTTGCGCAATACGCGCTCCAATAAACAACAATCCGAACATACTCAAATCATGAAAATGACTCAAATGAAAGAGTTGTATCGCATGCTCACCAGTACCACTACAACACAAAACTGAGACCCGTTTCACATCATAGAATTAGAACACACAAATCTGACCCGCAAGGTCATATCTCCACATAACTTCGCTGCAATGTGCGATCCTATCCAAATACTGCTCCATATGAGACACCTCAAGTCACTCTGCTCGAAATTGGCGACCACGCTCAATCAACATCTAGAACCAAAACAAATCATCATCCCCACGGTGAAGCAAATAACATACCCCACAGAACCAGAAAGGACATAACCGATATGCCATCCACCGAGCAACACCTAATTACTCTTCCCGCTCGACTCCCACTATGAAACCCCAATAGAACCTCACCATATGTGCCTATAACCCACAAATCATAACACCTCACAACACAGAAAGGTAACTCATAGATCTCCCTAGGTTACTAATAAGATCAATAACAATCGAATCAACACATCCCTCACCAATAGCAACTCAAGTCAACAAAACCGTCTCAATGCAGAACACACATCCATATAGGTCTACTAATGAACCACACATCAACCCAAGCCACACACAACAGATAAATAACCCTCCGAAAGTTCAGAATAACTGAATCATGGAACATGCTATCGTATGACTATCTACCCACATCTTTGCTGTCCACAACCACGAGCTAACCTGTATATGAGAACTCCTAGTCTCCAACTCCATATAGTACATGAATTACCATATGTGATCCCAATTTCGCCGCTCGAATATACAACACACCNCCAAATCTCAACCCCTATACCACATACCACATATAGCATGCCATTCTTATAGATAAATATGAGAACTTCATAATCGCTTTCGAGCCACAATCAAATATATATACTCAACTAGTCAAGAACTTTCCATTTGATCCCATCTAGGAGAAAATCACTATACATCACATGCTCCTCATGCCAGCTGAAATTATACATCTCTAACCATGGTAGAAAACAACAAGAACTCTCCGACTCCCCTTTGCACAAACAAGCCTGTCAGGGCTGAATCCTCCTAGCTCAACCAACCTATGCAGGCCACTAAAACCCAAGAGCATTACCGCGAAATTCCTATAGAAACTCATTACCTCGTAAACACCCAAAGAACTAATCATATCCTTACCATACCGATCTGGCCTACTACCAAGCTATCTCATCTATCCGAGCTCCCTTTTGATTTACCTTCACTTGATACTCCTTCTTGCTATAACATCACGTTTCCTCAACCCAAACTTACCACACGAGACCCAAGCATAATACCACATGGCCTAAGGCTCACAACCCGCTGAATACTCTTTTAAAGGTCTCCAAAAGCACCACATTCAGAATACCTACCCTGAGAAGACTTCCTGCGAATTTGAAGACTTTACTTTCCCATTACTGATGTATAGAATCCCATAATTGTTACAGAAATGACTCATGTATTGACATCTTCCAATGAACACTCAGTTTCTAACCACATATGTAACTTTACAATACCCCATTGTTATATGTAGAATCTTGAACACATCAGGACCATTCTCGCAAGTCATCACTCTACTCAAACCGCAATTAGCCCAATCAAAAGAACCGAACACCCTGTGCTCATTAGCACTTCAGACACTGCAGAATGCAAGCTCATCCCAATACAACCAAGCAACTACCGGCTCTATGCTGCAAGCATCTTTTACCAACAACAACTCAAGACATTCTGAGATTCTCTTACACCTATTAAGCATGACATAACCTTTGTCAAAATTTTCTTCTATTCGAGCCATCCTCAGGCTCAATCTTAGCAAACCACAACTGATCACCAGTACGCCTCAAACTGGAACCAACATAGCACATACCCGTGCTATCAGCTAATTAATAGCAGACTCCCCCACTTGGCTCGAAGTCGTAGATCAAAACACACACAATAACCCATAATGCATATCCTTAATTGCTGCCATAAAACCACGGTGAGATTAACTCAATCCCTCATAAGCTCATGGAACACAGACCATCTGGTACTTTATATCTTCTGTAACTCTCGTATTTGCTCGCGTAACAATTGAACCCACTCTCTTAAGCAGCTCAAATTCACATCGCAACACACATATTTCACTTGTAATTGAGATTTCTAACCGTCAACATAAGGATCACACAACTCCAGAACACTTCGCAGGAGATAACCCACCTGCTTTGCCTCAAACTAACATTTATGTATGCCATCCACCATCATGAACATTACGCGGTCACTTAATCTTCCCGAGTCTGAACTCATGCTGCAACATGAAATTTACTTCACTCCCAACTAGGAAACATGGAAAGATTCTTCACACGCCCATAACTCGGGGCTAAAACTCGACTCAAGACGGAAATCAAGCATCTAATAGATCTTCAATCCTCCAGCAGACCCTTCTCGTCGCTTCAAAATCATACGAATACATCTCGCAGTCACATCACCCTCATAACGTAACTATCCGGTCATTACTTCCCTTAATAGGGACACAATAAAACATATAGTTCAAGAAACACGTGCTCACGCAAGCAACCGCTCAAGGCTCAAGCTATAGGTAACAATCCGGCCTCAAGTGTTTCTAGACTGGCCCAACATCAACACACAGAGATCACATCTCTCCCCTCGATTAGGGAATCACAAGCCATCGATACACATCTGGTACTGAGCGCTCATGTGCGCATACGAACGCGTGGAAGGAATTTCAAAAGCTACTTTTCAAGCTGAATAACGGATGCACGATAAGAATTTCAAGAACGTGAAGCTTTTCCTAAAGGTTCTGCAGCCTCTCGAGGATAAATACAGATATCTCCGCACCGATCCGCGAGACTCTACTAAACCTGCTCATGACTCGTGAGACCTATGTAACCTAGGCTCTGATACCAACTTGTCACAACCCTAAACCCAGACCCGGTCGATGGCGCCTCTCGTGAAGACAAGGCCAGGCGACACATTCCCAATTCGAAGTTAAACAGCTAGACAGCAATACAATAGGCTAAACATGATTTAACAATGCTAAGCAGCGCATAATAACATAACAAGGTGGAAGTACAACCCAAACACAGCCCGATACCAGGGTGCCACTAGTCATGAGCATCTACTAAGTCTAAATACAACTGACAAAGTCTGAAATGCACTAAGCGCAAACTAATAAAATACGGAGGGAGAAAAGCAGTGCTGCGAACGCCGGCAACTACCTTGCTGAACTCCGATAACTCTGCCTCCGATCAGCCCAAACCCGCTACCGGGTGTAAAATACCTGAATCTGCACACATAGTGCAGGGAGTAAAATGAGTACTGCCAACTAAGTGAGTAATAATCATAAATAAAGACTGAGCGATAAGAAATCACAAAAAGAGCATCAACATGCTGTATAGAAGCGGTTTCAAAACCAGTAAGAAAGCAATGAAGCAGTAAAATCCTTTAAATCCTCTTAGCTCAATTTAAACTCTTTTGAAAATGACTTTTTCAATAGTTGCGCAAATGAATGCAAAAAAACTAGTGCAAGTCTCGGGCACAAATACACAATTAAGCAATTAAATGACAGTCAAATAAGAAAGATAAGCACATAAGGTTCGCCCCTCGGGCACAATATCTACAAATCCGCCCCTCGGGCAATATCTCAGAACATTACCGGCCCCTCGGGCAATCACATATAATAGTATCAGCCCCTCGGGAAATCACATTGAACAATACCAGCCCCTCGGGAAATCACATGGAACAGTATCAGCCCCTCGGGAAATCACATCAAACAATACCAGCCCCTCGGGCTATATCTCACATCACACTGGGTACCCGCGCTCACTGGGGGTGTACAGACTCCGGGAGGGGCCCCTTACGGCCCAAGCGCAATAACAAGCCATATCAAGCCACCTCGTGGCGTACAATCTCAGACCCTCAGCCTCATAATCAAATCAGTGTATCACCGTTGCGGCGTGCAGCCCGATCCCAAGATATCCTTACAATACAGGCCCTCGGCCTTACTCAGTCAAAAATAACAAAAGCCTCTCGGGCAACAGTAAAACAGTATTTCTCAGCGCAAAACATCATTTAAATATCATTTGAATATTAAAATAGAATGAACATGGCTGAGTTTTGAAAATAGTGGAAACAACATGAATGAGTTCAAGTATAAAGTCAAAACAGTGAGAAAACATCAACAACAATCCCCGAAGGGTTCAAATAATTGTCACGGAGCCCAAATATGGCATTCAGCCCAAATAATGATGATAGCAAATAGATTTCAATCAAATACACGGTAAAATCATCAATCGGGACGGACCAAGCCACAATCCCCAATAGTGCACGACCCCACGCTCATCAATTAGCGCGTGCCTCGCCTCAATATAGCACTGCAATGTGCAATCCGGGGTTTCAAACCCTCAGAATATCATTTACAACCATTACTCACATCGAACCGGCTACATCTCTAGCTTGTGACGCCTTTGCCCCTCGAATCGGCCTACACGCGCATTGAATCTATCCAAAATCAGAACGAATACGTCACAATGTGCTAAGGGAACAAAGGCCTAGCGAAAACAATCAAAAAATACCAAAAATCCCGAAATAAGCAAAACCCGAGCCCCAGGCCCACTTCTCGAAACTCAGGAATTTTTACATCAACGGGTTCCTTATCTCCCCACGAGTCTATGCATATAAAGAACACCAAAATCGGAGTCCAAATGACCCCTCAAAACCCCAAATCAAAATTCCAAAATTCCAAGCCCTAGCTCTTCCATTTTTAGTTCAAGTTCCATAAATTTCTAGGTAGATTTCACAATAGAATCAAGTTTTTTTGGTCCGAAATTCTTACCTCCAAACGTTTCTCCTTGAATCCCTCTTTAATCTCCTTCAAAAAGCTCCCAAAATGACCAACTATGGAGGAAATGAGCCTCAAAATCGCGGATGAAACGACTTAAAAACATTCTGCCCAGGTCTGACTGCCCTTCTTCGCGAACGCGGTCAAACTCTCGCGTTCACGAAGCACAAACTTACGTTGACCAGATTCTTCCTCTACGCGAACGCAACATGCCAGACGCAAACGCGATGCACCTTCTACCCACACCTTCGCGATCGCGAACACCTTCACGCGAACGTGATGAATAAATTACCTTGGACCCATCTGACTCAAATCCTTCTTCGTGATTGCGTATAGCCGCTCGCGAACGCAATGAGACCCCTTCACAAGCCTTCGCAAACTCGGCCGAGACTCTCGCGAACGCTTAGCATACAAAAACCCGGCCCTTCGCGAACGCGAGCTCCCCTTCGCGCACGCGAAGGCCAAAGCACACGCAACTGCTGGAACAAAAATCTGCAATTTTCAAACTCCAAAAATAATCTAAATGACTACCCGAAACTCACCCGAGGCCCCCGGGACCTCAACCAAAGGCACCAACACATCCTAAAACCTTATTCAAACTTGTTCCAATAATCAAAACACCTCAAACAACATCAAATTACTCAAAACACATCGGATTCAAGCCTAAGTTTCTAAAATGTTCCGAAATACACTTTTGATCAAAAACCCAACCAAACCACGTTCAAATGACTTGAAATTTTACACAAACATGCCAAATGACACAACGAAGCTACTACAACTCTCGGAATTCCATTGCAACCCCGGGATAAAAATCTCACCTACTAATCGGAAATCCCCAAAATAACAACTTCGCCAATTCAAGCCTAATTCTACTCCAGACCTCCAAAACCCATTCCAATCACACTCATAAGTCACAAATCACCTTCCGAAGCTAACCAAACCATCGGAACTCACATCCGAGCCCTCTAACACATAAGTCAACATCCGGTTGACTTTTCCAACTTAAGCTTTCTTAAAAGAGACTAAGTGTCTCAAACCTCACCAAAACTAATCTGGATTCAATAACCCGATACCTCAAAACTCAGATGAACAAAGCAAATAGGAGCAGAAATGGGGGAAACGCACCGGTAACTCATGAGACGACTGGCCGGGTCGTCATAGGTGGATGCTTCACATCCACCCTTTGTTCCTCTATCTCAGATGTGCCCAAGTGCGGATGCTATGGCCCGACTTCACTGCTAAGGGTGCACCTACTAGCCTTCTTTCCAAGGTTGGATGTGACGCATCGACCCTCTTCTTCTCTAGTTGGAGCATCTTTTCTTCATATTTTTGCGCTCCAAACATCCTAAATCATCACACATAACTTAATTAGTTATAAAACTAACAATAACACATGTTGGGAATTTCAAACACCTAGTAGCACCAAAAAGCGGTTCAAACATAGGTAAAGTAATATTAAAATATATAGAAATATGCCCAACATCAGTAAGTAATTTTATCTTTTTTTTGATTATATGTTTTGTTTTACCATGGATTATTACACCTAAATTAAGGATTTGCAGTGAAGAGATTGGGGGGGGGGGGGGGGGTTGACTTAAACTTAAGAGAGTGAATATTTGAGACTTGAACATGGATTTAGAGTCGGATTTGAGTAAAATTAGTATGGTTGGACTCGTATTCGAATGGGTTATCGGAATTTGTGAGTTTTGTTGGGTTCTGAGGTGCGGGCCTGAGTTGTCTTTTTGGTTGACTTTGAGCATTTGATTAAAGTTTCGACCTTTATCGTGTGGGTTCGATTCCTATGGCATTATTTCATGTTTCTGAGTTGTTTTTGGCTAGTTTTGAGCCGTTCGGAGGTTGATTCATGCGGGATGGCGCTTCTAGAATATTGTTTTGGCTTTCTTGAGGTAAGTATCTTACCTAATTATGGTTGAGATACTAGTTGTCTGAGTTATTTGTGATAGCTACGTGCTATAAGTGACGTACTTATGTGGGGCTAAGCCGATATACGTGGGCATATTCCATGCTCTTGGTAGTGTTTAGGCTATGATATGCCTTGAATTAATTGATAAGCTTCATGTTGTGATGTTACTCTTATTTGTACCCATGTTGTGAGCCATGTTTAAAGTTGCATAGAGGTTAAATCTCCAGATTAAGCTTGATAGCTGCTATTTTGTGATGTATTCACGTGATTTGAGCTATGACATCACACTTGCACATACATACACCTTAACATGTCACTTATACCAGTCTAGGAGTATGAAATTTGTTGTTCTTTGATCATGTACATCTATTCTGCATATATGCTTTATGTGTGATATGGTTTGGACTTGTAGCCCGTGACCACGCCAGGTGTATTGTGATATTGTGCATGTGACCACGTCGGGCGGATCCGTGATATTGAGAATGTGACCACGCCGGGTGAATTATGATATTGAGCTTGTGACCACACTAGGCTGATAGCACATGAGCTGTCCGAGCTGCGTTTGGATATGGATCCATCTCCCTAGGGTCACCATCTCATGTTTCTCTCTTGATGTGTAGACGCATATTGTGCGAAACTGATAGGTTTCTGGTTGATGTGAGCTCTGGGAGAGCTGGTTATCGGTTTGATTCGGTTACTGAGATTCTGACATGGGCCTTAGAGCCATGATGTGACTTTATTTGGATCAGGTTACCCGCCGCAACGAATCGGTATTTGGTTATTACATTTCATGCATTTCATCCTTACTTGCAATTTCCTTGGTTGTTTACTTGATTTATTTACATTTCTCATTATATGTTGGATTGCTAACTGAGCAGAGTACGTTAGGTAATTATGTGCACCAAGGTGGTTTTATATGAGATTTCATGGTTTGACCATACTTCATGTTCTATTCTTGTTGGAATTTTATTAACTTCTATAGGTGATTGACGAGTATCATGTATAATTCTTGTTTTTTATTACCTCGCTGAGGTTAGTTATGATACTTGCTGAGCACATGAGGTTGTTTATACTCGTACTACACTTCTTCACCTTGTGTATAGATCTTGGAGCAGAGATGTTGTGGATGACGGGAGCTAGCACTAGAGATGTACATGCCTTCCGGATATAACTATCAGTTGTCCTTGGTAGTGTTAGATTTGAATTCTATCTATATACATTCCAAACAAATGTTATTATTTATTTCATACTAGTATTAGTACCCGCGCGGATGTGCGGTCACTAATCATGTCAAATATTTAAGTTATTTGGATTGTATGTAAATAATCTTAAAATTTACACTTCCTCAGTAAATATAGATAATCATTGGATATTAACTACATGAAAAAAAAAATTAACCATTTTTTCTATTTTTCTTTTTTTATACCATTTTTGCCGGTGTCATTGGATCCTAAAAATAGTCAGGAAGCAAAATAATAACTCATATTTATGGAAAAATAATCAAATGTTGAGACAATGAATGACTCTTTGGATAAGACTTAACTATTTTACTACTACTTGAACTCTTATTTGGCGTCGTCATATCTCTTAAAAATATTTCTTTCTTAAATGGTTAGTTTCAAAAACATTATTTTTCAATAATATTTACTTTTATAATAATGTAATTGAAAATATTATTCTTCATTCAAAGCTCATTTTAGTTGGATATCTAAAAATATAAAAAATTCTTTAGCTAGTGTTTTTTTTACTCCATTTTGATATTTGACATTAACTGTGATGACCCAAAAGGTCACCACTCGTTTTGAAAGTAAATTTTATATTGCGAGGCCTTAAAACCTCCTTTTTGTTTCATCTCGGTTTGCGTGCGCAGTTAGGGCGTGTATCCGAAAAGCCATTATGTGAAAATCTATGAAAAAATAATGAATTTTGCCTTTAAAATGAATTTAGGTTGACTTCGGTCATCATTTTGGGTAAACGGACCCGGACCCGTGATTTGATGGTCCCAGTGGGTCTATAGGAAAATATGGGACTTTGGCGTATGCCCGGAATCAAATTCCGATGTCCCAAGCCTGAGAAATAAATTTTTAAAGAAAATTGTTTTTTGGAATATATATGAGTTTTTGGAAATGAAATATGTTTGATTTGATGGTATCGGGCCCGTATTTTGGTTCCGGAGCCCGGTACAAGTTTGGAATAATAATTTGGTTGAATATGTAAAATTTGGTAAAGTTCGGGATTGGGCTGGTATAAAACGGACTGAAAGTTGAGATATTGGTATTTTGGGTGTTCTTGGATGATTTCATGAATTTGGGGTTCAATTCATAGTTGTTGATGTTATTTTGATGATTTGATTGCACGAGCAAGTCCTTATGGTATTTCTAGGTTGGTGTGCATGTTTGGTTTGGAGCCCCGAGGGCTCGAGTGAGTTTTGAATAGGCCACGGAGTGAAATTTGCACTTAGGAAATTGCTGGTATGTTGCAGGTCTGCAGGCTTCGCATTTGCGAGCCAGGCTCGCAAATGCAAGACCGCAAATGCGAATAAAACATCTCAAATGCAAAAGAAGGTCTGGGCAGGCCTGATCATAAATGCGATCATTTGGTCGCGAATGCGGAGGACCCTAGTCGCAAAAGCGATGTCTGCCTCGCAAATGCGAACCCTTCAGAAATATGGGGTGGTCGCAAATGCGATAAAATCATCGCAAATGCGAAGAGAACAGTCTTGTGAAGGGTTCGCAATTTCGTAACTTAGCCGAAAATCTTTCATTTTTCAAACCCTTTCAAAACCTAAACACCTTTGGGCGATTTTTCAAAGACAAGTACTCTTCCAAATCAATTGTAAGTCATTTCTAACTCGTTTTTATTAATCTTTACATCTTTTCTCATGATTTAACCTCATAATTGTGACGTCTGCGACCTGCAAATTCGTAACTTAGCCGAAAATCTTTTATTTTTCAAACCCTTTCAAAACCTAAACACCTTTGGGCGATGTTTCAAAGACAAGTACTCTTCCAAATCGATTGTAAGTTATTTCTAACTCGTTTTTATTAATCTTTACATCTTTTCTCATGATTTAAACTCAAAATCAAAAGTTTTCATGGGGGAAATTGGGTGTTTTGGGTAGAACATAGGTTTTTCAAATTTTGGGGATTTGGACCTTGATTTGAGGTCCGATTTCAAAACAAATTATATATTTGAGTTCGTGGGTTAATGGGTAATCAGGTTTTGGCCATGCGGGCCCGGGGTCGATTTTTGAATTTTTGGAAAAAACTCTAGAAAATCTATTTTCATGCATTAGAATTGATTCATTTAGCATTTATTGATATAGTTAAGTAACTTGTGGCTAGATACGAGCGAATTGGTGGTGGAATCAAGAGGCAAAGCGGTAGTTGAGGCATGAATTGTATTCGTAGCATCGAGGTAAGTGTTTGGTCTAGCCTTAGCGTGAGGGATTAGGAGTGGTGTCTTATTTTCTATGTGTAAATTGTGGAGTACGACGTATAGGCATGGTGACGAGTATCTATACGTCGATGTCAAGCATGCCCGTGGGTCTAGTGTTGTATTTGTTGTGACTCCGTTGAGATTTATTCATGCTTAATATTTTGATTGTCATTGTTGATTCCCTTGCCGGGATGTTATTGTTTGTGATGTTGTCTCCCTTGTCGGATGTTATTGTTCACGATATTGTTTCCCTTGCCAGTATTGTTGTTGTTATACTCTTGTTCCCTTGCCGGGATTCTTTTGTGATTGAGGTCGATTTGTAAATGGGAGTGCGTTGCACGCCTACAACGAGATATATGAAATGGGAGCGGGTTGCACGCCAACAACGAGATATATGAAATGGGAGCGGGTTGTTGCACGCCTGCAACAAGAAAGAAATGAAAGTGAATACTGTGTTTGTTTTTCTCATTATTGTTGGAAACTAAATTATGGTTTCTTTACATTTCTCTTTGGTATTTTGTTGTTATCCGATACTCCCCGTAGCATGTCTTCCCCTCCCCATCTTTAACTGTGAATATCTGCTTTTATTTTCCGCTGTAGATGATTTAACTGCATAGGTTTATTTGGTAGTCTAGTCCTAGCCTCATCACTACTTCGCCGAGGTTAGGCTAGGCACTTACCAGCACATGGGGTTGGTTGTGCTGATACTACACTCTGCACTGTGTGCAGATACTGATACTGGAGCATTTGGATCGCAGTGAGGGTGCTGTCTTCAGTCCATTCAGGCGACCCGAGGTAGTCCTACCGGCGTCCGCAGGCCTTGGCGTCTCCTTCGATCTTTCTCTACTGTTACTTCTATGTATTTCTGAAAAAGTTTGTATTTATTTTTCGGACCTTTATTTGTAGTACTCTTAGACAGTCTGTGAAATTATGACACCAGATCTGGGTAGCTTTTAGTTATGGAATTGTGTTGGAAGTATTTAAATCGTTACATTTCTTTTCTTCTGCTTATTTAATTCTGTTGTTTATATGATGTTGTTCACCATTGTCGAAGGATTAAAACATAAGAAAAATGTTAAGTAATTTGAATAATCGGCTTGCCTAGCTTCCATTAGTAGGCGCCATCACGACCCACGAGGGTGGAAAATTCGGGTCGTGACATTAACCATGTTAAATATCTGAGTTATTTGAACTATATGTAAATAACCTTAACATATAAATCTTCTAAATAATTATAGATAATCGCCAGATATTAATTAAGAAACACTACATGAAAAAAGACTAACATTAAATTCTCGTAGTGATAATTTTATTTTTGCACTATTCTCATAGGTGTTATTGGAACCTAAAAATAGCCACAAAGTGAAATAATAACTCATATTTATGGCAAAGTACAAATGTTGACACGATATAAACGATTCTTTAAATACGACGTGACTCTTATACTACGACTTGAACTCTTATTTGGTATGATATTATCTTTCAAAAAATATTTCTATTTTGAAATTTCAATTTCTAAAACTTTATATATATTATAATAATGATTATCTTTATAATGATGCAAGTGAAGATATTATCCTTAAACTAAAATTCACTTTAATTGGCTATCTAAAAATTTAAATGATTCTTTGGCCGAATTTATTTCAGTATGACTCCACTTTAAGTTTATCGATATCTCTAGCCCCAGGATTTGAATTTTTAATACCCTATATATACAAAAAATTTGTTCTTTGAATCATTAAATTTTTAAATTAGTTGACTATTATTATAAAACATTGCATATATTGTCTTAAAATTGTCAAGTAGTTTATTTTTCGCACGCAAACTACTCAAATTGCATTCCAATTCAAATTCGAATATCACATCAGTTTTTTGGTAATAGTAATTTTTATAAAACGACACATAATATAAATTAAAAAAATATTCTAAGATATCCTTATCTTATAATCTATGTATACGATAAAAAAAATATTTAAAATCGATGAGATTAACTTTCAAATTTTTCATACTCAACAAAGATGAAACATAAGAAGAAATTTGTTGTCATCTTTTATTTCTGGTTTTTAGATCTCTCGAACATTTTTTTCAATATTTATTTTCTTTTATCTTATTTTTTATGTCATTATTTCTTTTGTTACAAAAATTAATTTATTTTTCCATAAAAGGATGAGTTTTAATAAAAAAAAATGTCTACATATGAACATTAATTATATTTTTAGTCTTTGGTTGAAATTATTTCATATTTTCCTTTTGGCTTTATCTAATCAGCCTAAATAGGTGCTCAGCCGACCACTTAAATTAAAAAATTGAATGATGTGTAATTTATATATAATATGTGTATAATCGAGTGTTGTCGGTATATCATCTATTAATATTAGCTATAAAATGTAAACAATAGATATGGCCGGATATTATGTAAATATTCCATAAGATTTCGGGTTTTTGAGTTTATCCATGATATAACTTCTATTATAGTAATTTTAAAACTCTCTACTAATGTCCAAAAATATCTTATCTTTTTATTATCTTTGAATTAAAAAAAAAAGTAAAGAGTGTTTTCGAAATAATTTGTTTACATTTTTAAGAAAAATATTTCACGTCATACCAATTTTTTCTTTATATATACTCTTTGTTACACTTAAAAGTCGTTATAGAAACTATCAATTAGAAACCAATTTCTCTCTTGTTGAGTTTGAAAAAAAAACCTTTCACATAATGTAATGATTCAAAATTAATATTTTTCAATGAAAAAGTAATTATACCCTTGCAATATTGGCTTGACTACAGCTAAATGAAGGGGTTTTAGCTTATATCGTTCAATTCCTTGAATGTGCTAAATTGAAATTAGTGATAGCAATTGAATAGCCAAAGTTTTGTTATTTCTTTGGTATCCATTTATGCAAATTGACTCTTCAAACAAATATTCTTCAAGAAGAAAAAAGAAACAATTTTTTTTTAATATTGACTGATTTTGTGATGTTCCTTTCTCTAGCATGTATGTTTACTTTATTATATATGTAAGTAAACTTTTATTTGGTTTGTCAACTCTTTTTTGTTATTTAGATAAACATAGACGTGTACCCTATATATTAAATTTATTTTAAAAGAATTTCGTTTTATTTAAATCTAGCTACAGTGTTTCAAAGAACTCTTCTTATAGGATTTTAAATGTTAAAGAGTGTTATCGTTATATGGAGTAGTTTTTTTTTTTTTTGCTAGAGGCGAAGTAGTATTTAAATAATTAGAAAAAATAATAAAAGTTCATAACATGATTGCATATGATCATTAACCAAATTAAGTATGATAACATGATAAAAAAAGATAAATTACTTTTAATTTAAATTTAAATTTTAGAACTTTATCTATAAATTCAAAATTATTTTCTAATTCAAATTCCGTATATATATATATATATATATTGTATTTAACTAAAATAGTCAATATAGATTAAAGTTACCATATACTATTGACATTTATTAGCTTGCCACTTGGCTTAACCATAATGTCAATTATATATGGTAACTTTATTGCTTTAATATATATATATATATATATATAGATATAGACTAGCTTTGTAAATCTAAGTATTAGTGGCTCATAATTTGTACTACCAGTCCTTGGGATATAGTATGGGATTTTAGTTATTTCATCCGTTGACCACTTTTACTTTATTAGAACTGTGTTGACTGTTATTTGGTTTACCTAGCCGGTTGGATTAGGTGCTATCACGACTAGATGGATTTTAGGTCGTGATAGACTTCAAGCATTCTCTAAATCTGGCCTAACCACCAGTACAACAAAGTCTAATATTTTTAGTGTTAACATGGTTCCACAAACCATGGAAAACCTGTGTGAATTAACGGGGTAAAAAAGAGGGAAGCTTCCATTCAGGTACCTTGGGGCGCCAATTGCCTCTAAGAAAATATCAACAATGAACTATGAAATGCTCATTAACAAATTGACTAACAGAATCAAAAGCTGGGGATCAAGGAAAGGTGCAAATGATTAACTCTGTTATGAAGCATATTCACTCTTATTGGGCTTCTATCTTCTTACTACCTAAGAAAGTCCTGAAAAGTATTACTGTTATATGTGGAATCTACCTATGGGATGGTAAGGTGGCTACAAATAAAGCTCCACTAAGTATCCAAGTATTTGCGGAACATTGCTCGAAAAGCTGATAATCTTTGGGTTAAATGGGTGGATCGCATTTACTTGAAAGGGTGGACATATTCTGTAACACAAGAGAGCAGCTGGTATTGGAAGAAAATATGTTCCGTCAGGGACAAAGTTGTAGTAGGTTATGTGCAGAATAGATGGCTTCTTCGGAGGAGTTACAAATGGCTAAGAGGAGCTCAGATTCTATGCCAATGGAGCAGATGGGTATGGAGCAAGCAATATATTTCCAAACATAGTTTCATATGTTGGAAGTTCATGTGTGGAAGACTCCTTACAAGAGACAAACTTGTAAGAATAGGAACTATCACTTCCGACAGTATGTGTGTAATATGTACAATAGGCCGTCTATTCTATGAATTTGCCTTTTCTAAGTCCTGTTGTTACGACCCCAGTTCGCCCTCCGTGAACATGTCGTGACGGCACCTAGTCCCTACGACTAGGTAAGCCTAACAATGCGGAAAACAACATAACTTGCGGAAATAAATAATTAAAACTGAACAACTAGAAGAAAACTGTATATAGATGCCGCTTGGCATATACAACTCAGTAACGCGGAAGTCTACAATATCACCCCAAAACCCAGAAACTCACGGGAAAACAAGCTAGAAGAATACAGTAAAGTGCTCTAATCTCCAGAAAGGTCTACATCAAAAGTACGATAGAAGGCTAAACGCTACAAGGTAGAGTAAAGAAGGAGACTCTTCGGTCTGCGGACGCGGCAGATGTACCTCGAAGTCTCTGTAGCTCTCCCTGCCTCAGGGATAATGCGCCTGGGTGGAGGTACCTGGATCTGCACATGAAAAACATGCGCAGAAGGGGCATGAGTACACCACAGCGGTACTTAGTAAGTGCCAAGCCAAACCTCGATCGGGTAGTGACGAGGAAGGTAAGGGCTCTACTGAGGTTAATCATAATAATAAGTTTTGCAACAGTATAAAATAAGCACTAATAATGAGTACGGCTATGAAGTAAGCCAAGTTATACAAAGCAACAAATAACACACAAAGAATAAGGTAACATGGAGTAAACAGCTCAATACCAGTACCAACAACGAGGATCTCCCAGGATACCGTCCTGTAGTCCATCCCATCAACTGTCCAAGGATCTCCCGGGATACCGTCCCGTAGTCCATCATATGTGTATATCTGAAGGATCTCCCGGGATACCGTCCCGTAGTCCAACTATCAAAGCGCGGGGATCTACCGGAATCCGATCCGTAGTCCCAAGGTAAATGTGCAGGGGGATCTACCGAGAATCTAACCCGTAGTCCCAAAGTAAATGTAGAGGGGGATCTACCGGAAATCTAACCCATAGTCCCAAAGTAAACAAACAAGGGGGGGGGGGAGCTACTGAAATCCCATATCCGTAGTCCCAATGTAAATGCGCAACCACAACCAGAGGATATTCAGAAATGAAGCACAAAAATACAAGCAACAAATAGTTCTAGCCTAACATGCTTCACGTAGTACAATCAAGGCAACTTAAGCAAATAGGCAATTTAAATCAACTAAGCATACTTTTCTAAACTAACACAGGCTATAATTGCAAGTAGAATAAAGGAGATACGAAAGGAACATAGTCTAAATATTATAAGTAAAAATCGGGTTTTCAACAATTAGCTCAAGTACGCGCTCGTCACCTCACGTACGAGGCATTCAATTACCAAATATCATATCCTAAGGGGAAAGGTCCCCCACACAAGGTTAGACAATCCACTTACCTCGAACCGGCTCCAAAATCAACTCGAAATCACACGTTTGCCACGAGTATCCGACTCCAAATGGCCCAAATCTATTCACTTCAATTACATATCGTAAATAACATCTCAAGCAACTGATTCTACTATTTAATTCAAAGCTAAGACGCGAAATTAGGTAAAATGACCAAAACGCCCCTCAGGACAACATCTCAGAATCGGATGAAATTAATATTTTCAGAATCCTCGTACTCTCTCAAGTCTACCCATATATAAATCTCTCAAATCGGAGGTCAAACACCCATTCAAAACTCAAAAATTTGGTCTATGAAGTTTTATCAAATTTTCTTCTAAAATCCGAAATTAAAAGGAGGATTCACGATTAGATTAGTGGGTTATCAGCAAAAGGGAGTCTAAAATCGTTGCCCTTGAAAATCCCTCGAAATCTCTCCCAAATCCGAGCTCCCAAGCTTGAGTTTTGGTAAAAATGGCTAACCCTCGGATTTTGAAACGTATATAAATGCCCAGGTATTTAATGCATCGCGAACGCGGAGGAAGTCACGCGTTCGCGAAGAAGAAAAGTGAAGGCTGCAAAAAATGCTCTTCGCGAACGCGAAGGCCTGGGCTGATAAAGCTACGCGAACGCGACAAGGGAGATGCGAACGCGATGAATAAAATGGGCTCAGCCCTCAGAGCCAAATTGAACTATGAGAACGCGATGGATGGTATGCGAACGCGAAGGAGGAAATGGCAGGGCTTCGCGAACGCGGAGGCACCAAACGCGAACGCGAAGAAGAAACTGGTCCTCCTCCGAAATCACTCTACGCGAACGCGTGGAGGAGGACGCGATCGCGAAGAGGAAAAAGGGGTTTGCAACAGCTGATGGATTTCTGCAATTTTACACAACTCCAAAATGCTCTGTTGAGCATCCGAAACACACCCGAGGCCCCCGGGACCTCAACCAAACCTACGGACATATCCCATAACATCATTTAAACTTTCACCAATCCTTAAACCACCTAAAACAACGTCAAAAACTCGAATTAATCAATGATTTAAGCCTAAGAACTTCAATTTCTCTCAAAACACGCTTTCGATCAAAAACATAACCAAACCACGTCCGAATGACCTGAAATTTTACACACACATCCCAAATGACATGACGGAGCTACTACAACTTCCGGAATTTCATTCCGACCCTCGGATCAAAATCTCACTATCGGATCGGAAACTTCAAAAATTCAAACTTCGGCATTTCAAGCCTAAATTAGCTACGGACCTCCAAAACACATTCCGAACATGCTCCCAACCCCAAAATCACCTAACGAAGCTAACGGAACCATCGAATTTCCATTCCGAGGCCGTCTTCACAATGTTCTTACTATGATCAGTTTTCCAACACTTATGCTCTCATTTAGGGACTAAGTGTCTCAAAACTCTCCGAAACTCAAGACCGAACATCCCGGAAATTTAAAATAGCAGAAATAAACTTGGGGAAAGCAGTTAATAGGGGATCAGGGCGTAAATTCCAAAAATAACCGGCCGGGTTGTTACATCCTCCCACACTTAAATATTCGTTCGTCCTCGAACGAGCACAAAGACATACCTAAAGTAGTGAAAAGATGAGGGTACTGGCTGCGCATATCCTGCTCGGTCTCCCAGGTCGCCTCCTCGACCGGCTGACCCCGCCACTGAACCTTTACTGAAGCAATGTTCTTTGACCTCAACTTTCTGACCTGCCTGTCCAATATAGCCACTGGCTCCTCAACATAGGATAGATCATTGTCCAACTGGATTGAACTGAAATCCAACACGTGCTACGGATCACCGTGATATCTCCGGAGCATCGAAACATGAAATTGTAAGGCCCCGAAAAATTTTGCTAAGTAATCTAGGAATTCGTGATGCCACGTAGGCTAATTATAACATTTTATGTGCTATTAACATGGTGAGCATCAATTGGATTTGGTAAACGAGTGTATGAGTCATTTACTAAGTAAGGTGGTGTGACGCCCGTGAAAGATTTTGCTATGAACCCGAAAGGTCGTAGTGCCAAAATAGGAATATGTGTTAGGGATGTGTAAAATTCTTTGCGGCGAGCTTGCTCGCCGCGGTTCGGACCCTTTTTGACTGATCTATGTATTTAAAAATCAAGAATCAAAGTTTTCCAGAAAAGTGCAATTATGCGGTCTAGAGCGGTCGCATACCAGGTATGCGGACCGCATATCTGCCGCAGAGGGAGTCAGTGTGTTTGCCAAAATTGAAGTCAACTATGGGGTCAATTATGCGATCTCATAATCAAAATGCGGACCGCATAGTCATCGCATAATTTCCTTGGGAGTTTGTGAAGGTCAGTTCTGCGGTGCACTTTGCGACAGCAGAAGGTGAATGCGGACCGCATTTCTGCCGCAAACTCAGTCAGTGTGTCCAGTTTTTGGGAAACATTTTGCGGTCCATTATGCGGACCGCATGTCGACTTTGCGATCGCAAATGCGATCGCAGACCTGAATTGGGGCTCCAATTTTCTAAATTTTAAACCCGACCCCCTATCGATATATTCGGTGTTATAGCTCATTTTGAGCATATCTTCCTGACGCTTTAGATAGAGAGAGGGTCTTAGAGAGGGAGAGTGCTTCCCATCAAAATTCCTCCATGAAACCTTGCTAATCATTGAAGATAATCAAATGAGGCACCTAAATCTTCACACCAAGAGGTAAGAAACTTGACCCCTATTCTCTGGTTTCAAATTCACACTAGAAGGAGTACTTAGCTTGGGGATTCATGGGTATAAGAATGAATTTCTTGCATGCATATCAAACCATAGAGTATTGGAAGGTAGTGAGCTAAAAAGAAGGCAAATGGGGGTATAAAATGATAGAAATTCCTCTCAAAAGGACCTAAGATCACAATGCACCTTTAGTGTTTGATAATATGCTTAAAACAAGCTAAAATCTCAAGCTCGTCTCTAATTCTCGGCTCAATTTGTAATTCTTACACAATAGATCGAAGTGCTAAGAGTTTCGGAACTTTGTAAGGATTAAGGAAAGCTATATTGAGGTATGTATGGCTAAACCCCCTTTTATTAGAAATTGAGCTCCGTTGGCGTTTACGCAAGTGTGGTAAGACTAGAATTCGTTGATGTATTGATTGTTATTTCACACTGTTTGATTGTTATTTCACATTAATTGATTCGCAAATGTATACATATATGTACATGAAGGATGTGCCTCAATGTGAGTAATATTCTATTCGTGATATTTAGAGACGTGTAAAGAATACGAATCATGTGTTGAATGCTTATGCTATAAGCCGAGATTAAAACTGGAATTATCATGTTAATATGTGAAAGCTTACCTATGTTTGTAACTTGAATTGCTTGTGTGTGCCTATGGCCATAATATTGCAAGACGGACATTGGAATTGGAATGATGTGACAGCTGTGGCCCTAAGTGCCAATGAATTGATGTGATCTATGTGAAATAAAGATTCAACTGAGATGATTAATGAGAAAGGAACAATGCCTAGGTAAGGCGGCCTAGCCGATCGGGCCGTGATCGGATACCATGCCGCACACATGGTGGTGATGTGCAAATATTGAATTTCGGAAAAGGGAAATAAAATGGTGATTGAGGTATATGTCTCAAATGAGGCGACCTAGCCGATCGGGTCGTGATCGGACTCCGCTCAAGATAGCGGTGATGTTGAGAACAGTGATGAGCATATGAAGGAAATACCCCAACTAAGTTATGGAAATTAGGTGGAAGATTATATGGTTCATTTATGTGATGATGTGGTGTCCGGTTAAAATCTTTGATTTACTCTTGTGATTTCTTTGTTCTTGCTTGATAGTTCTTTCTAGTAAAATGGTGTTTAGTTATACATACTAGTGCTATTCGATGGCACTAACGTCCCTTTTGCCGGGGGTGCTACGTCTTTAAATGGATGTAGGTGTTTCTATAGCAGGCAGGGTTGGTCGCAGCTAGTGTCGCATCATCCTTTCAGCTGACTTGGTGAGCCCCACTTCATTTCGGGGTCCTGTTTCATTTGTTAGTCATGTACTTTGTATTTGAGGTATAACCGGAGCCTTATTACCGGCACTTCCATATTATTCTTCAGTTGTATTTAGAGGCTATTATTCTTCAGTTGTATTTAGAGGCTCCGTAGACAGGTTGTCGGTAGTGTCGGGTATTGGAACTAAAGTAGAAATATTGATGTTTGGCAAAGATTTATAAAAACATGTAATATTTTGATAATTATGATTTAAGTTGTTAATGAAAACGAAGTGGAAATCGTTATTTACATGTTTGTAGAATTTGATTAATGGAGCCCATCTCCTATTTATTCATGAATTAATTCGGGTAGAATAAAACCTAACAGGCTTGCTCAGTCGGGTTTACTCGATTGAGCGCCGGTCGCGCTCCTCGGATTTTGGGGCCTGACAGAAATACCGGATGAACTCCTGCCAAGCTGGGAGGTAAGGCAAGCTCATAAGCAACCTCCCCAACACGCCTCAATATCGCAAAAGGGCCAATAAATCTCGGACTCAACTTCCCTTTCTTCCCAAATCTCATAACGCCCTTCATAGGCGAAACCCGAAGCAGAACCCGCTCTTCGACCATATATGAATCATCACGAACCTTCCTGTCCGCGTAGCTCTTCTATCTGGACTGGGCTGTACGGTGTCTATCCTGAACCACCTTAACCTTCTCCAATGCATCCTGAACCAACTCTGTGCCCAATAGCCTGGCCTCACCCGGCTCGAACCAACCCACCGGAGATCTACACCTCCTACCATATAAAGCCTCATACGGCTCCATCTGAATGTTGGACTGATAACTGTTGTTGTAAGCAAACTCCGTCAATGGCAAGAACCGATCCCAAGACCCTCCAAACTCAATCACGCATGCACGGAGCATATCCTCAAGAATCTGAATAGTGCGCTCGCACTGTCCGTCCGTCTGGGGTGAAATGTTGTGCTCAACTCCACCCGAGTACCCAACTCCTGCTGAACGGCTCTCCAGAACCGTGATGTAAACTGAGTACCTCTGTCCGAAATAATAGAAACTGGAATACCATGCAGATGAACGATCTCCCGGATATAAATCTCCGCCAACCGCTCCGATGAATAAGTAGTACACATAGGAATAAAATGAGCGGACTTGGTCAGCAGATCTACAATCACCCAAATGGCATCAAACTTCTTCAGGGTCCGTGGGAGTCCAACTACAAAGTCCATGGTGATCCGCTCCCACTTCCACTCCGGAATCTCTATCTGCTGAAGCAACCCACCCGGTCTCTGGTGCTCATACTTCACCTGCTGACAGTTGAGGCATCTTGATACATATCCAACTATATCCTTCTTCATCCGCCTCTACCAATAGTGCTGCCTCAAATCCTGAGACATCTTCGCGGCACCCGGATGGATGGAATACCGCAAACTATAGGCCTCCGCTAAAATCAACTCTCGAAGCCCATTAATATTGGGCACACAAATCCGACCCTGCATCCTCAATACCCCATCATCTCCAATGGTCACATCTCTAGCATCGTCGTGCTGAACCGTGTCCTTGAGGACAAACAAATGGGGGTCATTATGCTGCCGCTCCCTGATACGATCGAACAAGGAAAATCGAGAAACCATGCAAGCTAGGACCCGACTGGGCTCTGAAAGGTCCAATCTCACAAACTGACTGGCTAAGGCCTGAACATCCATCGCCATAGGCCTCTCTGAAGCTGGTAAATATGCCAAACTCTCCGCCCGGCAACTTAAGGCATCAGCCACCATATTAGCCTTGCCCGGGTGATACAGAATAGTAATATCATAATCCTTCAGCAACTCTAACCACCTCCTAAGCGCAATTTAGATCCTTTTTCTTGAACAAGTGCTGCAAACTCCGATGGTCGGTATAAATCTCACAAGGCACACCGTACAAATAATGGCGCCAGATCTTCAAGGCATAAACAATAGCAGCTAACTCAAGGTCGTAGATAGGGTAATTCTTCTCATGTATCTTCAACTGTCTGGATGCGTAGGCAATCACCCTACCGTCCTGCATCAACACCGCTCCAAGGCCAACCCGTGAGGCACCACAATAAACTGTATAAGACCCCGAACCAGTAGGCAATATCAACACTGGGGCTGTAGTCAAAGCTGTCTTGAGCTTCTGGAAGCTCGCCTCACACTCCTCTGTCCACTGAAATGGAGCACCCTTCTGGGTCAATCTAGTCATAGGGGATGCAATCGAGGAAAACCCCTCCACAAAATGACGGTAGTAGCCCGCCAAGCCAAGGAAACTACGAATCTCTGTAGCTGAGGACGGCCTAGGACAACTCTGCACGGCCTCCACCTTCTTCTGATCCACCCGAATGCCCTCACTCGATACCACGTGGCCTAAGAATGCCACAGAATCCAACCAAAACTCACATTTTGAGAACTTTGCATATAATTTCTTCTCTCTCAGGGTCTGAAGCACGGTCCTCAGGTCCTGCTCATGATCTTCCCGACTCCAGGAGTATACAAGAATATCATCTATGAAAACAATGACGAACGAGTCGAGATATGGCCTGAACACACTGTGCATCCAATGCATAAAAGCTGCTGGGGCATTGGTCAGCCTAAATGACATAACAAGGAACTTGTAATGACCATACCGAGTCCTGAAGGCAGTCTTCCGGATATCTGGCTCCTGAATCTTCAACTGATGGTAACATGAGTGCAAGTCAATCTTAGAAAACACCTGTGCGCCCTGAAGCTGGTCAAACAGATCATCAATACGAGGCAAAGGATAACGATTCTTCACTATAACCTTGTTCACTTGCGATAATCGATACACATATGCATAGAACCATCCTTTTTCTTCCCAAACAAGACAGGAGCACCCCAAGGTGAAACACTGGGTCGAATAAAACCCTTATCAAGCAATTCCTGTAACTGGTCCTTCAACTCCTTCAACTCAGGAGGAGCCATATGGTACGGAGGAATGGAAATGGGCTGAGTGCCCGGCAACAGATCAGTGCCAAAATTAATATCTCTATCAGGCGGCATGCCCGGAAGATCAGCTGGAAACACATCGGGATAATCCCGTACCACTGGGACCGAATCAACAGAAGGGGTATCAACACTGACATCTCTCACATAAGCTAAATACGCGGCAGACCCCTTCTCGACCATACGCTGAGCCTTAAGGAAAGAGATAACTCTACTGGGAGTGTGATCTAAAGTACCACTCCACTCAACACGCAGAATACCTGGCATAGCCAGCGTCACGATCTTGGCGTGACAATCGAGAATAACATAATGGGGCGACAACCAATCCATGCCCAAGATAATATCAAAGTCAACCATGTTGAGTAACAATAAATTGGCTCTGGTCTGAAAACCACGAATAGTAACCAAACACGACCGATAAACGCGGTCCACAACAAGAGAATCTCCGACGGGAGTAGAAACATAAATAGGGAAACTCAAGGAAATCCCGAGGTACACCCAAATGCGGAGCAAAATAAGAAGACACATAAAAATAAGTGGAGCCTAGATCGAATAGAATCTGTACACCTCTATAACAAACCATGACACTACCTGTGATGACAAAAGCGGAACGGGCAGGTGGGGTAGCAACTGGGGCTGTAACCATAGCCTGAGAACTCTGCGGGGCACGCTGTGGCTAAGAAGTCTGTGGAGGTGCACTCCTCCCAAGTCTAGGGAAATACCTCACCACATGGCGTATGTCGCCACACTCAAAGCAACCTCGCGGCCGACGTGGGGGTGGAAACTGTGCAGTACGGGTACTCCGAGACCCCTAAACACCTGAAACCCTGTGTGAAATCTGAGTTGCAAACTGAGATGGCGGACCCACAAAACCTCTCCCATGCCGTACTCTTCCTCCAAAATAAGGACCAGCGGGTCTCTCCAATCTAAGAGGTCTACTCACTCCTCTATACTCTTCCTCCTAACCTCGTCTGTCCTTTCTCTCCTGGGCCCACCTGTCCCCTACTCGGCGAGAGGTCCTCACCACCCGCTGAACTGGGACCACAGGCTGTGTCGCCATGACACCTGGAACCTGAACAATGAGGACTCGCTGCTCTGGAGTGGGGGCGGCGGGAGTTTGGGTCCCTCCCTCAGCCTGTGAAGTAGTCGGTACAACCTGAATCAATCCCGCCTGAATCAACGTACCAAACATGCTCAGGAACTGAGCCAAAGTCTCTTGAAGGGCTGGAGTAGTAGTGGCAGTAGGCGTGTCGGGTGCCTGAACTCCAGCTGGGTCTGCTAGTTGTACCTCGGCGGTAGCTCGCGCAGGTGTCCTGGCTGCACCACGCGCGCGTCCTCGGCCCCTACCCCGGCCCCAGCCTCTGACGGCTGCAGTAGGGGGCGCGGGTGCCTGATCATCTCGAGTAGCACGTGTCCTCACCATCTGTGAGAGAATAGAAGGCAGGATTTTAGGATTGTGATGTCAAAAATCTCGCACGACAGGGAATCAAATGAAGTGGAGAATTTTCCTAACGGTACATGCCTCTTCGTAGATAAGTACAGACAACTGTTTCCGTTACCGACCAGCGAGAGACTCTGAATAACCGACTTAGGTTGTGCCCGTGACTCCAATTATGAACCTAGAGCGTCTGATACCAACTTGTCACCACCCAGTTCGCCCTCGTGAAATAACATGTCGTTGACGGCACCTAGTTCCTACGACTAGGTACAAGCCTAAACAATGCGAAGAAAACAACCATAACTTGCGCGGAAATAAATAATTAAAAACTGAACAACTAGAAGAAAAACGTGTATATAGATGCCGCTCGGCATATACAAACTCAGTAACGGCTGTGAAGTCTTACCAAAATATCAGCCGTCCAAAACCCGGAACAATCACTGAGGAACACAAGCTAGAAGAATACAGTAAAGTGCTTAATGTCCAAAAAGGTCCTACAATCAAAAGACCAAGAAGGCTAAACGCTTAAAAGGTATAGAAGGAGTAAAGAAGGAGACCTCTATCGATCTGCGGACGCCGGCACGAGTACCTCGAAGCTCTCGTAGCATCTCCCTGGCCTTCTAGGTTGTATAATGGCGCCTAAGTGGAGGGGTATCTGGATCTGCACATGAAAACATGCGCAGAACAGGGGCAATAAGGTACACTCACAAGCGGTAATCTCTTAGTAAGTCCAAGCCAAAACTCCGTTCGGGGTAGTACGAGGAAGTAGAAGGCCCTATACTAGGTTAACTCATTAATGATAAGTTTTGCAAATCAGTAAAAATAAGAGGCTAATTCAATAATGAGTACGACTATGAATAATGACAGGTTATACAAGAGCAAACAAATCAAACACATAGAGAATAAGTAACACAGAAGTAAACAGCTCAAACAAGTACCAAAAACAACGAGGATCTCCCAGGTATACCTTCTGTAGTCCATCCCATCAAACTGGTCAAGAATCTACCGTACCCGCTGTAGTCCGATCATAATGTGTATATCTTGAAGTGATCTCCGCAGATACGTTCCCCGTAGTCCAACTATCAGATGCGCCGGATCTCCGGAATCCGATCTGTAGTCCCAAGGTAAATGTGTAGCGGATCTACCAGGGAATCAACCCGTATATCCTTATATAAATGTGAGGGACGATCTACGGGAATCTAAGCCTGTAGTCCAAGAGTAAAATAAACAAAGTGGGGCTACCAAACAATTCCACATCCGAGTTCCCATATGTAAATGCCAACCACAACCAAAGAGGCGTATTCAAAATGAAGCACAAAATACAGCAACAGTAGTTCTCTAGCCCTAACCATGCTTCACGTCAGACAATCCAAGGCAATTAAGGCAAATAGGCAATTTAAATTCAACTAAGCATACTTTTCTAAACTAACACAGTGGCATATAATTGCAAGAATAGAATAAAGAGAGATTACGAAAGGAACCTCAGTCTAAATATTTTATATAAAAATCCGGTTTTCAACAATTAAGCTCACGATTACGCGGCGTCGTCACCTCACGTACAAGCATTCAAAATTACCCCAAATATTCATATCCTAAGGGAAAGATCCCCCACACAAGGTTAGACAAGCCACTCTACCTCAACCGCTCCCAAAATCAACTCGAAATCACACGTTTGCCACGAGTAATCCGACTCCAAATGTCGCCACAATCCTATTCAATTCAATACATATCGCTAAATAACATCTCAAGCAACTGATTCTCTTTATTATAATTTCCAAAGCTAAAGACGCGAAATTGGTCAAATGACCCACAAACGTCCCTCAGGCCACACGTCATCGGAATCGGATAATATTAACATTTCAGAATCCTCGTACTCTCACGATGCTACACCGTATATAAAACTCTCAAATCCGGGAGGTTAAACGGACACCCATTCCAAAACTCAAAAATCGTCTATGAAGTTTTATCAAATTTTCCGTCTAAAAATCCGAAATATAACATAGAGATTCACGATAGAATTAGGTCGTGTTATGAGCAACAAAAAGGGTATCCTAGAATAGTTACCCAATCAGTTGCTTTGAAACCTCGAATATCTCTCTCCAAATCCTGAGCTTCCCAACTTAAGTTTTGGTAAAAAGGACTAACCCTCGATTTTTGAAAAATGTTTATTAAACTGCCCAAGGAAAATCTAATGCATCGCAACGCCGGAGGAAGTCATGATCTCGCGTGTAAAGAAAGTAAAATGGAAGGCCTTGCATAAAACAATGCTCTCAGCTAACGCACAAGAGAGATGCGAACACGTATGAATAAAAATAGGGTCTTAGCCTCAAAAGACCAAATTGAAACTACTGCGAACGCAATGGTTGGTATGGCGAACGCAGAAGGAGGAAAATGCAGGCTTCGCGAACGCCGGAGGCGCTGAACTGCGAACGCGGAAAGAAGAAAATTGGTCCTCCTCCGAAAATTACTCTACGCGACATGCGTGGAGGAGGAGCGGATCGCGAAGAGGAAAAAGGGGTCTGCAACAGCTGTGGATTTCTGCCAATTTACACAACTCCAAATGCTCTGTTGAGCACCGAAACACACCCGGAGCCCCCGGGACCTAACCAAACCTACGGACATATCCCATAACATCATTCAAACTTGCACCAATCCTTAAACCACATAAAACAACGTCGGAACTCGAATTTAATCAATGATATGAAGCCTAAGAACTTCAATTTCTCTCAAAACACCACTTTCGATCAAAACCTAATCAAACCACGTCCGAATGACCTGAAATTTTACACACACATCCCAAATGACATGACGGAGCTACTCAACTTTCTTGAATTCCATTCCAACCCTCGGATCAAATCTTCACTATCGGGCCGGAAACTTCAAAAAATTCAAAACTTCGGCATTCAAGGGCGTAAATTAGCTTACGGAACCTCCAAACACGATTGTCCGAACACGACTCCCAATCCCAAAATCACCTGACGAACTAACGGAACCATACGGATTTCCATTCCGAGGCCGCTTCACACTATTCTGACTATGGTCAGTTTTTCCAACACTTAAGCTCTCATTTAGGGACTAAGTGTCCCAAAACTCTCCGAAACTCAAGACCGAACATCCCGGCAATTCAAAATAGCAGAAATAAACTTGGGGAAAGCAGTTAATAGGGGATCGGGGCGTAAATTCCAATAACGACCGACCGGGTCGTTACACCTGTCTTGAGAATATCTAAAGCTGTACATGAAGCATTGTGGCATCATATAGTTCCCCTGCCCCACAAAGGTTCTAAGCAACTCAAAGTTGAATGTAAATAGAGTGACAGAGGTTATGATACGAAGTAAGGAGATGGATAGAAGATTTATATAGTATTAGATTTAACGTATCGATGGGGGATAATTAGAGACATTAGGAGCTCTCCATAGTTTTGTTCCTAGTTTTTGCCTCTAGTTTTGGCTTTTCGTGTTTTACTATTTATATTATTTTGTTCCGATGATCAATAAGATTTCTTTCTTTTCACCAAAGTAATAATTAATAATAATAACAACAACAATAATAACAATAACAATAATAATAATAATAATAATAATAATGGATTTTACGGATTGTACACTTGTATCAAATTCAGCCACTCACATTGCACAACTTGTACACTCACTACCCTCTCCGTGTGTATGCAAGGTCCTTTTTCCCACCATTCTTCAAGTTACAATAGAATAACAATATAGAAAAGCCATAATAAGCACCAGTTGTTTATAAAAGGTAAAATTTTAAAATCGTTTGGTATTGGCCTAGAGAAATTTCTTAGAGTCTAGAATGGAGAATTCATCATAATTCATAACCAATTATTCATATTAGCCCTGGGTTGATTGCTCAAATTGTCTAAATAAGAAAATCATTAATACACTGACTGAAGAAAACGTAATGAATTAGATTTAGTTTCTCTTGTGCTCATTCACCAGCTAGACTTTCTAAATCAGCTTGACATTATTTAATTGTATGGCATTAACAATATTTTTAGGCATCTATATATAAGCCCCTGCTCCTCATTTAACTCCTCATTTTATTTTCCATTTTTTTTGGTGTGTGTGTGTGCCCAATATGGCTAGCAAGAAGCATAAGAACAGTAGCGAAATGAGTGAAAGTGAGAAAAAAGCCCTCATTTTGAAAAGAACAAGAAGTTTGTTTAAGCAAGCAGAAGAGCTCTCGATTTTATGTGCTATACAAATTGCAATAATTGTTTTTAGTCCATGGGAAACTAGTCCTATTTATTGGCCGTCTGAAGCTCAAGCTACAGAGATATTCAAGAATTATTTGAAGAAACCTGAGGTTGTAAGGATGAAGAAGTTAATTAAACTTGAAACCTATCTCTCAGATAAAGAGAAGGCCAAGGAAGAAGATATTAGAAAAATGGAGCAAAAGAATGAGGAAATGGAAATGGAGTTCCTGTTGAGTGAACTTGTTAAGGGAAAGAGCATGACTGAACTTGATGTTAGACAAACTAAAGGTTTGTTAAAGCTAGTTGCTCTTAAGAAGGCTAAACTTGAGGAAATGAAGAAACAACTAGCTGAGCAAAACTAGAGGTATTGACAACGCTGGAGAGAAGAATGACGAACAATCCGATTAAGCAACTACAATACTTCTGTTTGTTATATCAACCAACTATAATTCTAATGTTATGTTTGAGCTATTAATTCTATTTTATTAATGAAATTGTACTGGCGATATTCAGTACAACCTTGCTATATCTTTAAAATTTTGGCGCTGTTGAATCTTATTCCTATTTCCAATTTCATATTCTCTCTTTTTAAGAATTTTTTTCTTCTTTGACACAAAGGGGGGTTGCTACTGGAACAACTTAATTCTAATAGTAGTGTCTGCTCGTGCAGAGCACGGGCCCAACATGAGTATTAGTGGCCAACACGAGTAAAATTTAAATTTGGGTATTTTCGCTCCAGTCTACTCAAACAGTTTCACCGGATTTGTGTATAAACTTCAGAGTCAAGCATCACCTAGGTAAATAGCACAACTATTACATCAATATAAAATACGAAACAGGTCAACTATGACTACACTATTACTACCACATGTTTTGAAAATTGCTTTTCTTGAGCCGAGGTGTTACATCCCGCATTTTTGTTTTGTCTTCAGTTAATCGACGTAAGTTCGGGAATGGGATTATTTTGAGACTATAAGCATCATGCTGTTTCAAACAAGTGATGAGTAAATTCGTGAAGGTGAGAGGGGAAGCAAATCAAAGAAAATGAATTTTCGTCCAAGTTTCGCATATTGGGGTAAATGCGGGCCGAGCGATAATACCCGATATTTATGGACTGGTACCATACAAGATACCATATGACCATGATAATAGGATGTATGGAGTGTATTAAAAATAAGTAAAATCTTAAGTAATTTGAGACAATTCTTAATTACGCGGGTAATTGATTAATTACCAGGTAGCGAAATACTACCTAATTAGTTAATTAATTATTGGATAATATCAAAATCCCCACACCACCCCCCACGTGGCAGCAAGCCACTAAATCAAACAAATGACTCTTAGTCATTGTAGATTAGGTGGCAACTTAGTATGATAGTTAAAAGATATTTCATTTCTAAAGTCTTGAATACAAGAACACTACATCAAACGTTAGCCATTCTTGTAACCTTTCAACAAATTTCATTCGCAAAAACACTCTAAATCAGATTCTAAACCTTACACTAGCAACGTGATTCTTCAAATTCCTACACACAAAAAATCCAACGAGAATTATTAAAATCATTAGCAACGTGAGATTTTGCGATTCTAGGAGAGTACGGTGCAACCTTTTCCAGGAATATCATACGGATTTTTCCCTACCCCAGGTATGTTAAGACTATCCTTTCTTTTTTTTTTTGGCATGATCTATACGACACGAACGAAACGAGCAAATGCACAACTTCCATAAAATGACTCTATTCATAGAAATACTAGAGATGCTTATGTTCTTGATTCCCCATGTGTCATATTATTCTATCATTTGTTCATGGGTCTCAAAAATACATAAGTTGGTAAAGTTTATTTCATGGTATTAAGCAGAGGCATAATGGTTTTATGACGTACCGAGAGATTTTATTAACGCATTTCATATGCATTTCATGCATTTATACATGCACATTGACCCATGACCAGATGGCGTTATATACACGTATATATATATATATATATATATATATATATATATATATATATATATATATATATATATATATGGGATATGGGAAAGGTTATGGCGTTATATACGCACCACCACTTGATCAGCTGGTATACGTTGAAGATTTTGCCCACAGTGACCGAGATGATATGATGGGATGCCCTCAGAGGCTTGATGATGTTATGAACACATGTACCTATGCACGACATGACATTCATTTGCATATGCATGACATTATAATTATTTCATGAATTACAGAGTTATCCAGACTTACAAGTTGATTCATTTACTCTATATTTCTTCCATGTCTGTTATGTACTTATTTATGTGCCTTACATACTCGGTACATTATTTGTATTGACGTCCCTTTTGCCTGAGGATGCTGCGTTACATGCCCGCAGGTCCCGATAGACAGGTCGACAGCCCTCCAAGTAGGCTATCAGCTCAGCGGAAGATGCTGGTGCGCTCCATTTGCTTCGGAGTTGCTTGTTTGGTTAGTATGACATAGACGTGTATTGTTTGGTATGGCGGGACTCTTTCCTCGCCTTTATGAAAATTATGTATTCTTTGAGACTTGTAGACTAATGTCATGTACGTAAAAGATTGCATGGCCTTGTCGGCCTATGTTCGGTATACGAGTGGTTATTTGGTCTTATAGGCCCGTATATCTTATGTATAAGTTGGTATCACATGTTGTATTCTACTTATCTCACGGAAGCCTTTCGACTCAGTTATCTATGATAGTATGACATGAAAAGATACGTTATGTTGGTACTCGGTTGAGTAAGGTATCGGGTGCCCGTCGCGGCCCATCGGTTTGGGTCGTGACAAAAGTGGTATCAGACCAGTTCTGTCCTAGGGAGTCTATAAGCCGTGTCTAGTAGAGTCTTGTTTATGGGTGTGTCGTGCACCACACTTATAAGCAAGAGGCTACAAGGCATTTAGGACTATCACTCTTTCTTCTTACTCTAGATCGTGTCATAGAGCTCAATTGTAAGAACTCAATTTCCTAACTCGATCTTATTCATAATAAGACGATGCCTACATCTAGAAAGACGGTTGAGAAGAGATACAGCTGTGGAAGAGTTGAGTCAGAGGAACTCGATTTTTGCATCATGCTTATGATGGATAAATTTGAGGCATTCAGCAGATCGTGTGCGTACTAACACATGTAAGTTTCTTGATAACGATCCCTAAGGAAAGAATGTCTATCCACTCTTATGGTAAAAAGGAATAAGAGAATCGGAGGGTAGACACAAGTTTCAGCAAGTAAAGGAAGCAAGGTGAAGAAGGGTACGAGGTACCCAGTTAATGAAGATTAACAGTATTTACAATTCAAGCAGAGAAATATAAGCATTCTGAGATACCTTAAATTATAATAGAGGTATGTACAATTAGTCACACCAATATCAATTATGCTCCATGGGAGCTAACAAAAGTAGTATAAGAGGAAGACGGGATATCAGGATCTGGCCGGGGTTAGAGTAACCCAAAATGATGGATGGATTTTTTTGCATCAGTTGACATTTCCGAAGAATATTGCAAATGTGCCAATACATCTCCTCGTGAGATACCCAGATGTTGCACTCAACTCTACCTGAGTGCCCAACTCATGTTGTACGGCCCTCCAAAACCGTGATGTGAACTAAGTACCTCTATCTGAAATAATAGAAACTGGGATGCCATGCAGAGGGACAATCTCCCGAATATAAATCTCCGCCAACCGCTCCGAAGAATAGGTAGTACACATAGGAATGAAATGCACGGACTTGGTCAGCCGAACCACAATCACCCAAATGGCATCGAACTTCCTCAAAGTCCGTAGGAACCCAACTACGAAGTCTATGGTGATCTGCTCCCACTTCCACTCCGGAATATCTATCTGCTGAAGCAATCCACCCGGTCTCTGGTGCTCATACTTTACCTGCTGACAATTGAGGCACCGGGCTACAAACCCAACTATATCTTTCTTTATCTGCCTCCACCAATAGTGTTGTCTCAAATCCTGATACATCTTCGCGGCACCCGGGTGGATGGAATACCGCGAACTATGGGCCTCCTCTAGAATCAAGTCCCGAAGCCCATCAACATTGAGTACACAAACCCGACCCTGCATCGTCAATACCCCTTCATCACCAATGGTCACATCTCTGGCATCACCCTGCAGAACCCGGTCCCTGAGGGCACACAAATGAAGGTCATCAAACTGCCGCTCTCGAATACGATCGAACAAGGAAGACCGAGAAACCACACAAGCAAGGACCCGACTAGGCTCCGAAAGATCCAATCTCACAAACTGACTGGCTAAGGCCTGAACATCCATCGCCATGGGCCTTTCTGCTGCTGGTAAATAAGCCAAACTCCCCAAACTCTCCGCCCAGCGACTCAAAGCATCGGCCACCACATTGGCCTTGCCCGGGTGATACAAAATAGTGATGTCATAGTCCTTCAGCAGCTCTAACCACCTCCTCTGACGCAAATTAAGGTCCTTCTTCTTGAACAGATGCTGCAAACTCCGGTGATCAGTATAAATATCACAAGGCACACCGTACAAATAATGATGCCAGATTTTCAAGGCATGAACAATTGCAGAAAACTCAAGATCATGGACAGGATAATTCTTCTCATAAACCTTCAACTGTCTGGACGCGTAGGCAATCACCCTACCGTCCTGCATCAATACTGCTCCAAGGCCAATCCTCGAGGCATCACAATAGACAGTATAAAACCCCGAACCGGTAGGCAATATCAGAACTGGAGTTGTAGTCAAAGCTGTCTTGAGCTTCTGAAAGCTCTCCTCACACTCTTCCGTCCACTGGAACGGAGCACCCTTCTGGGTCAGTCTGGTCATAGGTGCTGCAATGGATGAAAATCCCTCAACAAATCGACGGTAATAACCCACCAAGCCAAGAAAACTACGGTTCTCTGTAGCTGAGGATGGTCTGGGCCAACTCTGCACTGCTTCCACTTTCTTCGGATCCACCTTTATCCCCTCACTAGATACCACGTGACCCAAGAATGCCACGGAATCCAACCAAGACTCACATTTCGAGAACTTAGCATATATTTTCTTCTCTCTCAAAGTCTGAAGCACTATCCTCAGGTGCTGCTCATGATCTTCCCGACTCCGGGAATATACCAGAATGTCATCAATAAAGACAATGACGAATGAGTCAAGATATGGCTGGAATACACTATGCATCAAATGCATAAAGGCTGATGGGGCATTGGTCAGCCCAAATGACATAACAAGGAACTCGTAATGACCATACCAAGTCCTGTAGGCAGTCTTCGGGATATCTGGCTCCCGAATCTTCAACTGATGATAGCCTGAACGCAAGTCAATCTTAGAAAACACACAAGCACCCTGTAACTGATCAAACATGTCATCAATACGAGGAAACGGATAACGGTTCTTCACTGTATCCTTGCTCAACTGGCGATAATCAATACAAATACGCATAGAACCATCCCTCTTCTTCACAACTAAGACAATAGAACTCCCAAGGTGATACACTGGGCCGAATGAAACCCTTATCAAGCAATTCCTGTAACTGCTTCTTCAACTCCTTCAACTCAGGAGGAGCCATACGGTACGGAGGAATAGAAATGAGCTGAGTGCCCGGCAACAGATTAATGCCAAAATCAATGTCTCTATCGGGCGGCATGCCCGGAAGATCAGCTGGAAACACATCAGAGAAATCTCGTACTACTGGGACTGAATAACCTGTAGGGGTATCAATACTGACATCTCTCACATAACATGGATATGCATCACACCCCTTCTCAACCATACGCTGAGCCTTAAGAAATGAAATAAATATACCGGAAGTATGATCTAAGGTAAACCTCTACTCTACTCGCGGTACACCTGGCATAGCCAACGTCACGATTTTTGCGTGAAAATCAAGAATAGCATAATGGGGCGACAACAAGTCCATGCCCAGAGTAACATCAAAGTCTACCATGCTGAGAAATAATAAATTGGCTCTGGTCTCAAAACCACTAAGAGCAATCAAACACGATCGATAAACGCATTCCACAACAAGAGAATCTTCATCAGGAGTAGAAACATAAATAGGAGAACTCAAGGAATCCCGAGATACGCCCCAATACTGGGCAAAATAAGAGGACACATAATAATAAGTGGAGCCTGGATCGAATAGAACTGATGCATCTCTATGACAAACCAGGATAATACCTGCGATGACAGAATTGGAGGCGACAACCTCGGTACGGGCAGGAAGGGCATAGTATCCGGCCTGGTCTCCCCCTCTAAGGCGACCTCTACCTCCCCGACCTCCACCTCTAGCTGGCGAGGCAAGTGGGGTAGTAACTGGTGCTGAAATCATAGTTTGGAAACTCTGCGGAGCACGCTGTGGCTGAGAAGTCTATGGAGGTGCACTCCTCCCTAGTCTAGGGCAATACCTCACCATATGGCGTATGTCACCACACTCAAAACAACCTCGCGCCTAACGTGGAAGTGGGAACTGAGCGGTACGGGTACTTTGAGACCCCTGAACACCTGAAACACTGTGCGAAGTCTGAGACGCAAACTGAGCTGGCTGACCCACAAAACCTCTACCATGCCGAACTCTTCCTCCAAAATAAGGGCTAGTGGATCTCTCCGGTCTACAAGGTCTCCTCGCCTCCCTATACTATCTCTCCTAACCTCGCCTGCCCTCTACTCGGCGAGAGATCCTCACCACCCGCTGAACTGGGACCATGGGCTGTGTCGCCATGACACCTGGAAACAGACCAATGTGAACTCGCTGCTCTGGAGTAGGGGCGAGGGGAGTCTGGGTCCCTCCCCCGATCTGTGAAGTAGTTGGTACCACCTGAATCAATCCCGCCTGAACCAATGTACCAAACATGCTCAGGAACTATATTAAGGTCTCCTGAAGTGCTGGAGTAGTAGTAGCAGTAGGCGTATCAGGTGCCTGGGCTCCAGCTGGAACTGCTGGCGGCTCCTCTGTAGCAGCTCGCGCAGGTGCTCTGGCTTCACCGTGTGCGCGTCCTCGGCCTCTACCCCGGCCCCGACCTCTGACGACTCTCGCAAGGGGCGCAGGCGTCTAGTCACCTCCAGTAGCACGTGTCCTCACCATCTGTAGGAGAATGGAAGATAGAAGTTTTGGATTGTGATGTCAAAAATCTCGCACGACAGGGAAATCAAATGAAGTGGAAATTTTCCTAACGGTTACGTAGCCTCTCGTGGTTAAGCACAGACGTCTCCGTATCGGTCCGCGAGACTCTAATAAATCGGCTTGTGATTCATGACTCCTATGAACATAGAGCTCTGATACCAACTTTTCACGATCCAAGTTCGCCCTCCGTGAACAGTCATGACGGCACCTAGTCTCTACGACTAGGTAAGCCTAACAAGTGCGGAAAAACAAATAATTGCGGAAAGAAACTAATAAAAACCAAGATAACAAAATATAAGAGTGTTTAATATGCCGCCCGGCATATAACAATACAAGATTTCCAACTGAACACTCCCAAAACCCAGAATCCCATGCATCACAAGCTAAAAGTACACAAAAGGCTTAACTCCAGAAATGTCTATCAACAAGGAAGATACAGAAGGACTATGCTAGTACAAAGAATAGAAAGGGACTTCTTGGTCTGCGGACGCGGCAGATATAGCTCGAAGTCTCTACAGAAGCGCCTCGCCTCAAGGGTGATAAGACTGAGTGGAAGTACCTGGATCTTTACACGTAAAAACATGTGCAGAAAAGGGCATGAGTACACCACTGCGGTACCTAGTAAGTGCCAAGCCTAACCTCGGTCGAGTATTGACGAGGAAGGTCAGGGCCCTACCGGTCATATACTTATATATAATGAAATGAAGCAGTATTTAAAACAACACGGGATAGTAATAACAATGACAACAATTACAACAGAGAGAAACATCACAGAAGAATACAACTCGACACAGAGATGGCAACCGGGGATCTACCAGGATATCGTCCTGTAGCCCCCAAATGTAAATATCCAACAACCGGAGATCTACCAGGATACCGTCCTGTAGCCCCCAAAAGTAAATGTCCAGTGGATCTCTCGGGTGTCGTCCCGTAGTCCAACCCATAGTGCGCCGGGGATCTACCAGAAATCTCGATCCGTAGTCCCCAAATGTAAATGTGCAGGTGGATCTACCGAAATACCACATCCGTAGTCCCAAATAAACAGACAAGGGGGATCTACCGGGAACCGCCCGTAGTCCCAATGTAAACACGCAGCAACAACACAAGATTAATCAAGTCAATTCAATTTAATATCAAAATAAACAGGTAATTCTAAGCTAACATACTTCACAGAATTTAAATAAGGCAGTTTGAGCAAGTAAAGCAGTTAAGTCACTTGGATATGCTTTCCTAAGCTAACAGTAGGCTTAAATGGCAATTAGTAAAAACAGGAAAGAAAATACACGATTATAGTTACTTAATAAAAACCGGAATTTCAAAAATTAGCACATGTGCGCACTCGTCACCTCACGTACAAGGCATTTCATATGTCAACAATACCAAATCCTAAGGGGAGTTCCCCCACACAAGGTTAGGCAAGCCACTTACCTCGAACCAGCTCAATCAAATCTGTACCATGTTCTTGCCACGAATATCCGACTCCAAATGGCCCAAATCTATTCAAAGTAATTGCATAATGTAAATAACACTTCAAGTAACTAATTCAACTAATTAATTCTAAGCTAATACGCGAAATTAGGAAAAATGACCAAGATGCCCCCCAGGCCCAAGTCTCGGAATCGGGTAAAATTTACAAATTTGGAGTCCTCACACTCTCACGAGTTCAATCATACCAAAAGTTCCAAAATCTGACCTCAAATGGTCCCTCAAATCCCTAGTTTTAGGTCTCCAATTATCCAAGCCCTAACCCCCAATTTACCACTGATTTTCCCCTAATTTCATGCTTACAACGATAAAAATAGCCATAATAACAAGTTTAGAGACCAAGGACCTTACCTCAATTAACCCCTCTGAAAATCTCCCTTGAAATTGCTCTCCAAAGCCTCTTCCCGTATGAAATATTGTGAAAAATGGTCCAAAATCGCGAAGGGTGAAATTTATAGGCTCTGACCCAGCAAAACCGCACCTGCGGTCAAATAGTCGCACCTGCGCCACCGCAGGTGCACCCAAAATGCGCATCTGCGGCTCCTGTCGGACCTCCCTCTTGGCCGCATCTACGGCTTGCTTTCCGCTTCTGCGGGCCCGCACCTGCAGTCCCCAAGCCGCAGGTGCGGTTATGACAGCAACAGTAAAACTTCAGCTGCCAATTTCAACTCAAAGACTCCCTTTACCCATCCAAAATCACCCCGAGGCCCCCGGGACCTCAACCAAAAGCACGAGCAAGTCATAAATCACCTTCCAAACTTTTACTAATCATAACATTATCTAAAACAACATCGAAACATCAAATTAGCCACGGATTCAAGCCTAAGAACTCTAAAAACTTCTGAATTCCGCTTTTGATCAAAAAGTCTATCAAACCTTGCCCGATTTACCTGAAATTTTGCACACACGTCCCAAATGGCACAACGGACCTACTCCAACTTCCGGAATTCCATTCTGATCCCGTTATCAAAATCTCACTATCGAACCGGAAACTTCAAAATTTCAAATTTCGGCATTTCAAGCCTAATTAAGCTACGAACCTCCAAAATACAATCCGAACACGCCCCCAAGCCCGAAATCACCCAACGGAGCTAATGAAACTAACGGAATTCCATTCCGAGGCCGTCTTCACACTGCTCCGACTATGGTCCAAATTCTAAAGCTTAAACTCTCATTTAGGGACTAAGTGTCCCAAAACACTCCGAAACTCAAAACGAAACCTCCTGGCAACTCACAATAGCAGAAATAAGCATGGGGAAAGCAGTTAATAGGGGATCGGGGCGTTAATTCTTAAAAGGACCGGCCGGGTCGTTACAGTTACATTGTGAACGCACTTGCGATTTCGGAGTATACATATATGTTAACAATCATACAGCCGTAGAAGACTCCAGTATAAGTTAAAAGAATAAATCGAGTCCAGGTCATAGACAAAGGATTGAATTGTTAGAAGATTGTATCCTGGATATTCCATAGCATCCATGAAAGGCTCAACGTAATAACTAATACCATGAACCGCAGATCGGGAGGTAGCTTAAGCCTATATAAAGGCTGGTCAAAAAAAGTAGAAAACTAAAGAGTTACATCAATGAAGTAAATTAGGAATCTGATTATTGGACCCAGAAAATTATAGAAATCGTTATTGAGAACATTACAGAATCACTCTTAATATCAGAGGTACCAAAGGGATAGTACAACAACCATATTTTATAACGGCTCTACGACAAAACCAGTTAGAAAAATCCCAGCCTCATAAGAAATCAGTATGGAGCTCTCACTGGATTGTATAGGCACCAGAGGTGCAAGTATTATAATAGAGCTTCAAGTTATGGACGTAAATTATACCTATGTGGAAGGGAGATCATGAAAGAGATAAAAGATACGATTCGAGACTTTAAGATAAATAAGGTAAAGGTGAACAACGTACAAGATACTCAAAGGCAGAAGATCGTGAATAGTCCATGCTTCGGATAGAAGGCTAGAAGCACTAGGATTCAATATCCAGGAATGATAGTAACATCATCAATGGCGTACCTTCCAACCTATGGTTTCAAAGTACCGAGAGATCTAGTCAAGAGAGTAAAGAAGAGTTAGAGACGATGTGATGTCTCGCTTGATGTTCCAGAATAACATAAGGAAAACTATGGTGCAAGCAGGTTGAAGGATGGTTACGAACAAGTATAAATAGATATGTGTAGGTCGCAAGCTAAAGTATGGTAGAACGACAAGGTTCTAGGAAGACAGGAGTAAGGATAAGAAAAGGTAAGTGAAAAGGTGACAAGAATGGATAAGTCCTTGGGATTAAGCTCATGAAAATAAGAGAGCTGATGGGTTCTCTAAGTTATAGAAGGCTCAGTATAGCCAGAATGAACTCAAAGGAGTCTAAGACTAGTAGCATTTAGAAGAGATGGAATACTGCCCTGGTAGTGGAATAAGGGCGTGATTGTGATAGATAAAGGATGACGTTTGGGCTTTCAATTGAGTAATGACTTGAAGAGGATTTCATGAATTGTAAGGGGCTAAAATACCCATATAGGGTGAGTCACATTGGGATGCTATAAAGTACGGTTATGGAAGTATAGTATCACCCCTAGGTGGATCAATCTAATTATTCCGGATGTCCCCGATAAGACGCGAGCCCTAGCGGCGGTGTTACATAAGAGATCAAGTTATCAGTGGTAGATGATGGATCAATATTAAGGTGAATCAAAAATAGATGAATAAAAGTTCAACAGTGTGAGATGAGATTAGACAATCAATCTTAAGGATAAGCAACGAGAGTAACCTGGAGTTGGTTGCAGACCTTAGTAACGATAAATCGAAGTAAGAGTTATGGTATAGTATGACCTATGTAGATGCAGTAAAGTCATACGAATGGATAACTGGGTCTATGAAATAAGATATAGTAATATTCGCAAGTTCTACAAGGTACCGAGCGAAGAACTTCAGTATACCTATAGATGTCCAGAGAGACATCTTATTAAGCTCTGTATATGTTTACAAAGTACGGCCTAGAGATTGGCTAAAAACAGGAGGAAAAAGGAGAGAAAAGTCGCATAGACACATTTACAAGGTCAGTATCATAGAGGCTGCATGATAGAAGGTAACAATAGTTACGAGATTAGAAGGATTTCGATCACAAGTCATGGTGTGGGAAAGAGACCTAAAGGGGGAAATGCCCTGGCCTTTGGATTTATTCACAGGACAGTTGCCTAGATGGCAAGGAGAGTACTAAACTATTCGCAAGAGCCATAGGTTATGAAAATGATAAGTACATCAGTCAACATTCGAGGACGAATGTTCCAAAGGGGGGAATGATGTTACATCCCGCAATTTCGTTTCGTATTCAATTAATCGACGTAAGTTCGGGAATGGGATTATTTTGAGGTTATAAGCATCATGTTATCAAACAAGTGATGACTAAATTCATGAGGATGAGAGGGGAAGCAAGTCAAAGAAAATAAATTTTTGTCCAAGTTTGGCATATCGGGATAAAATGCGGGCCGAGCGATAATATCCGATATTTATGGACTAGTACCATACAAGATACCATATGACCATGATAGTAGGATGTATAGAGTGTATTAAAAATAAGTAAAATTTTAAGTAATTTAAGACAATTCTTAATTATGCGGGTAATTGGTCAATTACCGGATAGCAGGATATTACCTAATTAGTTAATTAATTAATGGATAAGATCAAAATCCCTACCCCACCCCCACGTGGCAGCAAACCACTAAATCAAACAAATGACTCTTAGTCATTGTTGATTAAGTGGCAACTTAGTATGATAGTTAAAAGACATTTCATTTCTAAAGTCTTGAATACAAGAACACTACATCAAACGTTAGCCATTCTTATAACCTTTCAACAAATTTCATTCTCAAAAACACTTCAAATCAGATTCTAAACCTTGCACTAGCAACGTGATTCTTCAACTTCCTACACACAAAAAATCCAACGAGAATTATTAAAATCATTAGCAACGTGAGAATTTGCGATTCTAAGGGAATACTGTGCAACCTTTTCTAGAAATATCATACGAATTTTTCCCTACTCCAGATATGTTAAGGCTATTCCTTCTTTCTTTTTGGCATGATCTATATGACACAAACGAAACGAGCAAATGCACAACTTCCATAAATGACTCTATTCATAGAAATACAAGAGATGCTTATGTTCTTGACTCCCCATCTGTCATATTATTCTATCATCTGTTCATGGGCCTCAAAAATACGTAAGTTGGTAAAGTTTATTTCATGGTATTAATCAGAGGCATAATGGTCTTATGACATACCGAGAGATTTTATTAACGTATTTCATATGCATTTCATGAATTTATACATGCACATTGACCCATGACCAAATGGTGTTATATGTATATATATGTATATGTATATGTATATGCATGTATGTATGTATATGTATATGGGATATGGGAAAGGTTATGCCATTATATACGCACTACCACCTGATCTGCTGGTATACGTTGATGATTTTGCCCACAGTGGCCGAGATGATATGATGAGATGCCCTTAGAAGCTTGATGATGTTACAAACACATGTACCTATGCACGACATGACATTCATACGTATATGCATGACACTATAATTATTTCATGAATTACAGAGTTATCTAGACTTACAAGTTGAGTCATTTACTCTATATTTCTTCCATGTCTGTTATGTACTTATTTATGTGCCTTACATACTCGGTACATTATTTGTATTGACGTCCCTTTTTCCTAGGGACGATGCGTTACATGCCCACAGGTCCCAATAGACAGGTCGAGAGCCCTCCAAGTAGGCTATCAGCTCAGCGAAAGATGTTGGTGCGCTCCATTTGCTTCGGAGTTGCTTGTTTGGTTAGTATGACTTAGACGTGTATTGTTTGGTATGGTAAGACTCTATCCCGACCTTTATGAAAATTATGTATTCTTAGAGGCGTGTAGACAGATGTCATGTACGTAAAAGATTGTATGGCCTTGTCGGCCTATGTTCAGTATACGAGTGGTTATTTTAGTCTTATAGGTCCGTATGTCTTATGTATATGTTGGTATCACATGTTGTATTCTACTTATCTCACGGCAGCCTTGCGGCTCAGTTATCTATGATAGTATGACATGAAAAAATACGTTATGTTGGTACTCGGTTGAGTAAGGTACCGGGTGCCCGTCGCGTGATATCGGTTTGGGTCGTGACACGAGGGTCTATCGGAAACCGTCTTTCTACCTCTACAAAGTAGGTGTAAGGTATGCGTATACTCTACCCTCCCGGAAATCCACTTGTAGAATTTCATTGTTGTTGTTGTCAACTAAGACAAATGACCATCATTTTTGCTCGTTTAACCATAACAAAATAAAAAATAAAAAATAAAAACTCATTTTGGGTGAATTGTATCCTAGGCCAAGAAATCTACCTTGAGAGCACAATTGAAGAGCTAAGGCCCTGTACCACTCTGAGTCCTTTAAAATTATACTCTATACTTTTCCATTGGCAATTGAGTTAGCATAGAAGATGTGTCTCAAATTGCAGATTGACAATGTTTTCTCCAAATTACATGTCCGGTCCAAAGGAATCCACAAGAAAATAAGATGGTTTCCGGAGAAAAAGAGCATATGAATAATAGTTGTATAAACGTATGCAGGGAAAATGGTCAACTATCTAAGCAAACAAGTGAATCATCTTCAATGAAACGCAGCCTTTTAAACAATGTACAGAGAAGTCAACAAAGTAACCCGTTGAATTTTAAATTCTATACAGATGAGAAAGAAATCCAAACCATCAGTAAAAGCTCATACACATTCAATGCCATAATCTTTCTTATTTTCCATAGGCTGAAATTCAGTTGACATGGTCATTCGTAGTTTCTGTTTGTTGCCATAATTCTCGAAAATATTTTAATCCCATCTAATTCACTATAAAAATGGTCATAGATTCCTTATCATAAGCAAAATCTGTATCAATTTCATTTTACTAGTTCCTTGAGAAGATAAATGCAAGGATACATAGATTAAACATACTAAGTTTTTCAAGATTAAGAGGTCACTCACCAATATAATAAGCAAAGGAACCTAGTAGGAAAGGTAAACTCATTACTCAGAACATGTATATTGTCCAAAAGTTTTTTAAGATTAAGAGGTCAGGAATTTTTTTAGCTCAACCTCATGTTAGGATTCTTCTTAAACGCAGTTACTTTTAACAATTACATGATTCCTCTTAAAAAAAAAAATTCTTTCTATCACATTACCAGATCAATCATCAAGAAATTCTATTTATCTCCACGACTAAATTTGTCAATCCCATTTTCTTTTTATGTCAGTTAACTCTCCATTAATCTAATACTGGAGCAACCTACCCTTTAACATGCTTCACCCTTCACCAACGCTAAACAGATTTAGCTTTTAAGGAAGCTGTTATCTTTATTCAATTTCATTCTCACTTGCTTGACATGCTATAATGAGAAGCTATTTATTTTCACCAGCTGTGTATACCCACAAAAGGCTTTTAGGTGCAACAGCCAACCAATACCAGTAAAAATAAAAGAAATACTTACTCATTACTAACTGGACATGGCAAGAATGCTGGAGCACAAAATGAATGACATCTTCTGGAAATTGCAGTCATCCTTGGCCTTACATTGAACCACCATAAAATAGCAACACTAAAATCCATTGAGAAAAAGTCCAATTTTACCGCATGCTTCTACTACTGTCAATTCATTATCAACATAACATAAAGCTCTAGAGCATCTAAAAGATGCCTTTTCTGCCTCCACCGTTAAAGATGCGCAAGCTCATGTAATACCCAAAATTACCATTTGTTTTGGCCTTTTGAGTAGCAAAAAAGTAACCACAAAAGAAATTAACAGAAGAGCAAGGTACTAATGTCACTATAACATCAAAATACACCCATTTAAAGCTAAAACACAAGCATCTTTATCATATAGATTCAACTATTACAATTAGAGAAAGCATATCACCTGTTGATAAATTTAAGTAACCTGCAAATAAACAGTAAAAGGAGCATCCATATCTTCCATCTTGGATGCAAGCAATTAACTTGTAGTAGCTAGCGACTGAAATTGACCAGCTTTCTTTCCCTGCAAAACCAATAAAGCAATGCAGCAGATGCAGACAATCATCTATATCGGAGAATATTGTAATTGGATGACAAAATGCATGCATCTAAATTATGAGCCCACAAAGCACAAAAGGCTTAAATCAAATTAAGAAAACTATTAAATATTTTTCATATTGCATTTCAATTTAAGAACAATAGAAACAGTACCCCTTGAAAGTGAATAAACATAGAGAAATCGCATTTCATGTTCAAGTGCTATAGAAAATCATAAGAAAAACCAGCTGATAGATGACTCCCAATTTCAAGTAAAAGCTGAAAGCGCAAAAGAATCCAATATCTGTCAAACTGAAAAGAGAATAAAAAGAAGGCAGAATACCTTAACACCCCCCTAAACTTGACACGGATTATTAGTTACAGCCTTAAACTTGTAGTCTTACTTACTCCCCTCAACTTGCCTTTTGAGAGCCATTACCTCCCCTGGACGCTGATGTGGCAAAGAGTGTGGGTGCACTCGCCTGCCACTTGAATTTTTCTGTATATGTGGCATTTTTTTTAAAAAAATAAAATATATTTTTACCTTTTTGAGTATGTTACTTTTTTAGATAATTTTTTTCGAATACAATTTATAATAAAACTTGCATAGAACTACATTATTTAGGCTAAAAAGATTTATTTGGCTAAAAATAATAAAATTTTAGTTAATCTTTTTTTTAATTTGACTTAAAAATAAAGATTTATGCAATTGAAATAAATAGTCAACGCATCTAAAAAGTAATAAAACATACATAGTTCGAAATTAACTATTAGGCGATAATTTTTTATTTAGCTCTAAACTATGGTGCTCTAATATATATATATATATATATATATATATATATATATATATATTACCTAAAAAAGTAAAAATACCTGAGCATAATATATTTCAATTGTGTATTTTGAACTTTATTATTTTGAAATTCATTATTTTGGCTATAATTTTTTATATAGCTCTAAATTATGGAGTTCTAAAAATATCTTTTGTTTTACATATTTTATATGAAAAAGTAAAAATAAGGCCAAGTTGAGGGGTAATTAATACCAAGAATAATTTAAGGCTGTAACTAATAATTCGTGTCAAATTTAGGGGGTATTAAGGTATTTTGAATTAATTTAGCATAGTTGATCTAAAGGCACGAAGTCCTAGTCTTTTTCGCCTAAAAATTAAAAGCAAATTCACTCAAATAAATTAAGATACATTCATTCAAACAAAATAAGATACATAACATTTAAGAAAAGGAAAATCAGGAAAAAATCAAGTAGATGACAATGTAATCTCACGTACCAACTTCTCAATTTCTTTAGATACTCATCGTTGGAGAAATATCTCTCCTTTAATATATGTAAGATGTCATAACTTACCCTTGACAAATCAATGGATCTTCTTGATATTTCACTGTCAAAGACAGCTTTTTAACGTAGTTTTGAAGGGTTTAATTATCTATAGAAAACAAAGACCTCTTACAGTGAAAGGACAAAAACAAAATCTTCATGCAAATGCACCAAACTACCAAGTAAAAATGAAACGAGAAAATATATGAGAAATAGAGGTGAAAATAGAAGTGATAGCCAGTTGTCCAAGACAAATGACACTGTTAAACACGTGTCGCCTGGAAGACGAAAATGAGAGGGCTGCAATTGAAACCCAAATACCGAAATACCCTTGAAAAATAACACCAATTCCCAAATTACTCATGTTCGTACAGTTTTGAACTCCCATTTCTATAATATTAGCAATATGCTTGGTTGTTGTATTTTTTTTTTTTTTAGCAAACAGGAAATATATAAAAGTTAAGGAACATGCAGTATATGACTTTCATAGTTAGTGTCACATATGACACTTTGATTACCTAGGCTTGCTAAACTTTTGCAAGCATCATAAAATAGGAATTTTTCAAAAACATATTGTTCTAGTAAGTCACTTTCCACTAAATATTTTACATCATATGGTGGTTCCACAAGAACTTTCTCCTTCATTATATCAGCAGCTGCCTTCTTTGCCATTTGATGAGCTACGTTATTCCCTTGCCTGAACGCGTGCTGGATGGTTACTTCCTTCTGTTGGTACATTAACAGCCTGCATTTGTTGATAATGTTAGCATAAAGTCTATTACCTTGTTGGATTGATAGGATTACCTCCGTCGAGTCAGTTTCGATTTGGAGAGGGAACATTCCCCAAATATGAGCTGTTTTATGTCCTGCTAGCAATGCTTTGATTTCAGCATGTAATGAACCACGTGCATGAGTTGGTTTTGCAAAGCCAATTATCCAATGTCCATTGGCATTTCTGATCACACCATTCAGTCCACATTTTTGCGAGTTTTATTAAAGCTGGCATCTACGTTTAGTTTGAACCATCTCTTTGGAGGTCTATATAATTTAATATTGATGTGGATTTTTGGAGAAGTCAGTATACTTTTTTCGGTTAAGAGACGAAATTCAGTGGCCCTAGCAATAATATGGTTAATATTGATAGGGTTTTTCGTATTGTTTTGGTTGTTGTTATTCCTAGTTAACCAAATGTGCCAGATAGTAAAAGGGAAAAAGAGATTCCAATTTAGAAACTTGTTTTTTATTGGGTAGTCAAAACTTTTTAGCTGAATGAGCCAGTGATCACCTTTCTCCTTATAGAAATTTTGCCATCTAGTATTGTCCCAAAAATGTTTAATGGCTTTGCAGTTAAAGAAAATGTGGATTATGGATTCCTCTTCATTACATTTGCATATAGGGCATGTTGGGTCAATATTTAAACCGATTTTTTCTAGGTATTTCCTACAGGGAATCTTATTATGGAGGCATTTCCATAGAAAGAACTTAATTTTATTTGGGCATGTTAGTTCCAATATCCATTTGAAATCAATTTGCCCGTCTGTATTTGATTCCATGATAGTGTAGCAAGTCTTGGTCGTAAAGACACCTTTTGTAGGGAGAGGCCATATTGGAATATCACTAATTGGTCTTTTGAGACGGATTTTAACCTTGGGATGTTGTCCCTGATTTCATTGGGAATGTTGAAGGATATATTGTTAAAGTTCCAATTTTTACCATCAAAGATGTCTTTTATTTTTAGTGAGTAATCCGTATTTAACAAGGGGCCCTCTATTGTTTTCCTAAGACCTCCTAAATTAGGAATCCAATAGGTTTCCCAAATGATCATGTTTGATTGATGGTGGGGCAGTCAAATAATACCTTTGAAACATAAATCCCAACCCTTTTGAATGCTTTTCCAAATGAAAGAACTTTTGCTTATGGCATAACTATTTGCATAGTTACTAATGATTAGGTTTGCCTATGTAGTAGTAGCGTTTGTAAGGAGTCTCCATACTAGGTTAGCAAGAGTGAATAGGTTTTTGTCCTGTGCACTGTGGAGTCCAAGGCCTCACTTGCTTTTAGATTGACAAATAGTAGACCATTTGATGAGGTGAATTCTTTTCCTCTCATTGGTGGTTCCCCATATGAAGTCCCTTTGTACTTTGTCAATTTTGTTAAGAATTTTTGTAGGGAGTAAGGTGTATTGCATATAATGGTTTAGGATTGAGTTTAGACAAGCTAGGGATAAGGTTGTCCGTCCAGCTATATTGATGAATTTTATTTTCCAAGCCGTTAGATTGGCTCTCATTTTGTCAATTATGATTTGGTAGTCTTTTGGTCTAGGGTGTTTGTTTAATATAGGAAAACCTAGGTAGATGCCAAAGGAATCACTTCTTTTAATACCCAACCTATTGGTGACCTCCTTAATGAGAGTTTGGGGACAATTGTTAGAAAAGATAATTTTGAATTTAGAAGTGTTAATACATTGCCCTGATAGGTCATAAGAAAGATCTAATCCTTTCTGGATGGCATGACGAGATTTCATATTGACCTTGGCCATAAGGGTAAGATCATCCGCAAAGAATAAGTGAGAAAATTTTGGACTTTTTTCCCTATGGTTATTGGATCCCAATGTCTAATATCAACTAGATAGTTTATGTATCTTGACAGCATTTCTAGACAAAGGATGAAGATATAGGGGAATATAGGATCCCCTTGCCTGATTCCCCGGCTTGGTTCAAAAAAGGTAGTAGTGGAACCATTAATAAGAACTGCTATGGAACTTGTTGATATGCAATTTAAAAGCAATTTTTTGACTTTTGGAGGGAAGTTGAAGTATGTTAATGTGTGATGGACAAATGACCATTCTAATCGATCAAATGCTTTTTCTAGGTCAATATTAAGGAACATGTGACTTTGCTTTCCTTTTAATTTTTGTAACATGGAAACTATTTCTTGTATGATAATAGCATTATCAGAGGCCCTTTTATTTTTCATGAAACTGGCTTGAAAGGGGCTAATAAGCTGTTCAAGGAAGGATTTGAGACGATTTGCCTGGATTTTAGTGATTAATTTGTAAATGGTATAGGAAAGGCCAGTTGGTCTAAAATTTCTAATGTTATTTGCATTTGGGATTTTTGGTATTAAGCAAAGGTAGGTTCTGTTAATTTCCTTGGGGATCTCCTGATTTTGAAAAATGTTATGACACAAGTCTATAACTGAGGGTCCTATAATTTCCCAGTATTTTTGGAAAAAAAAGGGGTGAAGGCCATCCGGTCCCGGTGCTTTGAAGGGTTTAAAGGAAAAAGTAGCCCTTTTGATTTCAATATCAAGCAAAGGGTTATCAAGAGAACTTAGGTTTAAAAGGTTAAATGTAGAGATGTTTTTTAGAGGACTAATCCAGCTTGTCTTGGATTGAGAGGTAGTGAAAGTATTGGTAAAATAATTAAGGACATGCGAAATAACTAGATGGGGTTCATTGATCCGATTTCCTTCATCATCTTTAAAGAAGTTAATTTTGTTTCTTCTTTTCCTATTAGAGGCTGAGATGTGGAAGAACTTTGTGTTGGCATCTCCCTCATTTATCCACATAACCCTAGATCTTATCTTCCAATAATCTTCTTCGATTTTGAGCAAGTCATTGTATTCTCTTTTTAAATTAGTTTCTAGGGTTTGGAGGAAGATACTATAGGGATAATGTTTGGAGTTTTGAATTCCTTGAAGGTGAGCTAGAAACTTTCTTTTTTTACCCATTATATCACCAATGGTTTTTACCTTCCAAACCTTAACTTTATCTAAGAAATTTTGGCTAGCCCTCAAGTAATCAGTATTAGACCAATTATTTTGGACTAAGGGTTGGAATTCTGGATGTTTGCACCAGAAGGTTTCAAGTGTAAAGGGTTGCTTGTGGTAAGAATTATCTTTAGGGATCAATTCTACTAGAATAGGGTTATGATCCGAATAAGTCTTAGGAAGGTGGATAATAGAACTTTTAGGGAATAGATCAATCCATTCCTCATTACCTAACACTTTATCGATTCTTTCCATAATGAGTCCTTTATTTTTATGTCTGTGGGTATCTACTATTTCTCCGAAGTTACGTCTGAATTTTTCATTGTTCCCTCCCCTTATGTTCCAAATAATAAAATTTGTTGGTCGATTCATTGCGATATTAAGATTTGAGTTTGCCGGATCCCCATTCTGCCTCACTGACCTAAGGACTGGATTCCTTCTTGATGGTACTAGGATCATGGCTTTGTTGCCCACTGTTGGATCCTGTGGTGGTCTTATGTCCATCGAGCATTTGTATAATGCTAGTGGGCAACTAAGCACGTTCCTCTTCTCTTGCCTCTCCGTGAAGAGAAACACTTTTACTCCTTCTAGACTTGAGAATTCTAGGACTCTTTCTAAGAGTAGATTGAGGGGTTCCTCCTCCTCCATTTCTGCTTCTATTAGTTCTGGTTCCTGGACTTGGTGGTGGGGTGGTGGTGGAGGTTGTTGGTGAGGTGGTGGAACTGGTGGCTCCTGGACTGGCTGAGGTTGTTCCCATGGCAGGAATATGGGATTGAGTTGGGTTAATGTCTCTGGCATGAAGAAAGGCATGTCCGGGAGAGCATTCTGTGGGTAGATTGGGTTGAAGTGTGGTGGTAAGCTCCATTGGTTCCTCATTGCATGCACTAGCTGGGAGTTCATTGAGGGTGCTAAGGGTTGAAGGATATTGTTGAGCCAAACCTGGTTGAGATAGTTGCTCATGGGCAACCTCATGCCTTCTGTTACTAGTTGGGCTAGGTATTGAGTGTCGTGAAGTATGATGATCGAGTCCTGACTATTTATTTGGACATTGAATGAGCATGCATGAACCATCAGGCCCATCTCCATCCACGACACAGGTTGGTAGTACTATGCTTGTGGTGGGTGGACGTAAATTATCTGTGGGTTCTCTGGTTGAGGGGGTAGTGGCGGAAGGTTTTCCATGGATTGGATTCTGTATTGGCGTAGAAGTTGAAGGAGTTTGTGTCTCCTTCTTAGGGTTGAAGGTATTTTGGGCATGTTGGATAGAGGGTTGGGTACTTAAAGGGTCTAAGTTAGGCGTGGGAGAGGGGCTATTGGTGGTATAGGAGGGATTGGTTGATAGGGTAATCATTGGGGCTATTTTTTCCATGGCGTTTGAGTGCCCAATGTTTGGTTTTATAGGCTGATCCTCTATGGATGTAGTATCCATTGCGTGCTCAAGTTTGGAGGACATTTGTCCACTGTTTTCTTTTTCATTTGCCATTTGCATGGCATGCTTAGGGGTGGAAGGATTACCAAATCTTAGGGAAAGATTTTGGTTAAGGTAGGTTTATTACTATGTTGCCGGTTAGATAGGATATTTGTATCCCTTTCATTATGTATATTAGAAGGGGGGGGGGGTATTTTTGTCAGTTATTGGATTATTTTGCATGGCAAAGTTTTTATAAGATTATTAATTGTTTTAGGGGAAGACACGGTTTTTTTCAACATGTCAATGTCTCCTTTAGGTGTGGTCATTTGTTCAATTGCATGGCAACTATTGGTATTATCATTTTTATTTTTTTCTCCATTAGTGGTTTCTTCCAAAACCATTGGCTCTTCACTTAGAAGGGAAAATTATTTTTGTTGGAAAAGTGGTTTTTTCTTCAACCATGGTGGCCGTAATTTATGTACCATTTTTTTCTAACGAAGAAGTAGGATTCTTATGATCCTTGGATTTGTATTGCAATATTTGTGTATCTAAGTACTTACCAGTGTTGGTATTGAACAATTTGACTGAGATACCTGGGTCATTAGAGTTCTTGATTGTATTTGCATTGTTGTATTTTTGGTTGCCTCTTGCACCTTGTTGCCTTCCTTTCGTAAAAGTCACTGTTTTCCATTCTTCTTGATTGTTTTCTGCCTTTGTTGTTGTTGATTGCTCCCTGGTTGGTTCAACACTGTCCTTGGTATTATGTGAAATGTAGATACATTGTCTTGCTGTGTGTCCCAGTCGTCCGCAATTTTTACAAAGGAAGTTCTCTCCTTCATAACTGATGACTTGTTTGTGGTGGACAACATAGAGTAAGGGTTGGAATGAGATTTCCAACGGAAGCTCCACACACATCCTTGCATAGCGGCCCCTTAAGGTGGTTGATGTACAAACGTCGATTTTTAGTAGACGCCCAATTGCATTTCCAATTTTTTTCAGAATTTTTCCATCGTAAAATTCTGTAGGCAATTGAGGGAGTCTAACCCATATTGCCGATGTAGTTACTCTCTCTTTTGTGGTTACAAAATTTTGTTTCCATCTTGAAATGGAGAAGAAGTGTCCATTGATAAACCAAGGCCCTTGTTGTATAGCTTTATTCATATTTTCCTTTCGTTTGAATTTTATTATGTAGTAGTCTTCTCCGAGATCAATCAATTGGAAATCTTCTGTTGGCCTCCATAATTCTTGAATTTTTTTCTTTAAGTAGTGGTATAACATACGTTTCCCCACTAGTTTCACAATGATAGAATTCTTCCATGGATTATAAATTCGTTGTTTTTCTTCTTCTGTTAGCGATATGCATTTAATGCCCCGTGTGTATGCTAGTATTGAGTGATCAATCATGTGCTCTTCTGAGTCAAACTTTGGGAATTCCATGTCAGGTTGGTTGTCAGTAGGCGTGAAGAGCATTGGATTAGAGATGGTTAACATATCTTTGAAAGATGGTTTATTCATAAGGTTGTTGTGTTTGGGAATAACTTGATCAATGTCTGAGGGTTTGGATGGTCTTGTGTTTTGAGTTGCATAAGGTTAGGGATCCATCGCCCAGCTCATGTTCTCGGGTTTTCGCTCCACACTATACTCAAAGTTCTAACTCAATCACTCGAAAAAGTGATTTAACTTACCAACTGTAAGTTCAGGTGCGCGAATGGTATCTATTGTTTGCAATAAAATGTGCGCTTCTCAGTCGCTTATTGATTTCAAACATAGGGAGAGTTAAGATTCCATTTGAAGCAATATGCTTGGTTGTTGTAGCTTTTAAAAGAAATATAACAATGCGACGGAAAATTTTATAAAATCTATACTCGGGGAAAATATGTAATAACTAATTCGATCATGACTAGATATCAAGTAGCAAATTAACAGCCGGAAAAGAAGAAAAGTTTTTGGCCAATATTGTCCCTTATTTTTGAGGGTAGGTCTATTTTGGTCCCTCAAATATAACCTTGAGCGCATTTAGTCTCTTAAGTATGCTAAAGTGGAGCACCTTTAGTCTCACTGACAGAATCTGTCCAAGATTAATTACGTGGTTGGTTTCGGCACTCACCGTCTTTTTAATTTACTTATCGAAAATATTTTTTAAACCAACACCCACTAATAGTACAGAGCTGATAAATTTAAGATTTTAACGTTGAAACTTTTACTTTTAAAAATTTCGGTTGATTTTTCCAAAAAGAAAAGTTAAAATTTAAAAAAAATAGAGCTGCTAAGATCACTTCTTGGTAAATTATTGAAGCAAACGAATAACTAGATTGTATTATCACTTTTAGCCTGCGCCAGAAACTATTTACATCTGGTAGCCGAAAAATTATATAAAATTTGTATAATTTTGTATATTAACATACAAATGTATATATATACAAAATAATATACAAAATTTATACATTTTTTCGGCTATTATTTTTACAACAGCTATACAATGCCATTTTCTCATTGAAAACTTGCACAGAAGGGGATATTTTCAAGGCTAAAATTTTAGAAGACATTATCTAAAAAAGAGGAATAAAAGTGATAACTTGCGTTATCCAATAAAAGGAGAGAAATCTTTTTGCTTTAGAACAGAAGATTTGCTTCATGAATCAAAGTTGGTTAACACTGTTAGTTTTTGAACACATTCAGTCAGTGAGATTAAAGGTGCTCCACTTTAGCATACTTAAGGGACTAAATATTCTCAGAGTTATATTTGAGGGACCAAAATAAACCTACCATCAAAGATAAGGGACAATATTGGTCAAAAACTCAAAAGAAGAACTCCGCATCGGTTTGGACTATATATGACTTTACTTGTTTGTATAAAAAAATTAGTAGCAATACTACAATATACATATAAGGCAAATTAATAATATTTCGAACAAATATTTATTTAACTATTGATGTGTTGCCAGATATATAATAGATCTCATGTTATAGAACACCTACAAAAAAAGAATGAAACAACAAAATTATCCAGTACTTGAGGCATCTAGTGAATCTTGCATCAAAATTCTTGTTTCTTCATTATGTATTTCTTCTTCCTGATGGTTAATTCAGTGTACTTCCAAGAAGAGTTGAAACAATCAACCACAAGCATGTACAAAATTAAATAAGAAACTATCACGATCCAAAATTCACTATAGGTCGTGATGAAACCTAACGCCGCCGTCAGACAAGTCAACGGTGATTTATCAATTTAATTATTCATTTTAATACTTTCGAAATCATAAATTTTAATCAAGAAGGAGATTTACACTTCTAAATCCACGGGAACATACAACATTTATAGTTTATAAAAGAAATGAAAGGCGATAATAATATACGAAACCGTAAGCATCAACTAGTCTAACCCCAAAATGCGGTGTCACAAGTGCATGAGCATTTACTAAAGAGTACAATAATAATACAACATCTATCTAGAATGTAAATGAGACAGGATAAAATAAATAGTACAATGGAGACTCGGTGGACTACGATGCCTAGCCTAGAATGCAGCTCACACAACGTCTCCTCAACAGCGGCGCCTACGCGCCAAGATGATCACCAAAATGAACCTGTCAGATCCTGCACATTTAGTGCAGAAGTACAGTATGAGTACGTAAATCAACGCGAACCCAGTAAGTATCTAGCCTAACCCCGGAGAAGTAGTGACGGGGGGTCGAGGGTGAACCGAGGAGATTCGGCGTTGTTCACAAAATAACGTAGGAGAATCACGATCCTCCAAAGAGACGAGTAGATTTGCCCAAGGCACACCTCGTATCTCTTGCAAAAGACCAAAACTAATGGGTCTACTGCCCCCAGCATGAATGGGTAAGTGTAAACACTTAAATACCCTTTCACATGAGTAGTAATATCGTCCTCAGAACCGGGGAAAACCACGTCTTTGCTTACAATTTACAGTCCTCTCAGACTGTGGGAAGAATATCTTCAGTAATGGAGCATATGTATCTCCATGCTCATTTACCTGTGTCCTGCTTGGATGAGGCCTTCTCGACTTTGAAGTCCTCTGTTATTGAACAACCCCCGGGTATAAAGCTTTTCATGGGGGGCTCGCTGGCCGCCTCGGGAGCTTCAACCTCGGGACCAGCCACCTCGGCTTTTGTGGCCGGGTGGGAAGATGAAGGGGCAGCCTGCTGGGGACCGATTTGGAAGTTTTAGCCATCGCAATCTAGGAAATGTATGAAGATTTGAAAAAGGCGTATGAAGATTTCAAGGTTAGAAAGGAAGAAATGAAGTTCTGGGTTAAAAATCCAAGAAATATATATATGAAGGTTTGGAGGTTGAAGATGGATATGTGAAGATTCGAGAAGCGAGGTATGAAGATCTGAGAAAGTTGAAAGCCTTTGTAAAGTTCGAAGGTCAAAGCTGGGATCAGAAAGTGAAAAAAGTAAGAGGGGGCGAAGATTTTATAGGAGGAAATACGCAATGTTTCGCATTCGAAGGCAACCGGGCAATGATTGACATGTGTCCGAATTCAGAACGACGCGACTGATGGGACGTTTCGGCTTATTCATCTCGGTTGTAACGTACAAAGGAAGGAGCTGGGGTTTATCTATCGTTTTCCATTATTTCAGCAAACCTACTCTGTGGGAAACGAGGGGGCTATCTGTATATAGGTAAAAACGAGGCCAATGAGCACCGGTTTCTCCGTAGGTCAAACGAAGCAAGGATATGACTGCATGCGATCAAAATTGAAGCCGGGAACTTCTCATGCTAAGGCCCGAACGGAGTGCTTGCCATGGGGCCTGATAAGACAACACTTCCCCAAACTCGGAACAAGCTCCGAGACCTCGAAAAACGTAGCAACAGTTGCACACGATTAACTGAGGGTGGTGATATCCGTACCCTATCGGATATCACGGCGCAGATCTCGCCCGATGTCGACAGCGAATTAGTTATTGACGAGATATGAGGATTTTTTTACTTTTTTTAGAATTGTACTAAGGATGAAACTCTCCTACTATATAAAGGGGATGTTTTTCTTTGATAAAGCACATTGTAACACGCATATCAAGGCGATACAAACTTATTTCTCTACTCTTTAGCTACTGCAAAGTCTTGACTTTATTTTTGTTCTTTGTTCTTTGTTTGTTGATTAGCTTCGAGCCCAGGACCTAACCGAGGGAAGAAACTATTATCCAGTACAAGTTCAAGCTAGGCCATAACGTCACGACTGATTTGGTTGTTCATTGCGTCTTTAACTCACTTATCTAACATTCTTTATTATTTGTGGTGAATCAATTCACATATATTTAAAACTGCGTATAAATTAAATTATTATCCATTCTAAGGGTAAACAAAAGGGTTTTGAAAGCATCTGGAAAGGGGAAGAAACTGATTACAGGGGTATGTTTTTGGATGTGATAGCAGGGGTATGGGAGTAAAGGGCGGGTATGTTAGTAAGGAGAAGTTTTATTGTGTGTCTCACACAATTTACATTAGTTGTGTGAGGCTCCTTTTTATCTCACAAATTTGTGGACCCCAATCTTACACTCCTGGGTTCACAAAAATCTGGGTCCACAAAACTATGAGACAAAAAAGATGCCTCATACAACTAATGTCAGTTGTATGAGACACAAAATAAAATTGTTCATTAGTAAGGCATAGGATTTGGTTACCAATTAAAAGCCCTATAATTAAAGGATATTAAATCATAATTAAAATATATATTAAATTATTATTAAATTATAACCTCTTTAATTAGAATTAACTAAATTTTTAATATAATATAAATTGGTAAAAATTCAATATCTTTTGTCTGACTTTGCTTGGCACATCTTAAGGCCCAAAATCTCCTTAGAAACTGGGCCCTTGCACAACCTATAGCTCATAAAGCTATTTACTTCAACGCTGGAACAGATGTTGAAGGTGTGGAACACATGTCAAATCAGACGGAAAATAGGTAAAGGTGAATAACATTCTCTCCCTTTGCTTAAAGTATAGTTACAAATAATAAATACAGGGGTCGTTTGGTAGGACGTATAAGAATAATGTTAAATAAGATGTATTAGCAATGCATAGTAATGTATGGGTTAGTAATGCAAGCATTAGTTATACAGAGATTATTTCTTATGCATTGTTTAGTGTGGTGTAATTGCATAAATTTTAAGAAATTTAATTGTTTGCAAAAATGCCCTCCATATTCTTTAACTTAAGGGACTTTAAGGATAATTTTATCTTTAACCATGGTAATGCATGCACTAATAGCCTTTGTATTGCTAATGCCATGGTTTTCTATGCATTAGCAATACATAGGATAATACCAAATAAAGTGTATAACTAATGCTTGTATTAGTTATACATGGGTTGAAAAAGTGTACCAAACAAAGCATTATTAATACACAAAGCTAATGCATGCATTATTTTCTCTAACACACTCTACCAAACGACCTCTATAAATATTTGTTTGTCGCATAATTTTCCCTTCAATAAACACGAGGAAATCATGACTCTCGTCTGTCCCCCACATTATTTGAGATGGACTGTGGTCTTTTATTCAAACAACTCATCTTACTTCTTGAAAACTGTAATCCAAGGAAAAATAAGTAGAGTACCTACATAAAAGAATACTACCCCGGAAAAGATATTTTCATTTCCAACTACTCTTCAAGTGGCTTGGTCCAGGAAAATTAGGGGTGGGCATAAAATTCAAAATATCGAATTTCGAACCGGACCGAATTAATTCGGTATTTCGGTTTCGGTTTTTTTCGGTATTTCGGTCTAATTCGATATTATATTTTCGGTATTTCGGTATTTCGGTACGGTCCTCGGTGTTGGAATCTTGAAATTTCGGTATACCGAAATACCGAATTTTTAAAGACTTTTTCTTTAAGTTGGACCAATAGTTAGCTACTACACTCACTGCCCAGCGCCCCGGCTCAAATATGTTTAATATAATTCCCACCCCACTGCCCACTCCAGCGCCCCAGCCCAACTTCCCAAGCCCAATCTCTATTCAATTAGGGTCTAAAGTATAAACTCTAAAGATTAGGGCATTAGCATTAGGCAGTCATGAACGAACTGAGTCCTCACTCCTCACTCCTCACTCCTCAGAAAGTCAATTCCGATTTAGGGCGATAGTTTCACAAATTCCGGGCTAACGAAGACCAAATACAGAAAGAGATCGACTGTTGTTGCGATAACTTCACAAATTCAGAAAGAGATCGACTGTTGTTTTGTATTGTTAAGAAATTTTTAATATTGTTAATTGAGTGATACTTGAAGTGTTGTCTAAATAACGAACAATCTTGGTGTTGTGGAAAAATGAAATCTTGATAATCTTCTTGCTACTAGTTTTGAGATCTTTGAGAATTTTTACTTTTAAATGTATTTTTTTATGTTAAGCTGGAGGGGTTGTACTAGGTTCGTGCAATGTGGATATCTTTGGTTGTTTTGATTTCTTATTTGGGATATCCCATTAGAGCTGTTTTTTAAAGCTCAAGCTTTTGATTAAAGACATTCTGGATTTGTGTTGAAGTCAAGATTGGTAGAAAAGACTGAACCTTTTCTCTAGTATTTATCTTTTTAGCAAGTTAAAGTCACACATTTGGTAGGAAAGTCTTGACCTTTAGTGGAGAATTTTCCATTTTGTTACTTCTGCTGCTACTGTTAATTCTCCTATTGCACTGTATTTAATTCTATTGGCCATTTTCAGAGAAAAAATTTGCAGCTTGTTAATGATGCTACAATGCTACTGTCACATTTTTTGGAATGGTGGATTAAGCCATTAAGGCATTAAGCCACAAGAACTGAAGAAAGTGAGTAGCGAAATGCTGCTACAGCCTACAATGCGTTAAGCCATTATGTTCAATTTTATCATTCAATTTTCATGTGTATTTGCTTCTTTCCACTTACTTCTTTCTGAACAGTTAGACTTAGACAGCAGCATTTCGTTGTTCTATTAGTTCAATTTCATTGTTCTGTTCTTCAATTTCATTGTATATGTATTTCTTGGCTGAATAGTTAGACAGCAGAGCAATGAACATAGGAGAATTGTCACTCGTTTGTATTTCTTATTTAGCGAATATTAAATCGAAACCGTACCGAACCAAAATAATAAATACCGAACCGTATCGAAATATTTTGGTACGGTATTTGGTATACACAATTGATAAACCGAATATCGAAATACCGAACCAAAATTCTTAAATACCGAACCGAAATACCGAATGCCCACCCCTAAGGAAAATGCCTCAACCCTAAGCCTGAAACATGAGGAAGATAATAAAAACACCTTTTTCTACATATCTGGAAATTTTGTACCTTAAATTCTCTTGAATTGCATTTGAAGGAGCCTTCCATTTTTTTTTTTTGGACGGAGAGGGGTCCACTTTTTTCTTATTACGCTTCCGAATGCCAATCTTTATTCTATCTTATCAGATTCCTGTTTTTCTTAACATATTTAGTTATTATATTTATTGAAGGAAATGAAAACTATTTATCACAATTGAATTTTTATTTTTGTAGAAGAAAATTATAAATCTTTCATATTTGGCTAGTCCCCTTTCTTGTAAGGAAAATATTTGGACTACTATAAATTTAAGACCGTGGCTTCTCATTCACTAGCATCCACAATGTAGCCATATGGGGTTTGAGCGTCTTGTTTAGGGGGAGAACTTTTTGGGACAAGTGTTAGTGTGTCACTTGTGTTTGCCTCTTTATATTCTCTCGATATTTTGTACTTTCATTTATATATTGGATTGCTCATCTCCGTCGTGGACGTAGGTCAATTGATCGAACCACGTTAAATATTTGTTCTCTTTTGGTATATTTCTCTTCTATTGTCTATTTTTATCATCGTTCAAGTGTTGATTTACTAGTTTCTGCATGACGCCTGGTTTTTTCGATCTTAACAATTATATGGCTCCAAAGGATGAACCATATACAGACAGTTTCCAAACAAGATTAATTAAGTACTTTCTCTGACCCTTTTTAATTGATTTTTTGACCTTTTTTTTCTGATCCATAATATAATTTGATTTTTTTATATATCAATAAGGAATTAACTTTTTTCTTCAAAATTGTCCTTGGAGTAAAGAGCCTACGAGTATTTGTTATATTGTTTATGAAAACGTTAATTTAGTCAATTTCATTGTTAATTAATATTCAAAGGAGGATTTAAGATGTGTGAAAATAGCCAAAAAAATCAATTAAAATGGGCCAAAGAGGGTACTTACTTTGACACAATGTAATAACAGTAAAAATTGCACGGGGCACCCTATTTGGTCGCTCTCATTTAACATATACCCTTTTTTTTTTAAAAGTTTTAACTTGTACCCACTTTTTAAACAACTTCATCCCCTTTCTCCTCCTCCTCCTTCTCTTCCTCAAAATTATATCCGGCCTCAATCCGATAGGCCACTTAACATTGTGCGGTTTACATAGATTTTTCGAGTGGTCGTTGTTCAATGCCATTTCTTTAATATTTGGTGGTGAGACTTTCCCCCCAGATTGCTAATATTTGGTGGTGAGACTTTCCCTTAATTCTGGTAACTAATTCTAAAGATCTTTGCTTTCATTAAACGTAGGAATGTAAAAACAAAAATGACTGTTCTGTTTCCTTGCAGAAGATTTTGAGATGGGATTCACAAGCACAATATTGGGATTCTTCGGATTTGAAATGGGGATCGTGATAGGGCTAGTGATCGGAGCTGAAGTTCGCCAATTACAAAACAAAAACTTCAGCTGTAGAGCTGAAGTTCGCCAGTTACAAAAATAAAAACTTCAGCTCTAGAGCTGAAGTTCGCCAGTTACAAAACAAAACTTCAGCTCTAGAGCTGAAGTTTGCCAGTTACAAAAACAAAAACTTCAGCTCTAGAGCTGAATTTCGCCAGTTACAAAATAAAAACTTAAGTTCGCCAGTTACAAAAACAAAAACTTCAGCAAATAGAGAACAAAACTTCAGCTACTATGCTTAAGTTCAACAATTACAAACAAAAACTTCTGCACACTTGCTACTTCAGTCCCGTCTACTAGAATGCTGAAGGTTTGCGTGATTGCCTTTGCTATTTTAGCCCGTATGCTGAAGTTACGTGAAAAAGTGGGTATGCTTGCAATTTTTTTGCAAAGCGGGCACAAGTTAAAACGTGACTCAAAAAGCGGGTATAGATGCAAATGCCCACGTTTCCAACTCGAGTTCTTTTAATAAAGCGCAGCATCTCCCTTATCTGCCAGGATGCTCTGAAAACGTAATGCATATCATACCATGCTGTGAATTTGAACGTCATCGTACCAATAAAATAGACATATCACACCATGTTAAAAATATTTTTGGGTCGTTTTAGTCCAAAAAAATTTTTCATGTGTGAATTTGTACGTCGATTTCTCATATTTTAAGATAATTTTTTTATATAATTAGAAACACATAAGTGAGTAAATAACAATCTTTTATAGTTTACATTATATAAAAATATTTTAATTCAATAAAAATAATTTGATTATCAAAATATTTTAAGACTATGTCTTTGGCCGATAAAAAATAAAGAATCAAAATGTACAATGGGAACGAGTTGGAAAAAGGAAAAGAAAAACAATGTGCACGTTCCCTAAAACAATTGGAATTTGGATAAGTGGATTTCAATGTTTCACATCAAGCCATAAAAGACACCCCCAACACCGCATTACCCAACAAAACCACATTAAATAATACTCCTCACACGTTGTTAGTAACATGGGAAAGTGGAAAGCTTATCCATTGCATTGTATGAAACACACTCTTTGGTCTTTTCCTATAAAAAGGCCAAACGCAAATTTCCTAACCCATCAAAAAGCTTAAACAGAACCAATTTAATTAGAGGTTCCATTTCAAGAAAAATTCAGTGCCATGGCTGATATTGCTATGTTGGTTGCAGAAGAATATGAAAGGAGGGTCAATAATTCAAGAAAATTTGGAGCTGCTGCTGTTGGAGAAGAAGAAATCAAAATTTTCTCTTATTTCTCAGCTTTGGCTCAAAAGGTTCAAGGGTCTTCTTCTAGAATAAAGATGAGAATAGGAGAAGTCAAGATTAATGATGTGATGATCCAGAATAGGGTTTTTGAGCCTCAGAATGAGATTAGTCTTGCAGCTATCAATGCAGTCTTTTCTGCTTGAGAGAAAAGTATCTACCTCTGTTTTCTCTTTCATTACTGCATAATTCTGAAAAGATAGATGTTGTAAACGTTTTCCTTGAGTACTTTGTTACATTTTGCTCTGAGGTGAAATTTGTATATTACTATTCTCTTTGTTTCAATTTATATGAACCTGTTTAAGAAAAAATGAAACTTTTAAAATTTGTGATCTCAAACAAGTTTAAAAAGGGGCCCAGAGTATTTGTGTAGTTATAAAAGTTTCTCATTAAAAGTAGAATTGTAAGTTTAACCTAAACTGTTTCCAAATTTAGTAAGGAATCATTCTTTTTGAAACGGACCAAAAAGAAAATAGCTTCATATAAACTGAAGCGAATGGAGTAGTAAATTACAATCCTCTTCGGTTGAATGAAAAGATGTCACACATGATTTTCTCTGATTGTTTCTTCTGAGAATATTTAGCATGTTTGGCGGTGAATCACCGTTATTTATTCCATTTGTTTCTTTTTATGTTATTTTTTTTACGTGAAAACGAGCTGTAAAATTAAAAAAAAAATATTGAATTTTCGAATTCAAATATATAGGTATTTATCGGGCGGGCTGGGACGGGTTGAACGGGAAAAACCCCAACCAGTTCGGTTAGCAGGCGGGCTGTTAGCGGGCTGGGATAGCGGGCTATTAGCGGGTTGTGTTTTTGCCGATTTTTGTGGGCCCGTACGGGTTCGAGCTTAAACGGGTTCGGGCGGGCTGTGATAAATTTTTTTTAATTAAATTTTGTTAGCAACGATACACGAATTAAAAAAAAATAAAATTTAACCCATTAACGGGCTGAACCGAGCTGCAATCCGTTAACAACCCGTTAACGGGTTAACGGGCTTAGCGGGTTCCGGTGCACCGGTATCCAAAATGTATTCGTCTAAAACCCGCTCCCCGTCCAACCCGTCCCAACCCACCCTATATACTACGGTAGCGGGCTGAATCGGGCTGACCCGGGTTGAAGCGGGCTAAAAACGGGTCAGCCCGGCCCGATTAACAAATATATTCAAATATATCTTGTATTTTTTTTATAACTAGTATAAGGGAAAGGTAAAATGAAATAACAAAAGTAACTCTTCGTCATGAAAATCCTATGTAGGTTACGTTAAAAAATTAGAATTTTCTTTTAAGCGTGACATAATATGATAAGTCAATAACTTATTTGGCTCATTAATGGATCAATTTAATAAAAAACTTACTGATCGGTCCCCTCTTCTTTCCAATTACAATTACTATCTCCATGTGCATTTTCAATTACTATAGTTATGGTAATGTAAGATAGCACAAAGAGTGAGAAATTGAATGTGCACTCTTTTATGTAAGATTATCATGTTTAATATTCGAATGATAATGTTTGTTTATTACTAGCATATATGTTTGCGCAAAACTTAATTTTACATGTGGCGTAACATCTTCAAATTTTAATCGGTGATAATTTAATGAAAGAAATTGTGCATAAATATATTTAATTTCTTCGAATATTACAGTGTTTTAGTCTCAAATATTTGATTGTGCTATATATTTTCTTATGAATTGCAGTCCACAAAAGAAAATGTAAAGTTCGTTAAAATCGTGAAAGTTATCAAAAAGCAGTTATTGGTAGATTTCTATCCTTCTCCGTTGCCTTTAGGAATTTGTTACGGAAGATCGTGGATTAACTAGTATACAATCACACAGAAAACAAATAGAAAAAGAAAATAATAATATGGATTTAACAAGGTTCGGCTAAGCTTAGTCCTCGGGGCAGAAGCAGAAAAAGTTTTCTACTATGAATTAGAATAAACGCACAATACAATCTATAGAATCTCCAACTACAACTTCTATATATAAATATCAAATAGTCCAAAACCTATTAGAGAAATGTATTCCTAATCCGACAAGGACATAAGTTTTCCATTCCCAATAGAATTCCCACACCTATACGAATTATGGGTTTCTTAAAATTAATTCAAGACACAATTAACATTATCTTTCCCTTGGCTTGAGTTCTCTTCATCAATAGGAACAATGTCTCTCTGCATGGTCCTTAGCCCTCGCATTAGCTCTATCCATTACCGCACACATCAACCAAGTTTAGGTAATTTCTTCGGCCATAACACTAATGCATCGATCTGCTTCTGCATTCGAAATAGCTTCTAAATAGCTATTACATTTATGCACATCAACCATCTCTACAACTACCAAAGTAAATCCCACGGGATTTATATATTCATGAAGATTCGCATCAACTAAGTTTATAAATTTTTGTGGTCGGTTGATCATTCTCTTCTCTCTGCCTTTGCAATGTTATATGGTTGATGTTGTACAAGTGCATAAACAATATCATCTTGATCAATATTTTGCACCTCCTCTACTTCCTCTACTTCTAAACTACTACACTGATGTAACGATCCGGCCGGTTGTTTTGAGAATTAACGTTCCGATCCCCTGTTAACTGCTTTCCCCGTATCTTTTTCTGCTATTGTGATTTGCCGGGATGGTTCATGTTAAGTTTCAGAGTATTTTGGGACAATTAGTCCCCAAATGAGAGTTTAAGTCTTAGAATTTGGACCGTAGTCGGAACAGTGTGAAGACGGCTCCAGAATGGAATTCCGTCGATTCCGTTACCTCCGTTGGGTGATTTTGGACTTAGGGGCGTGTCCGGATTGTGTTTTGGAGGTCCGTAGCTTATTTAGGCTTGAAATGGCGAAAGTTGAATTTTTGGAGTTTCGGGCCGATAGTGGAATTTTTTATATCGGGGTCGGAATCTGATTCCGGAAGTTGGAATAGGTCTGTAGTGGTGAATATTACTTGTGTGCAAAATTTGGGGTCAATCAGACATGGTTTGGTTGTTTCGGCATCGGTTGTAGAATTTTAGAAATTCAAGTTCATTAAGTTTGGATTGGAGGGTGATTCGTGGTTTTAGCATTGGTTGATGTGATTTGAGGGCTCGACTAAGTTCGTATGATGTTTTAGGATTGGTTGGTATGTTTGGTTGAGGTCCCGGGTGTTTGACTCAAAAGATAGTAATTACTTTGTAAGCGAAAACAATCAAAATGAATCAAAGGTAAATCGTAATCGAATATAATTAGACCTAGAGATATATATTATGCTTGTGATTGTTTCAACAACTTGGATATTCGAAAGAAAGTAAGAGAAAGCTTGTTGAGAGAGAGAGAGAAAGAAAAGATAGCTTCTTATTAAAAAGATCCCCCCTTTACAACTAGTTGGATTCTCCTTATATAACAAGACGAACCCCTACAAAAANAAATGAATCAAAGGTAAATCGTAATCGAATATAATTAGACCTAGAAATATGTATTATGCTTGTTATTGCTTCAACAACTTGGATATTCGAGAAAAAAAGGAGTGCTTGTTTAGAGAGAGAGAGAGAGAAAAAGACAGGGAGAGAAAAAGAGTTTTTTCGTTTTTCCAAGATCCGATCCCCTTTACAGCATTGGGATTCTCCTTTATATAACAAGAGAACCCCCTCAAAAATAATAAAATAATACAGGGAGAGGTCACGTGCTTTCGAGGAGACGACGAGACCTAAGGGCACGTTTTCGCTCCGACATTCTCAGGCTGTACCCTCACTCCGACTATTGCTTAGTCGTGGGTCGTTGCTACCATAGTGGGCAGAATTTGACCCCATACAGATAGTCCCTCCGTTCGTTGGTGACGTAACGAAGTGCGTCGCCGATGGACGGAACCATGATCCTAGTACTAGGAAAATTTTGACCGTGTTTGGAGACGACGACGTGGAGGGGGCGATCATTTGAATTTGTTGATCTATTGGCGCGCAATCCCTTCCCTGAGATGACGTCACCATATGTAGGCGTCATCATTACGCGTGTTCCCGAGAAAGTACAAAAGGTGTTTTGATGCCTGGTTTCCCGCGCCTGTTTGGGGTTTTGCCTCTTCGATTTCAACACTATCCAACCCTATAAATAGGGAAAGGGTTCAACTTAATCTGACTTTAGATCATCTGCAAATGTTTTCCAACTATTTCAAGAAAACGCATCCTTTTTACGAAAAATCACCGCTTCCCTGAAAGTAAACTTGTGGTTGTGTAGTACATCACTCCTTAATCGGAAATCATGACAAAACCTAAACGAGATAACGCTCCGGGGGCTCGTAATAATAAATCATCTGACATACCGCCTTCATCCGGCGGCAATAAGGGAGAGAAAGGGGAGGATCTCACCCCTCTTACCGTAGATAACGTGCTCCCGAAGCAACTCCTTATTAGGAGGGACTTTCAACGGGATTCTCCCGAACAACCTTGGGAGAAATCTGAGTTAAAACAAACTGATTTAGATATTCTTCGTGCGTCGTATGACATACCCGCTCACGTGGAGATGGTTTTAGCAAGAGCGGACTACGCGAACAACCATAGACCGGGATACTGTACGCTTTACGAATATCCCTTTTTGATCGGCTACGGCCTCCCCATTTTTCCGTTGGCGAAAGAACTCTGCCGTTACTACAACATGTGTCCCGCCCAACTCACTTCGTATACCCTAAAGGTATGTAGGGTAATGTCCACATACGCGGAGCTGGTCGGACTGGAGGTCTCCGTCCATCACCTATTGCAGCTATTCAGTGCCAGCTACCTGAGGGGCACTATGCTGCATCTAAAGAATCGTGGCTCGAAGGGGTTGGTTGTGCAAACCGACGATCGGGCTAACCGGGGCTATTGGCGTAGATACTTCTTTATCAAGACTGAGCGCCTGGTGTCTGACCCCGTCGGATTCCCTGAGAGGTGGAATTCGAGACGTAAGTATTCCTATCCGTTGAGTCATTTATCGTACGTGACTTTAGCTATTCCGATTATACCATCCTTATGATTTTTCTGTTATTTTGCAGCAATAGCTCACGTCCCCCGGTTCATAACCGATTTTAAGCAGTGGGTGTCCGGTTTGCTTCCCCTCGCGGAACAGACCCGTACGTGGGCTGAATTAATTGAACGTTACGGTCCCGCGAGCCCTTCAGGTATTTCTTCGACTTTAATTAGTCGCTTTCACAAACTTCGTCAGCTAAATCACTTTTATTGCCAGGTCGAAGTGCTCCTAAGAGGAGGGCGACGGCATCCGCCTCCTCCCGATCAGATGTTGGTCAGAATACGCAGGAAATACTTTGCGCTTCTGTCAGGGAAGGGGTGACCGTAGCCTCTTTACAAGAGGCTGCTCCTGCGGAGGTGGCTATGAGTGAGGCGAGGCCTTCGACATTGTCTCCGCAACCTGCGGACGAGCATTCCGAGGGCGAGGAGCCTGAGGAGAGAAAAAGGAAGATGCTCGTAACGGGTAAGGCGGTGGCGACTGGAGATGAAGAGAGTGATGCGCCTCGCCAAACAACTAGGCCCGTCTTTATGGCCGACGCCATCCGTTCGGGTAGGCCGGCCAACCAGATGAATGCTAATGTTGGTACCACCTCGGCTCGTGTTGCCGAGGGTGGCTCATCGCCCCTTGTCGGTGGCGACGCTGGAGGACCAACTGCTGAGGCCGCCCACGGGAATGTGGATAAGATGGCGGAAAACTCTGCACGCGTGGAGATGATAGCAGACGGATCTAGCCGCCGCATCGTGATTCCAGGGGCTTATAACTTGTTACAGCACAGCGAGCGGGTTGCACTGGAGATAGCCCTACTGCGTGCTGCCCCTGAGCGCGAGATGCTAAGCGCTGTCAGCGATGCGGAGCTGTCCCGGAGGGTCGCTGGTATGGCGTTACAGGTAACTTCTCCGTTCTTCCACGTGTCGTGAAGTTGATTTTGATGCGTACTAACATACATGCATGTATATATATTCTTCTTTAGACCCTGGTTTTGGAAGTGGAGAGGAGGCGCCGTGAGGAGAAGAGAGCGACCGTTTTTGATAAGATGGTGAAAAGGTATAAACCGTATCGCTCCAAGCATCAAGCAGCGGCGGATCTTTTCCGGCAAGATCCACAATTCCAGGTGTTCCGGGAAGGCCTTGAACAGAGGGAGGCACAATTGAGCCGCAGGGCGGCGGAGCTGGAGAAAACGGATGAGGAGTTGGTGAAGGCTGTGGCTCGTAAAAGCGAGCTGGAATCACTCCTCAAGCTGAGGGAGGAGGAGTTGGAGCTCAGCCGTGGAGTGGCGGCGGAGTAACCGATCTTCACCATAGGGTGGCGGCTTTGACAGCCGAGCTCGAAGCTAAGGCGGCTGAGATCGATGTTCTCGGGCGTACTTCCCCGCCACGTCCCGGGGATGCGACCCAAGATGTGCATGAGATGTGGATATATGCGGAGGCCAAATTGGACGTGTATAAAAAAACATCTTGTTGCGGGACGTGTCTTTGAGGAGGAAGTTCAAGAGCAGTGGCGCGAGGCTCGTGCAGCTCGTGTAGCTTGTAGGTATAGCTCCGACTCTCCTGACCGAGAGGGCTACACTTCGGAGGACGTCAACCGGCTCGAGTCTGACCCATGGTTTGATGATACTTACCGTCTCGGTGGCGATGGTCGAGAAGGAGAGCAAGCGGATGGCGATGGTAAATCTGGCGAGGCTCCTTAAGATTTGTATAGGTTTTGCCTTTTTTCTTTTTGGAATGTAATGGGAGTCCTCCATGGGACTAAATGTATATAATTTTTGTCATAGTGAAAGAATTATACTTTTGTTGCTATTCTTTTGTGTTGTTCTTTGTTTATACATAGTTTGTCTCCGTCGAACTTGGTCGGCGCATCGGTTGTGACGGCTTTTGGCCTGTAGGATGTAACTTCGTCTGTCGTTGAAGTGTTATCCGTTGTCGTCGAGCGTGGTCGACGATCATTGGAGATGGTCTTTGGCCCATAGGATGTAACTTCAACTGTCGTTGAAGTGTTATCCGTCGTCGTTGAGTGGGGTCGACGATCATTGGCGATGGCCTTTGGCCCAGAGGATGTAACTTCAACTGTCGTTGAAGTGTTATCCGTCGTCATCGAGTGGGGTCGACGATCGTTGGCGATGGCCTTTGGCCCATAGGATGTAGCTTCAACTGTCGTTGAAGTGTTATCCGCCGTCATCGAGCGGGGTCGACGATCATTGGCGATGGCCTTTGGCCCATAGGATGTAACTTCAACTGTCGTTGAAGTGTTATCCGTCGTCGTCGAGCGGGGTCGACGATCGTTGGCGATGGCCTTAGCCGCTTACATAATGGAGAAGGCGGCCTTAGCCGCTTACATAATGGAGTTGGTGGCCTTAGCCGCTTACATAATGGAGTTGGTGGCCTTAGCCGCTTACATAATGGAGTTGGTGGCCTTAGCCGCTTACATTATGGAGACTCAACTAGGCTAGTCCCTTTATTATATCGGCCTGGAGAACGTGTCGACTGGCCGATATGATAAACCTGTTTCCATACGCCCCTGGGTGTCCCCTTCGCCGCCTCGTTAAAAACCTCCCCGAGAAAACCCAATTGGGACAAAACTCAGGTGAGGGAAAAAGAGTACGACTCGGGAGACGCCCCCTAAAAATGGAAGTACTTGAGGTGGGCGACTTTCCAGTTGTTTTGGAGTATTTTTCCCTCCATTATTTCCAACTGGAATGCTCTTTTGCCTGCATCTGCTGTGATTTTATATGGCCCGCTTCAATTGGTGCCCAGTTTCCCTTCGCTTGGGTCTTTTGACGCCAAAGTTTTGGCTTTGAGGACGTAGTCGCCTACTTTGAGCGGTCGTATTTTAGCTTTTCTGTTGTAATACCTTTTGACCTGTTGCTTTTGAGCTGTCATTCTTATGTGGGCCATATCCCTTCGTTCTTCTGCCTCGTCGAGGTCTTGAAGCCTACCCATGTCGTTGTCTACTCCGCTGGTATGTGAATATCTCAGGCTTGGCTCTCCGATTTCGACTGGTATAAGCGCGTCAGTTCCGTAGACCAGTGAGTACGATGTTTCTCCTGTGCTGGATTTGGGCGTTATCCGGTATGCCCACAGTACCTCTGGTAGTAATTCGGGCCAGAGCCCTTTGGCTTCTTCGAGTTTCTTCTTCAGTATGTTCAATATTGTTTTGTTGGAGGATTCTGCTTGGCCGTTGGCGGCGGGGTGATATGGCGTGGAGAGTATCCGTTTGATGTGCCATTTGTCAAAGAACTCCGTTATCTTTTTGCCGATGAATTGGGGGCCGTTATCGCAGCTGATTTCTTTGAGGATGCTGAAGCGGAATATGATGTTTTTCCATATGAAGGCGATGACTTCTTGTTCGCGTATTTGGGCGTACGCACCTGCTTCTACCCACTTGGAGAAATAGTTAGTCAAAACTAACAGAAATCGTACCTTTCCTCGTCCTGCTGGCAGGGGACCGATTATGTCCATCCCCCATTTGATGAAGGGCCAAGGTGATGTTACTGAGTGTAGGGGCTCTCCCGGTTGATGTATCATGGGGGCGTACTTTTGGCACTGCTCGCACCTACGAACGTACTCCGCTTCCTCTTTTTTCATTGTGGGCCGGTAGTACCCGGCTCGGATGATGCAACGGACGAGAGTGCGATTGCCGGTATGTGCGCCACAATGTCCCTCGTGTACCTCTTCGAGTACTTTCCTTGTTTGGTGTGTCTCCAAGCACTTAGCGAGGGGTCCGCCAAACATTCTTTTGTACAGATCGTGACTTATTAGGCAGTATCGGGTGGCTTGTACGTGGAGCTTTTTGGTTGCTTTTTTGTCGAGCGGGAGTGTCCCGTCTTGTAGATAGGAGATAAACTGGTTGCGCCAGTCCCAAGATAGATTTAAAGAGAGTACCTCAGTGTGATCTATGGCTGAATGGAGGAGGGTGACTATATTTCCCTTGTTGATGTTTTTGGTGGCTGCAGCCAATTAGGCTACGCCGTCTGCTTCGACGTTCTGCGCCCTCGGGATTTGTTCCAGGCGGCATTCGTCGAACTCGGGCATCAACTTGTGAATTTCTGATTGATATTTCTGCAGTCTCTGTTCCTTGATCTGGTAAGTCCCGGTGACCTGGTTTACCACGAGTTGAGAATCGCAATGGAGGATGAGTCGTCGAGCTCCGTACTTGATGGCCAACTTCATACCTGCAATCACAGCCTCGTACTCGGCCTCTTTGTTAGTCATCTCGGGGCATCGTATGGACTGACGAATTATTTCGCCCGTGGGGACCTCGAGTACGAGTCCCAGTCCCGATCCCGAGGCGTTGGAAGCGCCGTCAGTGTAGAGGGTCAAGAGGTCGGTACTAGGAGTGGCACGAATGGCCTCTAGTTCCGCTTCTGGGAGAATCTCTGTACTGAAATCGGCGACAAAATCTGCAAGTACCTGCGACTTGATGGCGTTTCTCGGGTGATAGGATATGTCGTGCTCGCTGAGCTCTATGGCCCATCTGGCGAGCCTGCCCGATAGCTCGGGCTTGTGTAGGATGCTTCTCAAGGGGAAGGTCGTTATAACTTTTATTGGATGACACTGAAAGTAGGGTCTAAGCTTTCGTGAAGCTACGACCAGTGCCAGAGCCAGCCTCTCGAGGTGTGGATACCGTATTTTGGCGTCCACTAGGGTTTTGCTGATATAGTAAATAGGAGACTGCGTACCTTTGTTTTCACGGGCCAGGACTGGGCTGACGGCGACTTCGGACACTGCCAGGTATATTAGCAAAGGTTCGCCAGGGTTTGCTTTAACTAGCAATGGTGGCGAAGACAGGTATTCTTTCAATTTTTTTGAAGCCTCGGCGCATTCCTCGTTCCATTGTAGTCCGTGATCTTTTCTCAATACGTTAAAAAATTTATGGCACCTGTCGGAGGATCGCGAGATGAACCTGGATAGGGCGGCTATTCGTCCTGTCAGCTTTTGTACCTGTTTTTTACTATGCAAGGTCTCGGGTATTGCGTATATCGCCTTGATCTAGTCAGGATTGACTTTGATACCTCGTTGTGATACGAGGAAACCCAAGAACTTTCCTGATGCTACGCCGAAGGCGCATTTTTCTGGGTTTAATTTCATCCCGTACTGTCGTAGTATCTCAAAGGCTTCTTTCAGATGGTCGAGGTGGTCTTCTTTGTTTGCGGACTTTACCAGCATATCGTCGATGTAGACCTCCATGGTCTTGCCAAGCTGTTCTTTGAACATTCTGGTAACTAGCCTGTGATACGTCGCCCCTGCGTTTTTGAGTCCGAAGGGCATCACCTTGTAGCAATACGTTCCCTGGTGGGTGATGAAAGTTGTCTTTTCTTGGTCCTTCTCGGCCATCATGATCTGGTTGTAGCCGGAGTAGGCATCTAGGAAGCTTAGCAGCTCATGTCCTGCTGTGGCGTCGATCAACTGGTCGATGTGAGGTAACGGGAACGAGTCCTTCGGGCATGCCTTGTTAAGGTCTGTGAAATCTACGCACATCCTCCACTTCCCGTTTTTCTTTTTGACCATGACGACATTTGCGGCCCATTGGGATATTTTGATTCCCTTATGGACCCGTTGGCCAGTAGTTTATCTACCTCTTCGCTGACGACCTCGTTGATTGCGGCATTGAACTTTCTTCTAACTTGCCGCACGGGTGGATATAGTGGGTCGACGTTCAGTTTGTGGGTGGTAATGTCTCTTGGTATCCCCAGCATATCTGAATGAGAAAAAGCAAATAGATCTGCGTGGTTAGTTAAAAACTCATGGTACTTACTTGGGTCGCAGAGGCCGTGTCCGATGTAGGCTTTTCTCGAGTGGTCGGTGCTATCCAGTTGTACTGGGTTGAGATCCTCGACCATTGCTTTGCAGGCTTCTACGATGTCCGGATCTTTGATGGCTTCCGTTGTCGGGTCGACCTTAGTCCCCGACACGGATGATTGCTATGCTTCCACACTTGCTCCTTTCAACTGCTTGGTGTGTGAGTAGTCTTTGAGCGATTCGATAGCATTCTTGCGCGGTGCGCGGCTCGCCGCGAATGCTAAATATTCCCCAAGGGGTGGGGAACTTGATCAATTGGTAGAAGCTTGAGGGGACTGCTCGCATGGCGTGTATCCACGGGCGTCCTATGATGGCGTTGTAGGCTGTTTCTTGGTTCATAACGTGGAAAGTGGTTTCCAGCGTAACTCCTCTTGCTAAAATTGGCAATGATACCTCCCCGGAGGTTCGTTCCACTGCATTGTTAAAACCTGTCAGTGTTATGCAACGCGGTATTATCCTATCTTCGAGCCTTATTTGCGCGAGGACCCTTGGATGGATAATACAGGTGCTGCTTCCGTCATCAACCATGATTCTCTTAACATCAGTGTCAGCAATATGTAAAGTTATGACCAAAGCATCATAATGAGGAAAAGACAAACCGTCGGCATCTGACTTATCGAAGGTGATACTTTCTTCGAAGTCATCATATCGTTCGTGGGCGATTGTTCGCTTCAGTTTGTGCGAAGCGGTGAACTTTACATGGTTGATTGCTGAATCGTCGCCTCCTCCGACGATCATGTTGATGGTGCGTGTCGGCGAAGGCGGCTTTGGCGGCCCTTGAGGTTGATCCCGCCCTCGTGCGAAGTTGATCTTTCCCTTGTCGCTAAGTAGCTCCCTTATGTATCCTTGGTTCAGCATTCTGACCACCTCCTGCCGCAGCCCTATGCAATCTTCGGTTTTGTGCCCTCGTTCTTGGTGGAACTCGCACAGGACATTTGACTTTCTCATGGTGGGGTTTGATTTCATCTTTTGCGGCCATTGTACTTTGGTGCCCAGCTTCTCCAGTGCGTACACTATTTCTGCGGGAGACACACAAAAGTTATGGGCGGATAATAAAGGGGGCATACCTATTTCATTACGGAGTGGGGCAATATGTCGCTGCAGTGCTTCTGTGTGTCTAGGCGGCGGTGGATGCGAGAATCTGACGTAAGGCTGCTGCCTTTCTTTGTTGAAGCGCGAGGATTGTTCCTGCCGGCCCTCGCTGCGTCGATCCCTCCTTGCTTCTGACTATATTGTCGTGAGCCGCTGGGCTGGTCCGTTGAGGTCATCCTCGTCGGCTCGTACCTCGGCACAGTAGGCGTTTTGGATCTCCTCCCATGTGGTGGGAGGATACTTCATGAGTCGATTTAGTAGCTTTTTGGTTGCTCTCGAACCATCTCTACTCAGCCCGTTTTGGAAAGCTGCGACCTCCATACCTTCCGATACGTTTGGTAGGCTCATCCTTACTCTGTTGAATCTGGCCAAGAAGTCCCTGAGTCCCTCACCTGCGGTTTGTCGGACGGCGAAGATATCGTTGACCCTGGCCTCTGCTTTCTTAGCTCCTGCATGGGCGGTGGCGTACTTATCCGCCATTTTATCTAATGTTGATATCGTTCTGGCTGGGAGATGTGAGTACCATGTTAGCGCCCCCCCGTCAACGTTTCTCCGAACTTTTTCAGCAGTACGGATGGTACTTGTTCCTTTGACAGATCGTTATCCTTCACAGCGGTCACATAGTGGATCAGGTGGTCTTTGGGGTCCGTCGTCCCGTCATATATCCTTAAGTAGGGTGGCATCTTGAAGGTCTTTGGGATCGAGTGAGGTGCAACTTCTTCGCTGTATGGCTGTTCGACGAATCTTCCCACGTCGCGCTTTGGTAGTAACTTAGGAGCGCTGGGAATTTTGCCTACTCTTTCCTGATGCTCTTTCATCTGATCCCGAAGTGCCTTGTTTTCATTCTCCATTTCCTCCATTTTTTTAAGGATGGCTGCAAGTGTGCCATCGCTGGTCTGGCCATTGGTGTGGTTGTTGTTTGTACGTACTGTATCGTGTTCACTGGTGGTAGCGATTTCTGTCGTCAACGGGTTCTTAATGTTGCTTTGGGGCGATTTTTCGAGCAAGCTGCCTAGGGTGTTCGTCAGCCATTCTTCCAGTAGCTTCTTGACCACCGGGGGTGGTTCTTCTTTGACTGCAGACGTGGAAGCCCCCTTTTCTTGCATGATCGTCAGATCTTCAGATGGGGAGGATGAGATTTCTCCCTCTTGAGTGTTACCAGGTGTTGTGCTCAAGATGTTTTCTCTGCCGGCCTCGTTGAGGGGGCCCATGAGGTTGGTTGTGACGTCTGCTATTGCTTTCAATCTTGCGTCATTTTCCGCCATTTTTCGATTTCAGTAGGGTGTGAAGGAAGGTGGTTTATTTATGATGTTCTAGGTGCAAACTATGATTTCGATTGCCGAAATCCCCACAGACGGCGCCAAATTGTTTGACTCAAAAGATACTAATTACTTTGTAAGCGAAATCAATCAAAATGAATCAAAGGTAAATCGTAATCGAATATAATTAGACCTAGAAATATATATTATGCCTGTGATTGTTTCAACAACTTGGATATTCGAAAGAGAGTAAGAGAAAGCTTGTTGAGAGAGAGAGAGAGAGAAAGAAAAGATAGCTTCTTATTGAAAAGATCCCCCCTTTACAACATTGGGATTCTCCTTTATATAACAAGAGAACCCCCTCAAAAAATAATAAAATAATACAGGGATAGGTCACGTGCTTTCGAGAAGACGACGAGACTCAAGGGCATACTTTCGCTCTGACATTCTTAGGTCGTCCCCTCTACTTCGACTATTGCTTAGTCGGGGGTTGTTGCTTACCATAGTGGGCAGAATTTGACCCCATACACCGGGGGCCTCGGGTGAGTTTCGGATGCTTAACAGACGTGATTTGGACTTAGGCAATTTCTGAAGTTTACTAAACCTGAATTACCACAAGGAACAAGGCCAGGCTAGTGGTCCAAGATTACAATCAGGAGGAAGGGATTGACTATGATGAAACGTTTGCTCCAGTGGCTCGCATGGAAGCTATTAGAATTCTGATCGCTTTTGCATCTCACATGGAATTCACCTTGTTCCAAATGGATGTCAAGAGTGCATTCTTGAATGGACTTCTTAAGGAAGATGTCTATGTGAAGCAACCCCCAGGGTTTGAATGTGATGAACACCCTGAATATGTGTTCAAACTGGACAAAGCTTTGTACGGGCTAAAGCATGCTCCTCGAGCTTGGTATGAAAGGTTGTCAAAGTTCCTCTTGGAAAATGGTTTTAAACGAGGGAAAATTGACAACACTCTTTTCTTAAAGAAACGAGGAAGGAACCTGCTCATTGTTCAGGTCTATGTTGATGATATCATTTTTGGAGCAACAGCTGATTCTCTGTGTGAAGAATTTGCAAAACTCATGGGAAGTGAATTGGAAATGAGCATGATGGGGGAACTGAACTTCTTCTTGGGCCTTCAAGTAAAACAGTCCCCAAAGGGTATATCCATTTGTCAGCAAAAATATATCAGGGAGCTCTTGAGGAGGTTTGATATGGAAGCATCAAAGGTGATAGACACTCCCATTGCTACTGCCACCCGACTGGACATGGATGAATCTGGATCTCCTGTGAATCAAACCATGTATAGAGGCATTATTGGGTCTCTCCTCTATCTCACTGCCAGCAGACCTGATATTGTGTTTAGTGTGGGGCTGTGTGCGAGGTTTCAATCAAATCCCAAGGAATCTCACTTGAAGGCTGCCAAAAGAATACTGAGATATCTCAAAGGAACACAGGACCTGGTGCTGTATTATCCATCAGGTGACAGTTTTAATCTGATTGGATATGCTGATGAAGATTATGCAGGATATCTTGTGGACAGGAAAAGCACTTCTGGAATGGTTCACTTTTTAGGCTCATGTCTTATCTCTTGGGGCACAAGGAAGCAAAATTCAGTGGCTCTCTCAACTGCTGAAGCTGAATATGTAGCCGAAGCATCCTGCTGTGCTCAACTTTTATGGATCAAACAGCAGCTGGAGGACTTTGGGGTACTCACTGAGAGTGTGCCCCTTCTATGTGACAACACCAGTGCACTCAACATGGCCAAGAATCATGTTCAACACAAAAGAATAAAACACATTAATGTGAGGCATCACTTTTTGAGGGACAATGTGGAGAAAGCGCTGATATGTATGAAGTTCTGCAGCGCATAAGATCAAATTGCAGACATTTTCTCCAAGGCGCTAAGCAGGAAACAGTTTGAAAGAAATAGAGTGAAGTTGGGATATCAAGCCAAATTGAGAAGCTGATCCATCTTTAGCAGGTTATGAAAATCACCTTCAAGAAATAACTGGCTAAAAGTGTTTTCTGGCCATGTCTAACTCACTTCAATACCGTTGCAGGTAAACACGCATTATGAGTATAGAAGCTGTAGATGTAGTGCATGAATGATAAAAGAGGATTGATTCCTTCAAAAAGGAGGTCAAGAACCTGGTTTTAAATGTTCTTGTCTTATGTTTTGATGCTCTAAAAAACTTACTGTTAAGAACCAGATAGGGAACCTGACCTACTTGGACTATACTGTAAAGCTTAACGGATTCCAGCTAAAGGTGAACTGCTATAGCTTCAGGAGCTAGGAACCCAAACAAGGACCTGATATGCTTGTGGATTCCTCACAGCAGTACAAAGTCAATTGGACACAGATGGAAATGAAGTGACTGCACTGTTTCTGCTGCACTGCACTATCTCCAGCGCCCACTCATTCTCTAACCAAATAAAGTACTCACATAATTTCAAGTGATGTGATCAAGGTGTACCTACAATGAGTTTATACAAAACATCACTTGAAGGTTTTCAGTTTCTCATTCAAGTCTCTCGCAAAAAACTGAGAAATCAATCCTCACAAGCTTGAAGAACAAAGCTGAACGCAACTACAGGCCTGTTCTCAAATGTTAGCATGTTGTTGTCCTAGTTGAGTTATAACTTTGTGATTGTACTTATTATATCTCCTAAATTGCTTAGCTAGAAGCATTGATTAGGAATCCCTTTGTAAATTTGTAAACTGCCCGAGTTTATGTTGTGACTAGGTGTAGTCATAAGCAAAATCCTTTGTAACCGTAGTGTGACAAAGTGGCTTGTGGTGGAAACATCACAAGTTAGTCAAAGCCTTTGTAACTAGGATAGTTATAGAGTGTCTTGTGATGAGAGCATCACAAGTTAGTTGAAGTCTTTGCAATAGGGTTATTGTAAAGTGGTTTGTAATAGGGAGATTGCAAGTTAGTGAAGTTAAAAGCCTACAGGTGTAGGTCGTGGTTTTTTTTATCCCCTTGTGTGGGATTTTTCCACGTAAAAATCCTCTGCCTTATTTACATACTGTTATATTAGCATTCTCAGCAGAATCTTGTAGAGGACCAGGTACTATAATGTTTGGTGGACTCATACAAACTAACAGTAAAGAAAAATGATGGTTCTATGCGTATGTGCATTGATTATTGAACAAAGCTACAATGAAGAACCGGTATCTTTTGCCTCGTATTGATGACTTGTTTGATCAGTTACAGGGTGCTCGAGTGTTTTCAAAGATTGAATTGCTTTCAAGTTATCATCAGTTGAAGATTCGGGAGCTAGATATCCCGAAGACTGCTTTCAGGACTCAGTATGGTCATTACGAGTTCCCTGTTATGTCATTTGGGCTGACCAATGCCCCAGCAGCCTTTATGCATTTGATGCACAGTGTGTTCCAGCCTTATCTTGAATCGTTCATCATTGTCTTTATTAGACGACATTCTGGTGTACTCTCGGAGTCGGGAAGATCATGAGCAGCACCTGAGGACAATGCTTCAGACCTTGAGAGAAAAGAAATTATATGCGAAGTTCTCGAAATGTGAGTTCTGGCTGGATTCAGTGGCATTCTTGAGCCAAGTAGTGTATTGTGATGGGATCAAGGTAGATCTGAAAAAGGTAGAGGCAGTGCAGAGTTGGCCTAGACCGTCATCAGCTATGGAGATCCGCAGTGTCCTTACATTGGCGCGGTACTACCGTCGCTTTGTAGAGGGATTTTCATCTATTGCAGCACCTATGACCAGACTAACCCAGAAGGGTGCTCCGTTTAGGTGGACCGAGGAGTGTGAGGAGAGCTTTCAGAAGCTCAAGACAGCTTTGACTACAACCCCAGTATTAGTATTGCCTACATGTTCGGGGTCCTACACTGTCTATAATGATGCCTCGAGGATTGGCCTTGGAGCGGTATTGATGCAGGACGGTAGGGTGATTGCCTACGCGTCTAGACAGTTGAAGGTGCATGATAAGAATTATCCTGTTCATGATCTCGAGTTAGCAACTATTGTTCATGCTTTGAAGATCTGGCATCATTATTTGTACGGTGTTCCTTGTGAGATCTACACTGATCACCAGAGTTTGCAGCACTTGTTCAAGCAGAAGGACCTTAATTTGTGTCGGCGGAGGTGGTTGGAGCTACTTAAAGTCTATGACATCACTATATTGTACTACCCGGGGAAGGCCAATGTAGTGGTCGACGCCTTGAGTCGTCGGGCGGAGAGTTTGGGGAGTTTGGCATATCTTCTGGTAGCTGAGAGGCATTACCCTTGTTATTTACAATATACTGCACTAACTTTTATAGTATTGTTTTCTTTAAATTTTCTGTAATATTAGGCTTACCTAGTCGTAAAGACTAGATGCCGTCACGACATCTTCGGAGGAGTTAAATTGGGTCGTGACAGTTGAGCTAGTATAGATTTAATTTTTAGCTCCATGTGGTTACTGAAACACAACTTATTTATGCTATTGCCCACTCCCTCTGACGGTCGAGTGAGGCTGATTTAGAATATCATATTTTTGCTAATAGTTAACCTTGGAGTCTTCTGATTTGTGCACCACAAGCTTTAACGTTTCACTCCAGTTGCATACCCTAAAAATATGTACTTTTTAACCCTCGACTCAAGTTTTCCATTGATCACATGAGTATAAGTAGGACAATCAAATATCCTCAAAGTTGTGTAACCAACAGGCGAATTGGACCATAACTCAACAGGAGATTTGAACTTAATATTGTGGATGGAGATGTGTTGACAAAATAACTAGCAGTATTGATCGCTTCAGCCAAAAGTTCTTGCTAACACATGAGTGTGAACGCATGCTTCATGCCCTATCATAAAGCGTTATGTTGATCCATTCTGCAATATCATTCTGTTTTGGTGCTCCGACACTAGTTTAGTGTCTCACTATGCCCTTTCCATTGCAAAAATAATTGAATTCTGCATTACAAAATTCCAATTCATTGTTTGTTCGAAGATGCATAGCTTTTCTTTCTATCTGTCTCTTTACCATAGTCTTCCATTTAACAAATATAAGAAATGCCTTATCTTTGTTTTCAACAAATACACCCAAATCATTCTTGATTAATCATCAATAGAAGATATAAATCAAGTGACACCATTCTTAGAGCGAACTCTGTTTGGATCCCACAAGTCGAAATGTATATAATCTAACTTGTCTATGTCCTTCTGCTCTGCCTCCTTGCTGAATTTTGCCGTTGTCTATTTACAAAAAACATAATCACTACAAGAAAGAAGGTCTTTCGCAACAATAAGTTTTGTTTCCATATATTCAATGTTGTTGCCAAAAGTATTTTTGGCAACGAAAAAAAGTCGTTGCACTCTGTTGTGGTAAACACCGATGAGAAAAGTATATGCAACAATAGAAAATATTGTGGCCAAAAGTGTACCTAGCGCAACAATATGTCCCGTTGCCATAACTTATTTGTTGTTGGTAGAAGGCCAATAAAGTCGTGAATTATGAAAATATGTAGCAACAAAAATTATTGTTGTGACAAAATTAGCTTTTACCAACAATATCAGTTGTTAAAAAAAAATTGGCGGTAAAGTTAATAGTCTGTTATCAAGACTTTTAGCAACAATTATTATTGTGGCAATAATTACTTTTTTGCCAACAAATTCTCTAGTACTACTTTAGCAACAATTTATGAGTTGTTACTAAATATAAAATTCATATATTCTTTAATGCATGCAGAAATAATAAATTATATTATATATATAAATAGTCTATACTATATTTGATGCGGTGGATACACTCACTTTCAAAAACTAAATAGTCCTAAAAAGTATTTTTTTACTAACAAAACGAACAAAAACATCATATATCCACGGTCCTTAAGTTCTATTCTAATAGTAACCCGAAAAATAAATCTTCTTCCAATAGCTTGTGCATTACATGAACTGGATTGCCAAGAATGTTGGTTTACGTATGCTCATCCTAAAAAGAAGATAAATATACTTAGATTTTGATAAAAAGAAGCAATATGATACAAAAGTGTAAAATAAAAGCAGTGAAAACTTGTTTAACTGCAGAAGAGGAATTGAGGAAAAGAAGTGGGATAGGAAAAAGATCAAAGAGGAAAACTTGTATACATTTTTTAATCCAAAATCTCATGCTCCTAAATTATATTTTTAGAGTCCTTGATTATTTAACTGCATTGAAGATTCAAATGATCCTTTTGGTGCAAATCTTCTTATGTAAAATAGCAGTGGGACATGAAAAAGATCATACCGCCTCTTTATGGCGCTTCCATCCAAACCGAATAAACAACACACACAAACACAAAGTAAAGACAGAGATGCCGGTGTTGATTTTTTGATAACGGAAGAAAATCAATGGTGAGCAGAGAGGGGCAACCACCCTCTTAAAGAAAATTCCAATATTTTGCCTCATTTCTTCCTCTTTCTTTCTGGGCTAACATTTTCTTTTTGGGAAAATTCTTTGGGTTTTTTTTCTTTTTTGGACTTACTTGAACAGGATTTGTTCTATAGGCTCTTGTATCCTTGTGTTCTAAGGAGATAGGAAACCAAGTCTAAGTGGATGAAATGTGGCCATGTGCCACACTATAGTACGTAAAAGAAACTCGAATCCAACTAAATTGTCTTAGTTGATTATATATGTTAGATAATACTCATATATAGTCGAAAAACAGTACACATTAAAAATCATTTTTCAAGACCTATATGAAATAACTGGACCAACTTAAGAAAAAAGGATATGTAAGCAGTGAAAGCTTGATTAAAGTACTCTCCAAAACAAAGTTGCATCAGAACCTACTAAATACTCCCAGAGACACAATACTATAGTCGAAATAAAATACTAGAAAAAGATTGATTTATGCAAATAGACTTATTTGCATATACAACCTACAAACTTCCTTTCACATGAAATAGAATAAGTTTACTTACCACACTATTATCCATAAGACTTGTAGGACTTATCTCATCCGAACCATTTAAATTAACAATCATGTCAAAAATTGCAGCAAGAAGTCCGGCCTGTTAAACATCGTACAACAAAACTTAAACATGATAGAACCTAGATGAAGCTAATTTATAATATCAAAAATACTAGAACAAGTTTCCTTTAGCAGAACACAGTAGTTTTTCAAGCTTCAAATAAAGAGACAACATCTACATAGAGTATTTTATACCTTAAATATCTAATATCCCATGTAGAAATGACAAACAAATTACAGTATGAGAATGACCATTCTTCGAAGTTAGTACCATAGGATATAAAACAGAATCATCATATATTAGACGTCGAAATATCTTTATCGTAGTATTTTAAAACAAGTCTTGAAGTAGTTGTACATTATAACCAATTATTAGAAATCATCGTTTACTTGAATAATTGTATTCAAGCACCCCAACAAAATAGCTCCTCGCCAAAGTTCATTTCTAGCATACTGCTCCTTTAATTTCTATTATAACAAAAAATAGAAAATTCACTTTCATGTACTTTAGGACCATTATGTGCTTAGTGTTCTGATCTATTGTATTTCAAATGTAAAATTGTGGCATGTTTGTAGGGGTGGCACTAAAACTTGCATATTAGTTGAAATGAGAGGAATATTTAAGCTGAAATGGACTAGAAGGAATATTTAAGCTGAAATGGACTAGAGTACAGTAAAACTAAGAACATGGAACATGTGCCAACTAAGATTTTTGCATTCTCACTCGAGGTCTATCTTAGTTAGGGAAATTAGTTCAAAAGAAGTTAAAGTTAAAGATTTGGAGTAAAAATTTGTCATCTAATGCATGAAAACTGCCCAGTTACAATCATGAGGATGTATATCATTTACTTTAGCAAAGCCTCGAGAAAAAAGAAATGAGACGTCCACTGACTTCAAGAATCAACTCTATGTTCCAAGTTGAAATACATGCCTACAGTGTATATTTATTTATGAATAGACCAAGGCAGAGCCAAAGCATAAGCAAATGAGCAGCTAGATCAGGTAAAGCACCAACATTTTGATTGAACTTCATTAATCTCTGACTTGGTGAAATTTTTTCCTAAAATGCAAGCAATTTTAACCTAAATATTCTCTTACTCTACATAGAGGCCTGAAACAGAAACTCTAAAGGATTTTCCCTTTTAACAATTTAAAAAAATGAATAAAGTAATTCATGAAGAAAAGCAAACTACCAGTCTAGAAGGTTTAGAGATGAATATTTCACTTCACTGGAAGCTAAAATGATAGGATAGTAACATAACAATTCTGAAAAAAATTGAACAGAACAGTTAACTAATTTTTCCTTAGAGAAGAGTAAAATTCAAACCTAAGTATGTAGTAATTCACTCGTTCCAGGAAAAGTGATGCTATCTCTTTTATTCTCAAGTAGTTTAATAAAATTGTTCATAGGATCAAAAGCAAGTAATTGAAACTTTAACGTGTTAAACAAACTAACTACCTCGGAACTTTGTATATGGGATACTATTGCCATCATGCGCTGTTTTAACATTTTTTGAATCACTCAATAGACGAGCTTCCATGACTTCTCATTTTTTCCGCTCCTCCTCAAGTTGATTTTTCTGTGACGACCCGACCCATCGTCTCATGAGTTACCACTCCATTTTCCTCCATTTCTGCTTCTTTATGCTTCGTTATCCGTGTCTTATGTGTTCGAGTTGATTTGGTTGTGGTTGGAGTGGAATTGGTAAAGAAATGAGACACTTAGTCTCTTCTAAGAAGGCTTAAGTTGAAAAAGTCAACCGGACGTTGACTTATGAGTTAGAGGGCTCGGATGTGAATTCCGATGGTTCTGTTAGCTTCGGGAGGTGATTATTGGCTTCGGAGTGTGATCGGATGTGGTTTTGGAGGTCCGGTGTAGAATTAGGCTTGAATTGGCGAAATTAGTATTTTGGCGAATTTCGGTTGATAGGTGAGATTTAGATCCGAGGGTCCGAATGGAATTCCGAGAGTTGCTGTAGCTCCGTTATGTGATTTGGATGTGTGTGAAAAATTTCAAGTCATTCGGAGGTGATTTGGTTGGATTTTTGATCAAATGCGTGTTTCGGAAGTTTTATAGGAACTTAGGCTTGAATTCGATGTAATTTGATGATTTTGGTGTTGATTGAGGTATTTTGATGATTGGAACAAGTTTGGATGATGTTTTAGGATGTGATGGTGCTTTTGGTTGAGGTCCCGGGGGCCTCGGGGTAGTTTCGGATGGTTAACGGGAAGTTTTGGACTTGTGCAAAGTTGCAGATCCTGCTGCTTCTGGTATTTTCGCACCTGTGGCTTGGGGACCGTAGGTGCGGTATCGCAGATGCGGGTTTGGTATCGCAGAAGTGGAGGGGCTAAGGAAGGCCTGGAGCCGCAGATGCGAAAGAAGGACCGCACCTGCGGAGCCGCAGATGCGGCTACTGGACCGCGGATGCGGTAGGCGGAGTTTTAATGAGTCTCCGCAGATGCGGAATATTTCCGCAGAAGCGGTCCCGCAGAAGCGGGTAATTGACCGCAGATGCGGTTTCGACTGGGCAGAAGGTATAAAAGGTTCTTCTTCGCCAATTTTGAAGGGTTTTTCATTTCTAACTTCGGACTTGGAGAATTATGGGCGATTTTGAAGAGGGACTTCAAGGAGATTCGATATGGTAAGGATTTTGGACCTCAAAACACAATTCTATGATGATATTTCATGAATTAAGAGTGAAAAATTAAGGAATTTATGGACTAAAAATGGTGGTTAGGGCTTGAACTTAAGAGAGCAAAAAAATTGGGGATTTGAAAGGCCAATTGAACTCCGTTTCTTGTGTTTTTGATATGTATAAACTTGTGGGGAGATAAGGAGTCTAATGATGTGAAAATTTCTGTGTTACGAGAAGTGAGCCCGGGGCTCGGGTTTTGCTAATTTCGGGATTTTTCATATTTTTTGATTGTTTTCGATTGGGTTTTGTTCCTTTTGCATATTGTGACGTATTCGCTCTGGTTTTGGTCAGATTCGACGCGCGAGGAGGCCGATTTGTGAGGTAAGGGCATAGCGAGCTAGAGTTTTGGTCGGCTTGAGGTGAGTAATGAATGTAAATGATGTCCTGAGGGTTTGAAACCCCGGATTTGCACATCATAGTGCTATATTGAGGTGAGACACGCGCTTGATGATGAGCGTGGGGTCGTTTACTATTGGGGATTTGGACTTGGTTCGTCCCGAGTGATGTTTTTACCGCGTAGTTGATTGAAGCTTATTTGATATCATCATTTTTGTGACTAATTGTCATATTTGGGCTTGTGCCAACTATTTGAACCCTTCGAGGGATTGCTATCACTGTTTTCTCACTGTTTTGACATATTACTTGAACTCAGGCCTATTATTTATACCGTTTTTACAAACTCAATCACTTTTACTCAGATTTGAAACTTAAATGATATTTCTAATGATGTTTTTGGCTGAGAACTACTATTTTAGTATGGCCCCTGGGGCTTATGTGATTCCTGGACTGAGTATGGATCGGGCTGCGCGTCGCAGCAGTATTATATTGATATTGATATCAGGCCGAGGGCCTAGCTGATGCCATGAGATGACTTGATATTGCGCTTGGGCCGTAAGGGGCCCCTCCCGGAGTCTGCACACCCCCAGTGAGCGCCGTCGACGATAAATAAATGGATCGGGCTGCACGCCGCAGCGGGTACTAGAGAGTACCGTACTTTGTGCTGTATTACTTTATTTAGTTATCATTTATTTGGCTTATCCGTTGTAGCTTTGCCATGTTTCTACTTCATTGGTTTATTGGTTTCATATTATTGGGTTTAAACTGCTGTATTATAGATTACAATGTGTTTATCTAGGATTTCTTATTCTCAGCCTTTATATATGTTTATTACTCACTGGGTCAGAGTACTCACATTACTCCCTGCACCTTGCATGCAGATCCAGGTGCATCTGAGGCTGTTGAGGATTTTCAGTTAGGCAGCGCATATCCGGGAGCATCGAGGTAGCTGCATTGGCGTCTGCACTCCTGATCTCTCCCTTTTATCTTCTTGTTTCCTCCGCATTTTCTAGATCGCTATGTATTAGGTTGGTACTTATGTATTAGAGGCTGAGACTTGTGACACCGGATCTTTTGGGCTATGTAGTAGTTTGCTATTTGAATTTCCGCACATTTAACTCTTATGTCAGACTTCTGATATGCTGATTTGGTAATTTAATTGTGTTAACTAATAATGAACTGTATAAGGAATTGGGTTAAGGTTGTTAATTGGTCGGGCTTGCCTAGCAGTGTGTTGGGCGACATCACGACCGGGGTTGGGGTCGTAACATTTTCACTTCTATTAATTTGCATTCTACACTCTCTTGTTTATGGCATTCTTCTTCCACCTCCTTCTGTTGTGCTTGCAGCTGCTCATGAGTTACATGCATAGATCTCCTACTAGTTGGCTTGACTCCCGATCCTTGACCACGGCAATATCCCGACTTTTCACCAACAAGTTTCACAAAAGCAGCATTAACAGTAGGGTCCACATCAATACCCTCTTCCACTTCTTGAATTTGTTCAGCAACAATTTCTGTCACCTTATCCTACAAATAGTTATACAAGTATAAACTTTCAATATTTGTTTTAGTCGGCTCATGTTCAAGGATAAAGATAAGAGTTTCGTATGTACATTAAATTCAGCAGAGGCACCATTAACCCAATATCCGGACTTCATGTGAGTCACTTCCCAAAGTTTTTGGAGATTTGGCTCTTTACCGGTTCTTGAATCTCTCTAGCAAAACAAATTATATTATGTTATTGAAGAAAAAAATGATCGAATTTAGTCAAAATAAAGACATCTTACCGCATCATAAGATACTGATTGGAAAGACTTTCTGCCACAAATATGATTCATTTCTTGTTTTTCCTTGTTAGTTTTATTTCGTGCACTCAATTGCTGCCTGAATATGTTTTAATTTAAGTAAGAAAGTCTAATAAGACACTAAGAAATATTATAAAGTTAAATCCATTCAATTTTGATGTACTCCTAATTACCTTAAAAGCATAAGAACTGAAATAGTCCACTAAGAAATTCCATTCAGCTTCATTAACCTCTGCTGGCATGTTCTGCAAGCTTTCCTCCTTCAATTAAGTAAAAATCTAACCTTTTGATGTAATACATCCATCGATATTGAACAGGACCACCCATTTTTGCCTTACTTGCCAAATGAATTACCAAGTGAATCATAATATCAAAGAACGTTGGCAGGAACACACGTTCTAATTTACAAATTGTCATCCGTATACTTTTATCTAGTTTCTCTAACCTCTTCACATGCAATTCTTTGGCGCACAAATCACTGAAGAATAATGACAATTCAATTAAACGATCATCTGCATCTTTTGGATAAATTCCTTTGATGATAAGTGGAACAATACGCTGAAAAAGGACGTGGTGATCATGACTTTTCAATCCATATATTCTAGCTTCATTAACATTGACACAACGACCAATGTTAGAAGCATAAGCATCAGGAAACTTGACTTCTTTGACTAGTTGACAAAATCGAATCTTCTCAGCCTTAAACAATGTATAGCTTGCCGGAAGAAGTATGTACTTATCCCCACTTTTTATTGGATGAAGGGGCTTTTTGATTTTCATCTCTTGTATGTCCAATCGGGATTTCAATGTGTCTTTTGTTTTTCCTTCAATATTCAACACAGTTCCTATCTCACTTTCACTAATGTTCTTTTGAATATGCATTACATCCAAATTATGTCTCAACAATAAAGTCCTCCAATATGGGAGTTCAATAAATATACTTTTCTTCTTCCAATCTTCACATCGTTTGGCATCTCTTTTTCTTTTTTTGCGCTGCCACCAACTAACCCTTGTGAAGATGTATTAAGTTGTGCAAGAACATCATCTCCACTCAAAGCTTGTGGTGCAAGTCTTTCTTCCTTTGTATTATCAAAAGGACTTTTATTACGGCGATAAGGATGATTTATTTCCAAGAACCTACGATGACCCATATAGCAATGTTTTCTACCATATTTCAAGTAAATGGAACAAGTATGTACATGACATACTGGACAAGCTAATTTACCTTTAGTGCTCCAACCGGATAACATACCATAAGCTGGAAAGTCATTAATCGTCCACAACAAAGTAGCACGCAAATAAATATTTTGTTTCTCAAAAGCATCATAAGTTTTTAAAATCATCAATCAAGGGTTGGAGGTATACGTCGATATTCATACCAGGACTTTTTGGTCCAGGAATAAGCAAGGATAACGAAATATTAGATTGTTTCATACATAGCCTGGGGGGAGATTGTATGGACTTAAAACTATCGGACACATGCTATAGGCATTACTCATCGAACCACAAGGATTAAAACCATCTGAAGCAAGCCCAAGTCTTACATTACGTGGATCTAAAGCAAAACTTGAATGATTTTCATCAGAAGTTTTCCATGCCAATGAGTCAGCTGGATGCCTTAATACTCCATCATCAACTCTCTTATTTTTATGCCATCTCATATCTTTCGCAGTTTGTTTTGTCATAAATAATTGTTTTAATCTTGGTATCAAAGGAATGTATCTAAGAATCTTTCTAGGAATTCTTTTATTTCTCTTATTCAATTTTCTTGAAGCAACTTCATCATCAATATTTTCTCCTTTCCATGATATCCATCTTTTTTCACTGTATTTAGGGCATTGCTTAAGATCAGCATATTCCTTTCTATATAAAATGCAATTATTGACACATGCATCTTTCATCACATAATCTAGACCCAAATCTTTCATGATCTTTTGAACTTCATAGATAGAATTATGGAGCACATTTACTTTGGGAAAAGCATCACTCAATAATTTCAATAAAGAGTCGAAGAAGTATTACTACAGCCATGTAGATGTCACACCTCCTTTTTCGCTACTACATCCTGCGAAGGGTATAATAAAGGGAGTTTTTCCAATTAAAGGACAATTGAAACGGGATTCATTTTATTAGAAGATTCAGAGTCGCCACTTGGGAGATTTATGGTGTCCCAAGTCACCGGTTTGAATCCCGAATCGAGGAAAAGGGTTTGACTCTGTTTAACAGTCGCGAACCAGAAATTCGAGTAAAGAATTCTGTTAACCCGGGAGAAGGGGTTAGGCACTCCCGAGTTCCGTGGTTCTAGCACGGTCGCTCAACTGCTATATTTGGCTAAAGTCTGATTTTAATTCATGCCATCCTATAGTGCAATTTTAAAAATTATTTAACCGCTTTTAGTTAAAAATTTTAAGAAAGTGAACATCGTTTAAAAACGTGCTTTTGGATCACGTCACATGAAATGCACCCGTATCCTCGACACATTTTTATCCAACATTTTGGGATTTGGATTTGGGTTGCATGAAATGCACACCCGTATTTAGGAAAGTAAGATTATTAAAAAGCGTGCCTAAAGCGACTAACGTGTTATTATCTTTGCGGGAGACCGTGAAAATTCGCTAAACGGCACGTCCCGAATTCTAAGTATTTTAATATAAGCATTTAATGAGGGCCCCGCAATTTATATGTTTTGTGCGGCGAGGCTCGTCTCACTTTTTATTTAAAGGCCATCCTAAAAGAAACTACGATTTTCTATTAAAGTGTTGTCTATAAAAGGGCCCTAATTAATTAGCATCATTAATTACCATTATTAGAGGACCTTTCGCGGGATTCGAGCTTTAAACTCAGGTCCACACTTGAACAAGAGGATAGCCTCCTAATTCAAATATGCTACCTAGCTCGGAAGGCTCAAAACCCGTATTATTAAAATTAATCTCACCAACTTAACACAAATTCAAACTTTCAGCATTTTTGGGCTTCAAAATTAACCCAGAAAGAAGGAAAATACTGCTGTTTCTACTAGAATTTGCCCAGCTTTGGGCTTCTGATTTTGACTTTGGCCCAGTTCCATAAACCAAATGTGAATAGACATGCTGCAGAATGAATGCATAAAAATAGATTAGGCTCCAGCGAGCCCTGTCCATGGTAAGGAGAAAGGGCCTGAATCTGCCTCATATGGGCCTACGCTGGGCCCAATCCCACACCCCAGTTATTTGTTGATCAAAGTGTGCTAACTAATTAATATTATCGTTTTTGAACCAATCTTACCATGAAGATGCAGTGATCATATTAGTCAAATTATTTGCTCAAAGGGCAACCCCAAGCGATCGTTATTGCCTAAAAACTGAACATGGAATAACAATAAGAATTCACATCCTGATTTTGAACAAACTAAATCATCAACATATTGCATGAAATTCGAATCCCAATTGTGATATTGCCAAAAAACCACATAACTTAGCAATTTTTTGTGACTTGTCAAACTGTAAATTCATTGCTTGAATCATAGCTCTTCAAGAACACAAATTCCTCGCTTGAATTCCAAGAGACAATGCATTCGGAAAAGGTAATACAAGACTCAAATTCTGAAAAAAGAACTAGGCTGGACAGGGAACCAATTTAACTAGATCTAACGTAAAGTAATGAGGCACACCTTGATCCTTAAGAACTAAAATGATAAGCTGAAAATTTAAAATAACAGAACTTGACCCACAATGAGTGTATTCCTAATAGGCATGGACCATTCTGGTAAAATAAATGCAACCAAACCAGTAAAGATGACAAGTATTTGCCCTGCAAATCCACATAAACATGAAAATACACATGGCCTCATATGATCCTTACTAACATACTTGAAAATAGTAAATCACAGATGTGCTAAATCGATATAACATTCTTCATAAAACACAAACAATGCTTAATATCAAAGTTTATAAGCATCTCGAGCTTCCAATGGATTTCAGAACCTTAAACCCACATATCATACATTCATAGGTCTGAGAAGTACCTAGATAACCAGCAAAACACCAAATATTAGCTTGAAACTAAGGTGGAACAGCATGAATAGACCAACAGCGACAAAATCAAACCACAGCTTCAAATGCAAATTACTTTTAAAACCCAAAATCAGAATAGCCTTCAGCAATGAAATAGTGCAATTCCAACCAAAAAACTTGATAAAACAGTGTACCAATCAACGAAATCAAATTAGTTCTTCCAATACCCCAGGTCAAATCATTTTTCACCTCAAAAGAAATCAGAAATTGTTTATCAAATCAAGGAGAACTTCAGAATTCAGAACAGAGGTTCAATGAAACAGTAATTTTTAATCGTTTTAGCTGGGTGAATTTTCAACTCTTCCCCTAATCTCCTTCTAAAGCAAGAAAGAGTGTCTTTATAGGCAAACCAAATAGGGCAGCCCTCAGACTCTCATTTTTACACCTTAGACCTCTTTTAATTTTCACTTTTGCCTAGATATCCTCTAATTATTGACTTGCTACCCAAGTTAAACCACCCAAAAGTATGAAATTCTCCTAAAACCCCTACTAGAAACTTCTGAAATTAGTTACCAAAGATTCCCCCATGTCCTATTTCCTAAACTACCCTCCCAGCATCCTGTATTTACCTACTGACAGACCTTGCACCCTAAACTGCCCAAATACCCTTGGGCCCCTGCCCCATCGAGTTGAACAGCTAATTGGGTTTTTCACCCTTAGCAGACCCAATTTCATTTTAGGCAGGTGAATTCCCCAATCAAACTAAAGAAAACAAAGACCTCACATTCTGAAATTAGACCCAAAAGCAAAAATTGAACAACTAAATAAAACAAAGTAAAACTGACATATGCTAATCCGAAACCAACTGAACATTGCACTGAAACGACTCGATCTCAATCACGCAAACGTAACAATTTAAGACAGTAAACAAAATGAACAAGAAAAGAGGAAACATAGGGGACAACGGCTAGGAACGAAACAATGAAAAGGAGAAGAACGAGGGAAAAATCGAAATACCTACACAGGTATGCGGACGAGGCTTGATGAACTCATGCGGACTTTGATTCGATCTGAAATCGGCCTCGATCGATTGTTCTCGTTGAGAACAAACCACCAAGGGCGATTTCATCCCTAATCGTCCTCTGAGACTCAATGTCTTTGAGAGGTTTTACCCTTTTCTTCTTTTCCTTCTTTTAAATCTGGATTGACTGGATTCGGGGGGGGGGGGGATTTGCAGAGATTTGTACCAGCATAGTGCTTGAAGGATCATGGGGAATATATGGTTGAATTTTGGTCATGTTTGGAAGGTTAATCACTTGTGAGAATGGCCGAATTCCTAAGGTTGCTCTAGGGTTGGAGACTGATAGAGACGAGAGAGATGAGGGGAACTGAACTGGTCTCGGCATTTTCGGACAATGTTATACAACTCTGATGAAGCTCCCTTGGTCGTTGGATGTGGTGATATGAAGGGCTCAGATCAATTCTGAATGGGAAACTCAATGCTGCGACGTTTAGGATATTAGGAAGGGCTGACCGGGTTAGGGTGTAATATTGGGCCTGGAATGTGGACGGGTATGGAGAATAAGAGACTGGGCTCGTGGTCTTAATTAGATTTGGCCCAAAATTGGGTTCCTTATTAAAGAAGACCAAATTTTCTTTATTTAATTCCTTCTTTTCTTTTCAAATTAAACTAAAAACCTAAATTAATTCTTAAAAACTAAACTAACCTACCCAAATTATATTAAACTCTAATTAATAACTAACACCATTAATTAAAACCAAATTTAAGGAAAAACTACCAAAATTCAAAGACTAGAATTAAACAATGCAAAATAAATCATTTTTTGTGATTTTTCTATTTTTGTAAAACCCCAATTACTAATTAATCTAAAATATGTAAAATTAAGTCCTAAATGCAAATGCAATATATATTTTGTATTTTTTATTAATTAAAATGCACGGACAAATGCAAACAATTAACAAAAAATGCCACGAAAATTCACAAAATTGCAAATAATGAAAAGAAATTATTTTGTTTTGGGGTTTTTTTTTGGGGAGTAATTCATATAGGGCAAAAATCACGTGCTCACAGTAGACACTTCATCTATAAAAGACGCATTACAAACGAGAGTTTGGAGAACTTTTCGCAATCTGGATACTGTCACAACCCAAAATCCACCCGTCGTGATGACACCAAACCTAACCCGCTAGGTAAGCCAATTAATAATTATCCAATTCCATTTAACTTAATAATACAATTAAACAACAGAATTATCTATATCATATACATTTCTCAAGGACTGGTAGTACATATCATGAGCGTCTAAGAATAGAGTTTACAAAGCGGATATGAAGAAAATACATCTTTTGTTTGAAAATTACATAAACAGAGTTTATAAATCTAAGGCTACCATGAACAAGCGGCAGCTACAGCGGGAACGCAAGTATGCCTTCAAATACAGCAACCATCGATCGCAACAACCTCAGCATCCGGGATTTGCACACAATGTGCAAGAAGTGCAGTATGAGTACAACCGATCCCATGTACTCAAAAAGTAACAAGCCTAACCTTAGGTTGAAAGCAGTGACGAGCTGGTATATAGGTCGGGTCCAACAAAAATAACCAACAGTAGTTCATACAGTGACAACAAATAAATAAAGAAATAGCTCAGAAATAAAGTGCTCAGCCTTTTCATAGTATTACGAAAACAGTTCCACTTTTCAAGTATACCAATGAAAGCCCAAATCCTCTATCGAAATCGTTAAAAATACGAGTATGTTTTGAAAACTGTAACTTTTTCTTGAAAATTTCCTTTCCACAATAGGTAGACATATTTCATTTCCTTTATCAAATAACAAGTGTGAAATACCTCTTTATAACCACATATCAATGTATGTAAAAAGTCATGAATGACGTGATACCGTACAACATGAGGAAATATGCGTCTCTATGCATGTATGCTATATGTGCATGCCAAGATGAATCTTATACTCACACTCTCAGTGTAATCAACCTCACTACTTCCCACTCAACCACTCGGTACTGTATATGGCCCATACGGCCCAGGAAATCCATCCCGGAACTTGTACAACACTGACGATATGTTGCCCAGTACCGAGGATAAAGGGTAATCCAACCGTGTGGAGAAATCCATCTCCAGGTATCAAGTACTTTGGACAAATCCATGCCCAGGGAAATCCATCCCTCAATAATGTATAAATGCTCAACCACCCGGTACTGTATATGGCCCATGCGGCCCAAGGAAATCCATCCCGGAACATACTCAACAATGACTAGACGTCACTCGGTACCAAGGAAATAGGGAAATCCGTCCCTGCGGAGAAATCCCTCCATATATCAATACTTCAGACAAATCCATGTCCAGGGAAATCCATCCCTCAATAATATCATCCCCGCTCACTGGGGGTGTGCAGACTCCGGAGGGGCTCCTACAGCCCAAGTGCTATAATCTGCACGGACAACTCATGTGCTGCACGGACAACTCGCGTGCTATAACATCAATATAGAATCTGCAAGGACAACTCACGTGCTGCACGGACAACTCACGCGCCATAGTCTCAACATCTCACAATCAGGCCCTCGCCTCACTCACTCATCAATCTCTCCAGTCTCACTCACGGGCTCACAATGTCATGAAAATTGACCCGGAACAATGATATGATGTATCAGTAAATAACAACTGAGACTGAGATATGATATGAATGCATGAATGTGACTGAGTACGAAATATCCATGAATTCAATGAGATGACAACAAGAAACGACCACTATATAACAGCAAAAAGCCTAAGCATGATACCTAGCATGATTTGAAAGCTCAGATACTTAATCACATGGTGAAAATATAGACATCAACAAGAATAGGGCCACTATTCAGTGCCCTAGGAACAACAGAGTCCCAATTCACAGGGTGCACGCCCACACGCCCGTCACCTAGCATGTGCGTCACCTCAACACCAATCACATTGCACATAATTCGGGGTTCCATACCCTCAGTACTAAGTTTCGAAGAGTTACTTATCTTAAACCAGCCAATTCCGATGCCGAGCAAGCTAAAGCGATGCTCGAAGAATGCCATCACGCGCGTAGCGACCTTCGAACGGCTCAACACTAGCTAAAAGCAACTCAAATACATCAGATAAAGCCGAAGGAAGCAGTTACAAATGATACATATCGAATCCTAAGCCAAATCCCAATTTCGGCCAAAAATCATACCCGGGCCCACACCTCAAAACTCGACAAAACTCACAAAATCCGACAACCCATTCAATTACGAGTCAAACCATACTAGTTTCACTCAAATCCGACTCCAAATCGGTGTTCAAAACTAAATTCATATTATGAAACTTTAGGCCAAAACCCCCAATTTCCTCTTTCAATTCATCAGCCATTTGCTAAAGTGAAGATAGATTCATGAAATATAATCAAAACTGAGTGTAGAACACTCACCCCAATCCTTGTGACGAAAATCGCTCCAAAAATCGCCTCAATCCGAGTCCCACATCTCAAAATATGAAGAAATAACCACAACCTAGATTTTTTATAGCTTCTGCCCAGCAGTTTCCGACTTTGCGGCCAAATAGTCGCATCTACGATCACCGCTTCTATGATAAATGGTTCGCTTCTACGAAAATAGCCATGCTTAGCAACCCCCGCACCCATGGTCTTAAGCCGCTTCTGCGATCGCACTTCTGCGCTCATGAACCGCATCTGCGGTTGCGCAGGTGCGTCCAAGCACCCGCACCTGCGATCCTCACGCCCAGCTTCTTTTCTCGCTTCTGCGATGACACTACCTCTTTTGCGGCTCCGGACCTGCGCCCAACACTCTGCAGGTGCAGTCACCCCAGAACCAGAAAATCTTCAGCTATGCAACATGGAGTGAAAATGATCCAAACCACGTCCGAAACTCACCCGAGCCCCTCGGGACCCTGTCCGAACATACTAACACGTCTTAAAACATAACACGTACCTACACAAGGCCTCAAAACACGCATAACAACATCGAAACGACGAATCATACCTAAATTCGAAATCATTGAACTTTGAAACTTCAACTTCCACAACCGATGTCGAAACCTACCAAATCACGTCCGATTAACCTCAAATTTTGCACGCAAGTCACATTAGACATTACGGTCATGCTCTAACTTCCGGAATCAGAATCCGACCCTGATATCAAAACAGTCCACTCTCGGTCAAACTTTCCAAAATTCCAACTTTCGCCATTTCAAGCCAAATTCTACCACAACCTCCAAATCATGATCTGGACGCGCTCCTAAATCCAAAATCACCCAACGGAACTAACGGAACCATGAGAGATCCAATCCGAAGTCAAATACTAAAAAAGTCGAAACTTGGTCAAATCTTTCAAATTTAAAGCTTCAAGCTGAGAATCATCCTTCCAAATTGATTCCGAATAACTTGAAAATCAAAACCGACGATTCACATAAGTCATAATACATCATACGGAGCTACTCATGCCCTCAAACAACCGAGCGAAGTGCAAATGCTCAAAATGACCGATCGGGTCGTTACATCCTCCCCCACTTAAACATACGTCCGTCCTCGAACGTGCCCGGAGTTGTTCCAAAAGCCAACAAATCACTGTATAACCTTACCATGCACACACTCGGGGTTGATCCCACATCACCCTATCCCATATAAGTCCGATAACACGACATGACTGAAATATCTTAATCCAACCTAGCCCATAAGACTTAGAATCCAATTTCCACATCCGAAATTTTCTATAAGACTAGAATCTCGCATCTTCACACTGTATAAGTCTGAACAAGCTGTATCAAGCCATATCCAAACCCCAAGATGCAATCACATGATATACCACACAATTCAAACACTCATAGCGATAATTTCTAATCACAGTAGCTGCTCAAAACAACCTGATACCGGTAATAAACCTCTTATCAAACAAAGCCTCATTCTAACACCTTCATATACTACTAATGATGAAAGAAACACGCCAAAACTCATAACCATTTGTCAGATCAACAAGTTGTGGAACACCTTCTCCCTAGATAGGAACTTTAGCAAATTTCAAAGCTAAATTTTGATATTATTCTTCTAACCACGCTGTAATCAGTTCCGATAGTATTCATTCTAGGTCCAATGACCCCATCTCATCCAACACGACCACTGTAGCGACATGACATATCAATGCAATCTGAAGCCACAACCTGTGGAATCCGTGCACTAATAAGTAACAGTCCAAATGTACTCAAACATGGAAAATGGCATCCGATAAGAGAACCATCCCGCAAGCTAAACGGGTATCACCACAACGCAATTCTAAGAACCCATCACACACCACAAAACCAAAACACACAGATCTCACGCAATGGATCATACCTCAATACAACTACGCTACACTGCGTGACCCCATCCAAACGCTGGACCATATTATATACCTCGAGATGCCTTGCTCAAAATCAATAACCCAGCAAAATTCGACATCAAGCACCTAAAGTGAATTACCATAACCAGGGAGAGCAAATAGCACAATGCCACCATCCAGAAAGAACATAGCCAACGCGCAATCAATCACGCAATACCTAGATACTCATGTAGCTCGAATTTTCCGCTATAAAGCCCCAATAGAACCGGACCATGTGTGCATATAACCAACGAATCACAACTCCTCGCAACATAGAAGGGTAACTCACAGATCATTTCGGAACACGAATAAGCTCCATAACAAGTGAATGGCTCATCCCACAACAATAGTAGTGTGGAGCCAACCAATCCGACTCGGTGCAGAACACACATCCATGTCAGGCCTACCAATGAACCCCCAAATCAACTCTCATCACCCACAATAGATAAATAATCCTCCGAAAGTCCACAATGACTGAATCACGACACATACTATCCTCTGCCCAACCTTGGCTACATTTTCACAGTCCACAACCACGAAAAAATCTACTCATGAGAACTCCTAGTCTCCAATCCATAGAACAAACAAATCACCATATGAGATCTCAACTCCACCGCCTGAATGCCTAACACTTCTAAAATTACACGGTCATACCACGAGGAATACTTCCATAATTCTTCTGTGCCACAAAGTAGAATTCGAACACCAGCAGTCGATCAAACAAGAGAATGCCGCAATACCAATGACGTATCCATAAGTCAAACACATTGTTTCTTCTGAAATTTATGCTCTCCTCACGCCATACCGAATAGTAATGCCATTCACCTATTAATCTGAAACCGTCCATGCTATCTAAGAATATATGACCTTCCTTTCAGACTGAACTGTGACCTTGCACATGCCAAATCTCGATCCTACACAACACACCACATATACCATGCCATCATATAATGGATACGAGAACTTCGTAATCCACTCCGAGTCACAAGCAACTGCATACTTAATTAGCTAAGAACTTTCCATTTGATCCCATCCAGGAGGAAATCACTACACATCACATGCTCCCCACGCTAGTAGGAAATATACATATCTAACTGTGGTAGAAACCATCAAGAGCTCTCCGAATCCTATTTGCACAAAACTAAACCGTCAGGACTGACTCCTTCTAACTCAACCAAGCTACACAAGCCATCAAACCCACGAGCATTGCCACGAAATACCTATAGAAACCCACCATCTCATAAGCACCCGAAGAATCGATCCTATCCATTACCAAGCTGATCCTAATTCTCTGAGTCCCTTCCGAATTACCTTCAAATTGATACTTTTCCTTACTAGTGCACTACTATCCTTAACTAAAACTTGCCCCACGAACTTTAGAATAAAACCACACCGCCCTAAGGCTCATAAACCGTTGTATTCCTTCTTAAGCACCCCCAAAAGTACTGCAACCGAGATACTTGCTCTGAAGAGGCCTTCTACAAATCTAAAGCCATTACCTTCGCCTTCCCGATGCTGATATGTAGAATCCATAATGATATAGAAATACCACAAGTTCTGACATCCTCCAATATAAATCTCCGTTTCTAGCCAAATACACATCCTGGAGATTCCCAACTGCCACGTATAAATCTTGAATTCATTGGAACCATTCTCAAGAGTCATCCACTCTACTCAAATCTCAATTAAACTGACTAAACGGACCGAACGACCTGTTCCCCATTAGCACTCCAACACCCAAGGAAGGAATACCACCTTAACGCAACCAAATAAATTCCTGCTCCATGCACATTACATCCTTCACCAATAACAACTCAAACCGTTCCGTGATTCTCATATACTCATAAAGCCTAATACAACTCGTACCCTAGAAATTCCTTTACTCAAGTAATCCTCGATCTCACCCTCTGCAAAACATAACTCATTCACAAGTATACCTCAAATCAAAACCAATACAACACAAAATCGTGAAATCAACTTATCAATAGCGGACTCCCCCACTTGGCTCAAAGCCATAGATCAAAACACACCATAACTCCTAATGCCCATACTTTATTACAGCCATAATACCGTAGTGAGATTCAACTAAATCCTCCATAAGTTCGTGCAACACAAACAATATAATACCTCAAATTATTTGCAAATCTCGTATTCAACCTCGTAACAGTCAAGCCCACTCTCATAAGCGATCCAAACTCAAATTGCAACACATATTTCACTGGTAAAAGAGAACTCCCAACAAACAACATTGGAATCACACAAGCCTCAGGACACCCTGCAGGATATAGCCAACCTTCTTTGCCTCAAACTGACCTCTCTTTATACCATCCCACAGTCATAAAAATTACACAGTCACTTAATCTTCATGAGTCTGAACTCATAACACGACATGAAATCTACTTCACTCCTCAACTAAACAACATGAAAAGACCCTTCAACACACCCATAACTCGGGACTATACATGAAATCAAGATGGAAATCAAGCACCGAATAGTTCTTTCTACACTTCAAGCAGACCCTTCTCGTTACATTCAACATATCTCGCAGTCATATCATACTCATCTTGTAGCCACCCAGCCATAAATTCTATAAATAGTGACACTACCGGACATATAACTCCAATAGCACGTGCTCACACAATCAACACCTCTATGCTCAAACCACAGTCAAAACTCAGCCTCAAGTCCCCATACTGGCCCATCATCAGCATACCGAAATCATATCTCGCACCTCTTCCATGGAATCACAAGCCATTGATGTACAGCTAGTATCGAGCGGTCACATGCGCATACAAATGTGTGGAAAGGAATTGGGAGAGTTACGCTCAAGCTGAATTAATACCGGACGATAAGGAAAGAAAGATGGGAAGTATATCCTAAATGTCCTGTAGCCTCTCGAGGATAGATATAGACGTCATCATACCGATCCGCAAGACTCTACTAGACACTTGCTCATGACTTGTAGAGCCTATGAACCAAGAGCTCTGATAACAATCTCTCACGACCCAAAATCCACCCATCATGATGGCACCTAACCCAACCCGCTAGGTAAGCCAATCAATAATTATCCAATTCTGTTTAACTTAATAATACAATAAAATAACAGAATTATCTATATGATATACATTTCCCAAGGACTAGTAGTACAAATTACGAGCGTCTAAGAACAGGGTTTACAAAGCGTATATGAAGAAAAATACATCTTCTGTTCGAAAATTACATAAACAAAGTTTATAAATCTAAGGCTACCGTGAACAAGAGGCAGCTACAGCAGGAACGCAAGTATGCCTTCAAATCCAGTAACCATCGATTGCAACAACCTCAGCATCCGGGATCTGCACGCAATGTGCAAGAAGTGCAGTATGAGTACAACCGACCCCATGTACTCAAAAACTAACAAACCTAACTTTAGGTTGAAAGTAGTGACGAGCTGGTAGATAGATCGGGTCCAACACAAATAACCAACAGTAGTTCATACTAGTGTACAACAAGTAAATAAAGAAATAGCTCAAAAATAAAGTGCTCAGCCTTTTCATAGTTTTCCGAAAACAGTTCCACTTTTCAAGTATACAATTGAAAGCCCAAATCCTCTACCGAAATGATTAAAAATATGAGTGAGTTTTGAAAACTGTAACATTTTCTTGAAAATTCCTTTCCACAATAGGTAGAAATATTTCATTTCCTTTTTCAAATAACAAGTGTGAAATACCTCTTTATAACCACATATCAATGTATGTAAAAAGTCATGAATGACGTGATACCGTACAACATGAGGAAAAATGCGTCTCTATGCATGTATGCCATATATGCATGCCAAGATGAATCATGTACTCACACTCTCAGAGTACTCAACCTCACTACATCCCATTCAACCACTCTGTACTGCATATGGCCCATATGGCCTAGGGAAATCCATCCAGCAACATATACAAAGGGTAATCCAACCCCTTTGGAGAAATCCATCTCCAGTTATCAAGTACTTCGGACAAATCCATGCCCAGGGAAATCTATCCCTCAATAATGTATAAATGCTCAACCACCCGGTACCGTATATGGCCCATGCGGCCCAGGGAAATCCATCCCGGAACATACTCAACAATGACTAGATGGCACTCGGTACCGAGGAAAAACGGAAATCCATCCCTGCAGAGAAATCCATCTCCATATATCAATACTTCTGACAAATCCATGTCTAGGGAAATCCATCCCTCTATAATATCATCGGCACTCACTGGGGGTGTGCAGACTCCGGAGGGGCTCCTACAGCCCAAGCGCTATAATCCTCACGGACAACTCACGTGCTGCACGGGCAACTCACGTGCTATAACATCAATATCAGAATCTGCACGAATAAATTACGTACTGCACAGACAACTCACGCGCCATAGTCTCAACATCTCACAATCAGGCCCTCGACATCACTCAATCATCAATCTCTCCAGTCTCACTCACGGGCTCACAATGTCATGAAAATTGACCCGAAACAATGATATGATGTATCAATAAGTAACAACTGAGACTGAGATATGATATGAATGCATGAATGTGACTGAGTACGAAATATCAATGAATTCAATGAGATGACAGCAAGAAACTCCGCATTGCAGACAAATAGTCGCATCTGCGACCATCACTTCTGCGATAAATGATTCGTTTCTACGAAAATAGCCATGCTCAGCAACCCCCGCACTTGCGGTCTTAAGCTGCTACTGTGATCGCGCTTCTGCGCTCATGAACCGCTTCTGTGATTGCGCAGGTGTGTCCAAGCACCCGCACCTGCGATCCTCACTCCCAGCTTCCTTTCTGGCTTCTGCGATGACACTGCCGTTTTTGCGGCTCCGCACCTGCACCCAACACTCCGCAGGTGCGGTCACACCAGAACCAGAAAATCTTCAGCTATGCAACATGGAGTGAAAATGATTCGAACCTCGTCCGAAACTCATCCGAGCCCCTCGGGACCCCTTCCGAACATACTAACACGTCTCAAAACATAACACGGACCTACTCAAGGCCTCAAAACAGGCATAACATCATCGAAACAACGAATCACAGCTCAATTCGAAATCATTGAAATTTGAAACTTCAACTTCCACAACCGATGCCAAAACCTACCGAATCACATCAAATAACCTCAAATTTTGCACGACAGTCACATTAGACATTACGGACATGCTCCAACTTCCGGAATTTGAATCTGACCCCCATATCAAAAAAGTCCCTCTCTCGGTCAAACTTTCCAAAATTCCAACTTTCGCCATTTCAAGCCAAATTCTACCACGGACCTCCAAATCATGATCCGGATGCGCTCCTAAGTTCAAAATCACCCAATGGAGCTAACAGAACCATCAGAAATCCAATCCAAGGTCAAATACCAAAAAAGTCTAAACTTGGTCAAATCTTTCAAATTTAAAGCTTCAAGCTAAGAATCATCCTTCCAAATCGATCCCGAATAACCTGAAAATCAAAACCAACGATTCATATAAATAAGAATACATCATGCGGAGCTACTCATGCCTTCAAACAATCGAGCAAAGTGCAAATGCTCAAAATGACCGTTCGGGTTGTTACAGATACAACTTTTGCTCTACATCCTTTAATAACCTATAAAAACTTTTAGCTTCTATATTTGGCTCTTCGTACCTAGACTCGATGGTCTCATCAACCTCACGACTATTAGAGGGAATACCATGATAAATGTCATGCAACATTTCATATGTGCGAGCATCATCATTCCCTAAATTTTAATCTATATTAGAATTTGTTTCATCGTCTGAAGGTGCATCCGACTCACCATGATAAATCCACCTATTATAGGTCGGATCTATTCCCCACCTAAGGAAATCCGTCTTCACATCATCGCGTGATTTTCTAAGTACATTATTACATTTAACGCACTGACACTGGATTCTTACACCAACCTCGGGAATAGAAAATGCAAAGTTCAGAAAATAGTCCACACCATTCAAGTATTCTGGTAATGTCCTATTCTTAATAAGTAGCCAAGTCTTATCCATCATATACTTACCTACAAGAAAAATAAAACTACATAATTAGAATTTTAAAACTATATATTTATCTTTCTCTCACTGCTATTAATGGCGCAAATGCAATTTAATAGGGCCACAATGCAAGAACGATCACCGGTTAAAAACTAAAAAATGCACATAACATCTACAAGATTATGCAGATTTGCACCCAATCTCATACTCAGGATCAATTCGAGACACCAATTAATTGTCATGACCCAAGTTCTTCCTCCGTGAACTGTCATGACGGAACCAAGTCTCCACGACTAGGTAAGCCTAACAATTTACGAAAAATGAAACAAAGACACGAAACTAACAATTAATAGGTAAATATAATAAAGGAGTTTCAAATGCCGCTCGGCATATACAATAATATCACTTTCGAACTGAACATAGCACTCCCAAAACCCGGAATCTCATGAATCACAAGCTAAAGAAGTACGTAATATTTCTAACTCAAGAAGTCTAATAACGAAGAAAATACAGGAAGTCTATAACTGAAGGGAGAATAGAGAGGGACTTCTAGGTCTGCGGACGCGGCAGATATACCTCGAAGTCTCTAGAATGCCTCGTCTCACTGGAAGTATGGCTGAGAAGAAGAACCTGGATCTGCACAGGAAAAACATGTGCAGGAAAGGGCATGAGTACACCACATCGGTACCCAGTAAGTGCCAAGCCTAACCTCGGTCGAGTAGTGACGAGATCAGGTCAGGGCCTTACTGGTTTATACATATAATAAGATAAAAACGTATGAAATATCATAGTAGAGTTAAAATGCTAGCAATCAATGAAAAATAAAATCATAGGAAGAAATAGCTCAGTACATAGAAATAGCAATAGGGCATCTCCCGGGATACTGTCCCGTAGTCCCAAACGTAAATGTACAAAGGATCTCTCGGGATACCGTCCCGTAGTCCAAATCGTAAATGTGTAGGGGGATATCCCGAAATACCGTTCCGTAGTCTCAAAATAAATATCCAGTACAGGGGGATCTCCCGAGATACCGTCCCGTAGTCCCAAACATAAACACACAGGGGGATCTCCTGGAATACCGTTCCGAAGTCCCAAAATAAATACACAACTCATTCAATATACATAACAGTTGCAGCTAGGAAATATCTACAGTTCTAATCAAGTTCGTAGCAAAGAAGATAGGTGATTCTTACTCTAAACATGCTACACAGAATCTAGGTAGACCGTTAAAGCAGATAAGATAGTTACGGCACATAAGCATGCTTTCCTTAGCTAGACATGAGGCTATATATACTAGTATTGCTCAATTAAAGGAAAACACAGTTAATTACTTAAAGAAAATGGGGGTTTTTTCAACAATTAGCACGTGTACGCACTCGTCACGTCGCATACACGACATTCATATAACAACAATACCAAAAATCCTAAGGGGAGTTCTCCCACAAAAGGTTAGACAAGCCACTTACCTCAAACCAAGCTCAAATCAATCCGATATCACGCTCTTCCCACGAATATCCAACTCCGAGTAGCCCAAATCTAATCAAATCAATTACATAACATAAATATAGCTACAAGCAACTAATTTAGCTAATGAATTTAAAGCTAAGGCGAGAAAATAGGAAAATTCCCAAAAATCCTCCCCAAGCCCACGTCTCGGAATCGGGTAAAAATCACAAATTTCGAACACCCATTCACTCACGAGTTCTCTCGTACAAAAATCATCACAATCCGACATCAAATTCCTATTCAAACTTCAAATTTTCAATTGTGGAACTTTTTCCCCAATTTCCAAACTTCCACCCCCAAATTCCTTAATTAAATGAGGAAAACAACAATAGATTTATGTATATGATCTAGAATAGAGTTAGAATTCGTTACCAAATAGCTCTCCTTCAAAATCCCTCAAGAAATCGCCTCCCACCGAGCTCCAAATTAAATTTTGTGTTATGAAATCTCAAACCCTCGAACTCCTCTTTTCTGCCCAGCGATTTCAGCATTTGCGGTCATGGGGCAGCTTCTGCGGTCCCGCACCTATGGAAAAACCATCGCAGGTGCGAAAGTCAATTAACCAGGTGGGGCCGCTTCTGCGGTCACTGGGCCGCATCTGCTGTCCCCTAGCCGCATTTGCGGTTCCTGATACCCAAGTCAAATTCAGCTTCTACGGTCCACTCAGCCGCTCCTACGGCACCGCACTTGCGGTCCCACATCCGCAGGTGCGATTATAATAGGTTCATCAACTTCAAAAAATGCCTAAGTCCAATTTTTCATCCGTCAAGCATCCGAAACTCACCCGAGGTCCCCGGGACCTCAACCAAACATACCAACCAATCCTAAAATATCATACAAAGTTAGTCGAGCCCTCAAATTGCATAAAAAAAATGTTAAAACCACGAATCACCCTCCAATCCAAACTTAATGAACTTGAAATTCTAAAATTCTACAACCGATGTTGAAACCAAACAGACCATGTCCGATTGACCCCAAATTTTGCACACAAGTCATATTCAACACTACGAACCTACTCCAACCTTCGGAATCGGATTCCGACCCCGATATCAAAAAATCGACTATCGGCCCGAAACTCAAAAATTCAACTTTCGCCATTTCAAGCCTAAATAAGCTACGGACATCCAAAACACAATCAGGACACGCCCCAAAGTCCGAAATCACCCAACGGAGCTAACGGAATCGACGGAATTCCATTCCAAAGCCGTCTTTATACTGCTCCGACTACAGTCCAAATTCTAAGACTTAAACTCTCATTTAGGGACTAAGTGTCCCAAAACACTCCGAAATTCAAGATGAACCATCCCGTCAAATCAAATAGTAGAAATAGACACGAGGAAAGCAGTTAATAGGGGATCCGGGCGTTAATTTTCAAAACAACCGGCCAGGTCGTTACAATTATGTAAATTTTCAACTGAACTTCATACTCAGGCTCAACCCAAGACACCAATTAATAACTATAATAAAATATACATTATTAACTTCTTCAATATTATGAGTATAAATTAGAATCCAACAAAAAGACTTGTTATTTCGCAAGTGAAATTGGGTACTATAAAAGAAGAAATTAACCACGTCTAAATTTTTTATTCTATTGCAACTTCAACTTGAAAATTCCATAACTTAAATAAAACAAAGAAAAAAAGCAAAAACTAACAAAATAATACTAAGAAAAGGATTTACAAACTTTTCCAGAAAAGTAAAAACAATGAAAATCAAAGCTGCTTTACTTTCTTCAAGTAGAAAATACGCCACTAATAGGAGCAAGAGAAACTTCAGCTTGGGGTATCAAAATCCTCTTCTCATAAATCCTATCTTCTCCAATTCTCATTTTCTTCTAGTCCAATATTTTTGAGTTTTATCATAAAAAGAAAAAAAACAGAATAGAGTCCATAGGTATTGCAAATTAAGAAAAAGAGTATGCATTAAACTAAATCAAAAGCTGAAAGCACTAGATATTGAGAAGAAACGAAATCATAAGCGAGAACTTACCAGGTTTTGGGTATAACTCAGCGGAAGGGATCGAAGATTGAACCCGCCAGATGCAAGACCTTAGTTTAGCAGAATAATAAAAAAAAAGAAAACCTAGATGGAGTGGAAACTAGGCGCTATGAATTGGGGAAAAAGTAATAGAAGATGGAAAACCTATTTTGGCGCGTCTGTTTTGGCGAAAAAGTTAAAATAATTTACTAAATTTTAGGCCACAACTAAGAGGAGTTGTTGAGAAAACTTTGTGTTTAGCAACAACTAGTATTCGTTGTTGCCAATTAAGTTTTGTAGTTTATATTTATTATATTACTCCTAAAATATAGTATGGAGAATCTATAATATGTGGTAACAAGAAAAAAATTATGGTTAAAAATTGTATGATACAACAACAATCTAATCATATTGTTGCCATTTATTAAACTTAGCCAACAACCATAATATTGTTGGTAAAAAGTCGTTGCTGGTTTATATATATTTAAAATTTATTATATTATTTGTTAAATACGACAACAAAATTAAAACTTTTGCTAACAAAAAAAATTTTGTGGGTAAAAATTCTATGATATAGCAACAATTAAATGAAGTTGTTGCCATTTACTGTATTTTGCAACAATATTATTGTTGTTGTAAAAAGATTGTTGCCAATTCTATACTTTCTTGTAGTGAATGCTCATAAAATTAAAGCTTGATTTTTGTACCCATTTGGTTGCTTGATCAATAAAGACAATCCGTTGTCACTCAAATGACCAAGTCATCACAAAACAGTAAGAAAAAGTTTCAAGCCCAACAGAAAAATATATTTTCTTAATGAATATCGAACACTATTCTGTAATACTTACAATAGAAATTACATAATTTCACAAACTTAACTGTAACGATCCGACTAGTTATTTAGTGCCTTGACATTCTGTTCGGCAGTTTGAGACCTTGAGTAGCTTCATACGATGAATTATGACTTTCATGTATAGTTGGTTTCGATATTCGAGAGGTTTGGGATTGATTTGGAAGAGTGATTCTCAATTTGGAAGCTTAAGTTAGAAGAATTGACCAAGGTTTGACTTTTGGGTAAACGACTTCAGAATCGAGATTTGATGGTTTAAATAGGTTCGTATGGTGGTTTTGAACATGGGTATGTATTTGATTTTGGATTCGGAGGTTCCTCAAATATTTAAGCCCTATTTGTCGAAAGTTGGCAAGTTCAAGAATGAAGAGTTCATAAGTTTGACTGGGAGTTAATTTTTTGTGTTATTGTCACGATCCCAAATCCACTAGTCGTGATGACACCTAATCCCAACCAGTTAGGTAAGCCAACAATCACATAATAACAATGAAGTCGAATAAACATGGTCCAATAACTTAAGAGGAAAAATATCATGGAATATCTGAGAATATAACCGTAAAACTGCTACAACCATCCCCCAAAACCTGGTGTCAACGAGTACGTGAGCACTACTGAATAACAAGATACAAGCAAAATCCTCTAATACAACTGTCTGAATAATAGAACAATAAAGATAGAAATAACTTAAAGAGAACTTCAAGGGTTGCGGACGACATAACAGCTACCTCGTAGTCTCCTAAAAGCTGGCAACAACTCAAGTTTGAAAATCACCTCGACCAGATGTACCTGGATTTGCACATAAAGTGCAGAGCGTAGTATGAGTACAACTAATCCCATGTATTCAATAAGTAACAACACTAACCTTGGGCTGAATGCAGTGACGAGCTCAAAACAATAGTCAGATGCCAATATCAATAACCGGTAACTGTTCAGTATATAAAGGAAAAATGGTGGAAACAAGTAGGTCAATGATATTATGTTCAACATGTTCACATTTCAGATATTTAGACATGCTTTCAAGTATAGCAATTAAAGCCCAACACAGATAAAAAATTTTATTTACCAAGTAAAATGAGGAAGGTACGTCTCTATGCTTACATGTCAATCAACAAATGTCACAATGGATCCATCAATATTCACACTTAGCATTGTCCGGATGCCTGGAACAACTTCCCATCATCAAACACGTATATGAAATATGGTGCCTGCACTCACTGATGATATGTTAGACTATGGAGGGGCAGATTGTAATACCATATATTTTAAATAAGGGTGTATTGTAATTAGCATAAAAAAGAAGAAGAAAGAAACTAACTAATAAAACAAAACAAAAAAAAGGAAAAGAAAAAGATAAGGAATTGAAGTAAAAGGGCCAAAGCCCATTAACCTCTCTACCAAATTGAAAAGGGTTAGGGAAGGGGAACGAAGCAGAAAGTTTCAGGAAACCAAAAAAACAAAAAAAAAAAAAAAAGGAAGAAAGAAAAGAGAAAAGAAGGAGGAAGAAGTTGGTGCACTCTTGGTACCGAAAAACTCACACCCAACTGGAAAAAAATTTCTACTCTTGCGTCTCGGTGATAAGATAATACATATATTCTTCATTATTTAGAAAACACTATTATTTTATTTACGTGATTCCTTATGGGACTGAATAGATATGAGGTTGGGATTGAACTAACAGTTTATAAGATAAAGTTAAGAAAATTTGGAGAAATTCATGAGACTTTTCAGAGAATTAACTTGGTATATTATATGGATGGGTTGTATTTAATAGATTTTGAATTGGTTTAAGTTAAATGTAGCAGTGAGTTGGAATATTGAAATGAGTCTTGATATTTCAAGTAGAATAAGAGGGATTTGTTGAGTTATTAAAATTCGGTGAATAAAAATCCAAATATGAAACTCTGAGAATATGGACATTCTAAATTAGCTATGAATTAACCAAAACATGGAAATTAATATGAGATCGATATTATGTAATTATAGAATGATTGGAGGAAGTTGTACAAATTGCTCGAGGTGAAGCATTTGGTATTTCGACACGAGTACTGAGAGTAGTAATCTTACCGCAATTTGTATTCTCATAACTTGCATGATTTACACATAATTTTTAATATGAATATGTTACTGATTATTTTGAGTTGTACATGGGACAAGTCTTTTAGTTGATATGATACCGAAATAGTTATTTGAGATGACTACCGTTGTTTTAAATATTTTCGTTGTCACTAGATATATTTTACCGTTACTTGAATTTACTGTTATCAAAACGAAATTTCATGATTTGATAACAACCGATCTACCTTACACTATTTTAAAGTATTTTATTTCAAGTATATATGGATTATAAAGACAAGTATAAATAGGAGTAGACTTTGAAGGATCCCGTAGCTAACGGCGGGTTCGTTAGACCTGGTGCACCTTGTAATTACCGATTACCGTTATAGCCCTCGCTAGTGGGAAGGTAGAACTAACATACCGTTATCGGTTTTCCTCGAGTTGGGACTACCGTTATATTTGACTTCTTGCGAAGAAGTCCACAGTTATACCGATTACATGATCCATTCAATGAAACTTCCCAAACATGAATATTAATATTACACAGTATTTACCGAGCTTATTACCGAATTGTCAATTGATTTATATTACATGAAAAATATGATGAGACTGACTATTATTTATTATTTCTGTAAGGGCATTCTTATGATATTTTCTATTTAATATATATACTATAATGTTTTTTGACTTATTCCCAATAAAAATAATTGTGGTTAAGTGTTATTACTCACTGAACTAGCGACTCACTCCTTGCTATTTCTTTTATAGAGACATCAGTTGACGCAGGCCAGGATTTCGTTAATTAGAGCGCACAGGTTGATATCTTGGTAAGTGTATATGGTAAAAATCAGAGGGTCCGATTTTGTGATCATTAAGGCACCTCGTAAAGATCTCCCCCAGAAGGCTCGAAGTTCGGCTTGGGTTCGACCCCGAGGGTTCCTCACATTCGACCTCGAGAAAGTGCAAATCGATGATTATCATGAGAAAGCGGGAAGTTCCCAAGGCATATGATCAAAGCTGACAAGACCTGCAAGAGAAGCCCTAGTCTGTACCAAACTAGAGAATAGTTGTACCAGCTATATTTCTTTGTAATAAATGCATCTGCACCATGTTGAGATTTCCCCTCATATATAAAGGGGATCCTTGTCATTTTGTAAGGAGGATATACAACACAACACACCATATTGAATACAAGAACATTCTCTGCTCTCTAAACTTAAATACATCCTCCCTTGATTCTACTATTACATTTATTGCTTACATTTATTGTGTTCTATTAATTTTTCTTCATTTATTGCTCATTATCGATCATAAAGAGCCTTTATCAAAGCTCTCAAAGCTGTTAGTCCTTTACCAGCTGCCCATAACTTAGTATCGAGCTCGACCCCGAGGCCCCGATTATCAGCCACTCGGTTTGCTTAAACCTACTATCTTCAAGCTCTTATCTTATTTTCTAGTCTCTTACTTAGCATCTACTGCTTAACAACTAACAGAAAAATAAATCACGTATTTTTAGAACCACAAAATCAAATCTAATTGTTATTACCATTTTCAAGAAAAACAGTTTGGCGCCCACCGTGGGGCTAAAAATAATAGTGATTGTTCTCTTGCTGGTTTACTACATAACGCAAGTTATCGTTCACGCTTTTTCTTGTCCAAAGAATCTTTGATTTCAGGTCAAGATGTCAAACTCAGTGAATGCACAGGAGAACAACGGTCCTGAGGACCATGGGGAGAATGGTGTAGCTGTTCCAGGTATTGGTGTACCACCGCAAAACCCAGAAAATGCACCAGAACCAATTCCCGTGGACGTGGTCTCGCGCAACGCCCAACATGTCGACATAAGCTTCTATACCGACATGAGTATACGCCAAGAGAGCCAACAAGAAGCTCAGAAAACCCCAGTTCGGGAAGAGCGAGAGGTTAGCCTTCACGTTATTTTTGAGATGTTGCAGGCACAACAGCTGGCGATTGCTCAACTACAAAGCTACCAAAAACTCCAAGCACGGCAACACCGGAGGCGGCTCCTCGAGCCAAAAAAATACCAGAAAGATCAAGCAACAATGGGTCAGCAGCCGATCCTGCTATCATAAAGATGCTCGAGGACCTCACGAAGAGGATTCAATCGGGCGAGAAGAAGATAGAAGCCAATGACAAAAAGGTGGAGACCTACAATTCTAGGGTCGATAAAATCCCGGGCGCACCCCCTATACTGAAGGGTGTAGATACGAAGAAGTTCATACAAAAGCCATTCCCACAAGATGCTGCTCCAATACCCATCCCGAAGAAGTTCAGAATGCCCGACCTTCCGAAATACAACGGAACCTCGGACCCCAACGAGCACGTAACCGCTTACACTTGTGCAGTGAAGGGCAACGACCTAAAGGACGATGAGATTGTGTCCGTCCTACTAAAGAAGTTCGGAGAAACACTTTCGAAGGGGGCCATGATGTTGTACCACAACCTCGCCCCGAATTCAATAGACTTAATTGCCATGCTGGCAGATTCTTTCATGAAGGCACATGCCGGTGCCATCAAGGTGGCTACAAGGAAATCCAACGTCTTCAAAGTCAAAGAAAGAGAAAATGAGATGTTACGGGAGTTTGTGCCTCTCACGACTGGGCCGTACAGGCCTTCACTCAAGGTTTGAACGAGCGAAGCTCGGTAGCTTCGAAGCAGCTGAAGCAGAAATTGGTCGAATATCCCGCTGGGACCTGGTCGGATGTCCACAACCGATACCAATCGAAGATCAGGGTCGAGGACGACCAACTAGGAGCCCCCTCGGGCTCAGTATATCCTAGCAGGCTTCTAGCAAAGGATCCAAAGCCAAACAAGGAAAGGTACCAACCATACACAGAAGATAGAAGAAACTCCCCAAGACGTAACATACCCCGAAATGACTGAAGGATAGATCGAGGGCAGAATCCTCGGGGACTCGTAAGCAGAGCCGGATTCGACAGACACACAGGACCAACAGAGGCACCCCGATTGTCCGAATACAACTTCAACATTGACGTTTCAGACATCGTCTCTGCCATCGGTAAAATCAGAGAAACCAGGTGGCCAAAACCCGTACAATCAAATCCAAATTGCTTATTGTGTTGACATAAGAATATGGATACTTGTTACTTGAAAAGTATTATTCATTATGGAAATATTAAAATCGTACGCCATTCTTTTAGCTATTTATACCATGATTAAATACTTTATTATCACTATTATTTTTCAGTTAATTATGGACGAATTAGGCAAGGAAGACTACCGTGAACATGTGAGATTGAACCATATTAACTTGCTTCTTGTTTTTGGTTATTTAAGAACTACAAGATGAAGGAGAAACTTATGATCTTTAACTAGAATATGTCAACAATGTTAGTATGGAGTTTATTGGCACATGTTATCATTCAGATTGTTATAATTTATTTATCACCATTCTTTTTTACTTCTACTTTTTATTTTCTCACATATGATAAAAAGATTTCACTCTTAGCAGATTGGTTTTAATACATTAGTATTTTTTAAATGAAACTACTGATCCTTCTCATAACATTAGTCTGAGTCTTAGTCTACTAAAAGCATAGGAAAGGAAGAGTCAACTCTTATGTTGCAAGGTTCCAGCCCAACCAAGTAATAAGCACTAAACTGAACTCTATAAGGATAGGCGGGGTGATTTCTCACTACAAAGAAAAAGGATGAGGTTTTGAAATAGTAGAAAGGAGTCCAATCTAAGAAAGTGTAGTGGAGGAAAAAAAATCCTAAAAGTAAGCAAGTAGTTGAATTAGTCCCTGCTAAAGTAGGGTTCCATAAATCCGTAGCCAGAAAAATAATTTTTTTTGGATTTTTCTAGAAAGTATTTTCTTATATTAAATTTTGTATTCAACAAAAAAGGAATTTCCCTTGCGCATGCACGCCTCAAAAAGGTATAGTACTCGATTCCATTACATGCATTAGGGGGAATCAAAAAAGCCAGCATTTCTTGGAATACCGACTATAATGCAACCAATAATTGTACCATTTATTTTCCTTCCCAGATCTAAGGTTAATGTAGACAATCACAATACAATAATGAGCTTCACATGGTAACCTAAAAGAGATTTCATCAAAAGGAGGTGAAAGTAGAAATGATACCGGAACAAATCGCTCGAAATTCTAAACAAGTATGAACATATAAAATGGGCGTATGCAGTTATATACTTAATTACTTATTAAAATGCAATATAATTAGAAACATAAAAAATTAATGACAAACAGAATACTGATCCACCAATAAAATTATAGATAACCAAAAGAGAAAAGAACAAATAGTTAGGAATAGTGACCTTTTAAATCCTCTTGAAGTGAGTTGCCGACTCAAATTTACTCGCCGGTTTCTTCTTGTTCCTTCACAAGCAGCGAGGAACTTTTTTTAAATTATCAAAACTATTCTTTTCAAGTTGTGACCCATTCAGCAAAAAGTTAATATACGAACATGGATTCTTCAATCATATTCCATTACGAAATTGTAGATGAAATTCTAATTGAAGTCAAAGTTCTTAATTTTACAACTTTATCTAATATTTACTATCCATAATAATAATTTTATTTTTTAAGGGTATAAAAATTCATCAATATTTCGAGAATATTTTCATGGATTAATATTTGTCTGAAATTCGTGCTTCTGTATTAAAATATTGAATCATGGCGCAGATTCTATTAACATAAGTGATTTTTTATTGCCCGATTTATTTAATCTGTATAGTAAAGTCAATTGGGTTAAAATGCAGATAAATAAATATAAGAACTAACATACACTAAGATGCATATATCCATAAAAAGATGGACTATTGCATTAATGAGTCATCTGGAAACAAAAACTTAAAGTAATACATTTCAAGCGAGTGGTGAGAACAATGTAAGAAGCAACTATCAAAAATAGAAAAAGAAAGAAGCTTTAGAAAAGCAAACACACATATACTATATATAAGAAGTAAAACTTCTCTGGATCTCGGATGAGTATATGTCAAAAGGCTGTATTAATTGATTCTTGTAAATTCTTACTTGGATATCTTGTATTTGGCCTATGGTTATTTCTCTTGTGATTTATACGAAAGTTTGCACTTTTTGATAAGGAACCATATTGAGATAATCCACTCAAAATAAAAGATTGTCAGGCCAATTCAATAAATGGGTATCACAATAGTGTTTGGTTTGAAAAAATAAATTTTGGTTAACTTTTAAGATCCTAAATAATACCGTATAAATGTGTTAGACATGTTTTCTGTTTTAGTGTTATATTCTAGATTGGATTTCATGATGAAGTAATCTTGGACTATCAAAAGAAACCTAAACAATTGACAAAGCTAATTAATAGGATTACAAGGCTATGTCTAGAATTCCGATTATATCCTTTTATTGTGAGTTATTATGCTTAATATTAAAAGATTATTTTTGTAAACCTACATTATATTCATGCCTTTATAATAATATAGATTATTATTCCGTTCAATACAAGCTCTGTATTGCATTGCAAATGTTTAGTTACACGTTTTGTTTTCACTATTTGAAGCATTGCAATAAGCAAATTGACGTAGTGATACTCTAATTTGATATAATTAAAAATATCAAAGTCCAGAACCAAGTTCAGTTATTCTACTTTTGTTCTATTGTCTTTTCTTCAATCTAAAATTTGTTATTTTTATATTTCTATTTCATAAGTATATAATGCCTTTTATATGTTGCTTATCTTAGTTCAACAATGTATCCAAAAATATTAAATGTATTGGCTGTATATTTATCAACTAAAAATGAATTGTTAAAAGAATAATTAATAACATTGCAATTCAAGCATGGATAGCGCAAAGATTTTTTTATATATATATATTTAAAATTAAGGCCTATTATTATAATGTGGCTTTAAACTACCATATTTGTTGAGCCGTTGCTTCTTCATCTTGATATTTCTAAGTTATGGTCTAAAATTGATGAAGTATTTTTTCTTTTTTATTTATTTTAGTATTCAAAATTCATTTATTTTCATTAGTTACTTATTATAACGATCCAGCCGGCCGTTTTGAGTTCTAGTGCGTCGTTTGGCAGTTTGAGACCTTGAGTAGCTTCACTTTATGTATTATGACCTGCATGTGTGGTTTGGTTTCGATTCTCTAGAAGTCCGGAGTTTTTTTGGAAGGATAATTCTGAATTCGGAAGCTTAAAGTTGAAAGAGTCGAACATGGTTTGACTTTTGAGTAATCAACCTCGGAACCGGGAATTTAAGGTTCCTATAGATTCGTGTGCTAATTTTCGACTTGGGCGTAAGTTCGGGTTGAGTATTGGATAGTCCAAGAGTGTTTCGACACTTATGATGGAAAGTTGGCATTTTGAAGATTCTAGAATTTTCCAAGTTTGATATGAAGTGGACTTTAGTGTTATCGATATCCGCTTGGGATTCTGAGCCTTGGAATAGGTTTGTATTGCGATTGGTTACTTGTACGTAAAATTTGGCGTCATTCTAGATTGTTTAAGTATGATTCGGACGCGTTTGACAAAGTTTGAATGTTTGAAAGTTAAAAGAAGGATTTCGACCGTCGATTCTTGATTTTGATGTTATTTGTGGCGTTTCGAGCCTTTGGATAAGTTTGAATGAGGTATTGGGACTGGTTGGTATGATTGGACGGGGTTCTGAGGGCCTCGAGTGTGTTTCAGGAAGGTTTCAAGCAAGTTTGGATGATTTGTTGTTGCTGGTTTGCTGGTTCTTGTTTTGTTCTTCGCGAACGCAAAGGGAAGATCGTGTTTGCAAAGGAGGATTTGCACTGGAGGCCTTTTGTTCAACGCGTTCGCGAAGGTTTGGGCAGTGGTGCTCCGTGTTTGCGATAGCCTGGTCGCGTTCGTGTAAAAGAAGTTGGGCCTGGAAGTCTTGGCCTTCATGTTCGCGAAGAAAGGATGGTGTTCGCGATGGTCAGGCCTGGGAAGGTATCTCGTTCGCGATCCTATTCTCGCGATCGCAAGGAAGGATTTGAGGTGGAGCTGAGTTTGTGCTTCGCGAATACAAGGCACATGCTGTGTTCGTGAGGAAGGGCACTTGGGCAGATTATAAGTTTGGAAGGTCGGGATTTTCTCACTTTCAACTCATTTCTCTCTTGCTTGGGAGATTTGGAGGAGTTAACTTCATCCTTTATCTTGAGGTAAGAGACTTATACACATTGTGAGTTAAATATATGGGTTATATATGGAATTTAACATGAAATTTTGTTGAAATTGTGGGACTTTGGAAGAAAACCTAGAATGTATATTTGTATTTTGACCATGAAACTTGTCATGGAATTAGGAATAAATAAGTTTGTGTATTTCATTTGGGGTGGTGGCTTCTATACTCAGGAAGTTTGAAGGTGACAAACGAGTTTGCTTGGAACGTGAATGCTTGATTATTGTTTCGGTATGTAATATGACTTCAAGTTTTGAACGCATATTGGAATTTGGTTCTAAGGCTTGTGCGCTAAGGTAGAAAGAAGGATCATCAGTCTGCTTAAGCTAATGTGCTCATATGGGTTGTGGTGGCACGGGTAGCTGCACGAGGTGCTAAAAAGTAATTTTGGGAAACTCTGGAATGGTTCTTGGCACATTCGAGGATGAACGTATGTTTAAGTGGGAGAGAATGTAACGACCCGATCAGTCCTTTTGAGTTCTAACGTGTCATTAGGCGGGTTGAGACCTTCATTAGCTTCACTTTGTATATTATGACCTGCACGTGTGGTTGGTTTCGGTTTTCGGGAAGTTCGGACTTGATTTAGAAGAATAATTCTCAATTCGGAAGCTTAAAGTTGAAAGAGTTGACCAATATTTGACTTTTGAGTAAACACCCATGGAATCGGGATTTGAAGGTTCTAATAGGTTCATATAATGAATTTGTACTTGGCCGTATGTTCGGCTTGAGTATCGGATGGTCCGGGAGTATTCGACGCTTATGGTGGAAAGTGGGGCATTTTTAAGATATTAAAATTTCATAAGTTTGATATGAAGTGTACTTTGGTGTTATTGATTTTTGTTTGGGATTTCGAGCCTTGGAATTGGTTCGTATTGCAATTTGTGACTTGCATGTAAAATTTTGCGTCGTTCCGAAATATTTTTGTATGATTCGGACGCGTTCGGTAAAGATTAAATGTTTGAAAGTCAAAAGAAGGATTTCGGTCGTGGATTCGTGATTTTGATGTTTCTCGTGGCATTTCGAGCCTTTAGATAAGTTTGAATATGTATTGGGACTGGTTGGTATGATAGGACGGGGTCCCGGGGGCCTTGAGTGTGTTTCAGGATTATTTTGGACCAAGTTTGGATGATTTGTTGTTATTGGTTAGCTGGATAAAAAAGGATTTGCGCCGGAGGCCTTTTGTTCAAGGCGTTCGTGATAGACCAGTGCGTTCGCAAAAATTTGGGCACTGCTGCTCCGTGTTTGCGATAGCCTAAACGGGTTCCCATAGGAGAAGCTAGGCTAGGAAGTCTTGGCCTTCTCGTTCGCGTGGAAAGGATCGCGTTCACGATGGTCAAGCCTGGTAAGGCACCGTGTTGGCGAGCACGTTCTCACGATTGCGAAGAAGTATTTTGGCTAGAGCTGAGTTTGTGCTTCGCGAACACGAGGCACACCGCGTTCGCGAAGAAGAGCGCCTGGGAAGATTATAAGTTTGCAAGGTCGACACTTTCTCATTTTCAACTCATCTCTCTTCTTCTTGGGCAATTTTGGCGATTTGGAGGAGCTAACTTCATCATCTATCTTGAGGTAAGAGACTTCTACACATTGTGAGCTAAATAGGGTTATATATGGAATTTCACATGAGATTTTGTTCAAATTATGGGACTTTGTAAGAAAACCTAGAATTTGATATTTTTTGTTTTTGACCACGAAATTGATCATGGAAATAGGATTAAGTTATATATTTGGGTTCATGGTGTTATGGGTAGTAAGTATCTTCGAGAATTTTCGGAATCCAGGCACGTGGGATCGGGAGTTGACTTTGTTGACTTTTTCGAGTGGAGTTGAGAATTTTTATAAATTGTTAAATTTAGGGTATTGAAGTATATTTTGATTGTTTTGCACGTTGTTTGTTTAGTTTTGGATCATTGGGCATCAGTATGAGGTGTTAGAGAGGCGTTAGAGCCGGTTATAGAATTTCGGAGTAAGATAAGTCTCCTGTTGTGGGGTTACGTACACACGAGGTGACTAGAGTCTGTATGTAGCTAGAATCATATTTATATCCTGGTGGACCTAGGATTTTACCATGAATTCAATCTAGTCCCAGTCTTTCCAGCAAGCGAGCGAGTGAGACTGACGAAACCCGGGTACACTGAAGACAAAGCAATTCATTGCGTACAGACAGACTCATAGTCAACAAGACAACGAAGTATCAACAAACCCGGTTAGACAAAGGATAGAGATTCAACACCCAATCCAAGCAAAATGACCACCGGAGGGGATTTGGAGTCTTCTTCTTCACTCGAATGGAGCTGAAAGTCAAGAACGAGAATGGGAAGTAGCGCCGCAACTCCGGACCGAAAGCATGACACGAATGGCAAGCGCGTAAGCGCAGGTTTTCTGTCTTTCCTTTCCCTTCCTAGACAGCGAATCGAAATCTGAGTCTGTCTGAAAGTGAGATTCGTTGTATTACTGGAATTCAATTTTTTAGTTTAGTTATTTAAAACTTATAGTTGAAATTTGATAGAGATCATGATAGATCGAACTTCAATACCTTGAGTTGTTTGGTGGTATAATTGATTTATGGTAAATGTCATGCTTACTTTATGCCCATGACCTTGTGTTATAAATACGTGACCCATAATTCGATAAGTTTCTTTTTTTCATGGCGATCAGGACAATTCCTCGGCAATCTATATATTGAGATGCATTCATGGATCGGGCCATACGACCTCGACAATGTATGTACACAACTATATGGATCGGGATGAATGACATTGGCATAATTCGTGCGTAAAATCGCTAGGAGTCCAAATATCCACGAGATTACCCTCTTGATTGAGACTTGGAAATAACATGATATTCCCTTTATGACTTGAGGTCGGATATTTTCTTGATGGTTCTTGTTTGTTGAGATGGCATGTGGTATTTAGGGATATTTTTAAAAATGATATTTTGTTCCACTAATAACTGTCGATGTCGACCTATTGTCACTACTTCTCCGGGGTTAGGCTAGAGACTTACTAGGTACGCGTTGATTTATGTACTCATGCTATACTTCAACACTTATTGTATAAGTATATTTCTGATGGTCATTAGGCACGTAGGCGAAGTTGCCGAGGGGACTTTATGGTGAGCTGTATTCCATGTTACGATCTGTAGCACACAGAGTCTCCATCATAGTTATTTACTTTATCTTGTCTATCATATATTCCAGACATATGTTATATTATTATTGTTCTTCCTAGTAGATGCTCATGCGCTTGTGACACCGTATTTTTGGTAGCTTTAGTAATTGTTTGTGGCTTTGCTTAACATTGTCACACTTTTATTTTATATTTTGCTAGCTTGTATATACCCATGATTTGTAATGCATAGATTTCTTTATTTAATAAAAATTCATGATTTTAAAAGTAGTAAAATGAATAATTAAGTTAATAGTTCACCGTTGGCTTGCCTAACGGCGACGTTGGGCGCCATCACGACCTATAGTGGGAATTGGATCGTGATACCTAGTAGGCCTTGTAAAACGTGAATTTTTTATTTGATGAAATTAGTCTTTTTCATCGCCCAATGAGCCCCTTTTTTCTAATGGTCTCTAGTTGTGCTTTTTGTCCAACCTTATTTTTCTTTTGAAAGGTTTAAAAATAGTAGTTTAATCATTATTTTATACTATAATGTGAATTTTGGTCCATTTGTTATCCATGTTAGAATAAATGATGGCTAAAAACTATTCACATATAAATAAAGAGTTTTGTATCTCTTGTTTTCACTTTTATATGCTTTTAATGTTTCTCTTCCTATATTAGATTTCTCTAAATTCCTCTAAGATTTAATTTCTGACCTTCTGCGTAAGGTGGAATCAACCATCTACATTCATCTCTTTTGAGCTCTAAAATCGTTTCTTCCTTGTATTTAGTTCTTCTTTTCTAGTTTTTTGATATATTTTATTAACTGTGGATCTCTAATATTATTATAAAAATCACTAATAATTTTAGCTGTAATTTTGGATAATCTAACGTAACGACCTGGCCGGTCATTTTAAGTGTTGTAGCCTTGTTCCTCCGTTTACTGCTTATTCTATGCTCAATTGTGGTTATGTGACTTGCCGAGGTGGTTGGTTTGGTTCTGGGGACGTTTCAGAATGAACTGTGACACTTAATCCCAAGGTTGGAAGCCTAACTTAAAAGAGTTGATCAGATATTGATATAATGACCCGATCTGTCGTTTTGAGCATTTGCATTCCGTTCAGCAATTTAAAGTCTTGAGCAATATCGTATGAGTTATTATGAGTAGTGTGAATTGTCGGTTTTTATTTTCAGATTATTCGGAATTGATTGGAAGAATGAATTTCATGATTGAAGCTTTAAAGTTGGAAGAGTTGACCAAGTTTGACTTTTTAGTATTTGACCTCAGATAGAAGTTTTGATGGCTACGTCAGGCACGGATGGTGATTTTGACTCGGACATATGCTCGGATTTGCATTTGGATAATTCTAGAAGGTTTCGGCACCAATTGGCGAAACATGGAAATTTAAAGGTTTGGAAAGTCCATAAGTTTGACCGGGAGTTGACTTTTCGAGTCATATCTATTGCGAAGTTATTTGCTTAAATTGCAGTTACGTACTCAGTCATACTCATTCATTTGCATATCATATCTCAGTCTCTGTTGCTATTTATTGATAACCATATCATCATTTTGGACTGATTTTCATGACATAGTAAGCTCGAGAGAATGGAGAGATTGATGACTGAGTGAGGCCGAGGGCCTGTTTGTGAGTGATATTTATTGGATCGGGTTGCACGCCGCAACATGCTTTTTTGATTCATGACATTATTGGCTTATTATAGCGCTTGCACTGGATCTACCTCTCCAGAGTATGCACACCCATAGTGAGCGCAGGTACCTACTGAGTGCAAGTGCCGAGTGCGACTGTGAGGGTCGAGCGTGAGTGCCGAGAGCGAGTGCCGAGTGATTGGGAGGACTGAGTGACTGGGAGGACTGAGTGAACTGATACTCTGAGAGTATGCATATGGTTTTATCATTGTGTTGTACTGCATTCAACATGTACACTTGACATAGAGGCATAGAGATGCATTTTCCTCATGCTATACGGTATTGCTTCATTCATGGCTTCACATACACATTGATATGTAGGCATAGAGATGTATTTTCCTCATGCCATTTGATAATGAAACATCTTACACGTTGTTGAAAGTTCTGGAAAAAATCACAATTTTTTTGATTTACTCATATGTTGGTGATTTTTCAGTAAAAGATTTGGGTTTTCACTGTTATACTTGAAAAACATGCCTATTTCTGGAACTATGAACGAGCTGAGCATTATATCTCTGAGTTATTTCTTGTACCACTTGCATTATATTGTTATGAGTTGTTGTTGGCTATTGGTGTTGGACTCTAACCTTCGTCCCAGATTGTCCCTACTTTCAACTTGAGGTTAGGTTTGTTACTTATTGTGTACATGTGGTCGGTTGTACTCATACTACACTTCTGCACCTTGCGTGTCGCGCCCCCTTTTTTCCCTCCTCGCGGCGGGAGAATCGGGTTTATGACATTTTTGGGTATGGGACAACTCGTTCTTTTTGGGAACTGGGTTTTGCATTTTTGAAGAGTGACCACCTAATGATTTATGGTGCATTAGGAAACCTTACAAGATTCAACTACAACTACGCTTTTGATAACCAGAGACAGGGTAAGGGCTTTGAAATTATCCCGAAAGGAAGGTGTTAGGCACCCCTCAGGATCCACTAGTGTGGTTCCCGACCAGATAGTCATTGTGAATTTGGTGCAATTAACAAGTAAACAAATAAGGCTCAAATATTGGGGATTAAAACACGTGAAAAGAAAGAACAATTGAAAGGAGAATTAAAAAAGAGTTTACAAATAAAGGGAAAGGGGTCCTAGGTGTATTTATAATATGGATCACATCAATGCAATACCCGGTAATCACTCCTCAAGAGAGGGGCTACACGTGGTATTAGCGCACCGGTCATCATATCCATATCTACCCTTCCCACCAGTTAAGGTATTAAAGCGCGAATTGGTCTCGTTCACTATTGCATGCTATTACCCGTCATATTGCTATCAGCCCCGGAGGTACTTAGGACTACTATTCCTAAAGGGAAGGGATATTAGGCCGATTGGTTTCAAAGGATAAAAATCTAAGGCGACATACAAAACACATACTGCATGTTGGGGAAACATATAAACAGATACAGGCTCAAATACACCTCCTTGAACAAAAGCACATAACTAGCATGACTTACACATACTTTTAGGGTCTGGTTGAAATACTAAGGACGAGGGGAGTTTGATTCAGAGCCAGATTCATCACATACCTCAGATAAGAAGCCCAAATCAGGCCTACCTGCTGGTTGGAGCAGTTACTAATTAACAGAGGCGAATTCAGTTTTATTGTTTTTATTACCTAAGGCTTGCCTAAGTGTTTAGACGGAGTCCTATAGGCATGATATCTACATAATTCAGAATGCGGCGAAACAGTAAAAACGAATTGTTTGAGATCCTATAGGCATGCTTGCTAAACCTCATTAAGTAAGGGAATTAGATTGTTTAAAACTGATTAAGAATAGACTGATTTTAAAACAGACCAATTTCAGATTCTGTAGGTGATGGTATCTACTATTGCTGATTTAAACCCTATGAACATGATATCTAACATTGAGTGTGAATGACACGAATCAAATTTATTTAAGAATACCGATAGGCATGACTTCTATATGTTACTGATTCCAGCATTACGAACATGACACTTTCAACCGTTTAGAATCTAAAACATGATATCTAAGTGGCATGCAGAATTTAAATACGTCCTACAGGCAGGTTATCTAGGTGTGACATTGACTATGAAGAGATTGAGATAAACCCTATAGTCATGGTGTTTAAAATGCAGAATTGAACACAAAGAATTTAAAACAGTCCTATAGGCATGCTTTCTACCCTTGAGCATGCATGATCACCCAACCCTTTTTACTAGCCAACCCTAAATGTTTATTACAACTTATTACAAACCAAAAATACCGAATTACAAAAGAAAGAATTAAAGAAAAAGCTACAACCATAGGAAAGCCTGATTTGACTTCCTATCTGAGATATGCAAGGAACCGTATCATTGCCAATGCAATTGATTTCAAAGCCTTTTCTCAGACCTGGGTGTGTCAGAGTTCCCTAAGGGCCTCAATAGGACCCGGGCAGTGCTCACACCCAAGTTACACAACCAGAATAGAGATGAGTGCAGTGTGGAAATGCCAGCCCTCATGTGTCCAAGTTCAGAGGGAGCTCATGGGTCCCAAGGCAAGGCTCACATAAGGGGGGCAGAACTTAAGTCTAAGAAGAGAGTGAAAGTGCAGGAACAGAGTTTTAAGGGCTGAGGGAATAAAGGAGAGGGAAAGGGTGATGGGAGACAGCCATTAACATCTCAGGGAATCAATAACTTCACACAAAGGGGGGCAGGGGATTGGGAATCCATTGCAAGGAGCCTATACACTTGGGCATGGGTTAACTTTGGGCATGCACAGCAATAGGAAGTGCTGGCATGCCAATAAGCCAACCAGAACACACAACAAGTAAGGGAAACATGGAGGTTGTGATCCCAAAGGGATCAAGTTTGGGTCATGAACAACAATGTTCAATGTTGTCATGCCCCAAACCAACCGCAGATACCAACTACATTAGGGATAGGGATTCAAAGTCCACAAGATATGATAAATAACAAAAGCATTTATTCAGATATAAAGGCAGAACATAGCATGCATTAATAATGGAACTATTTAAATACAAACAGGAGGCAAACTGGAAGGAAAGAAACAGTAAAGAAACATGTTGTTGTTGATGCTGAAAAATTAATCAGAACATACCAGTTAAAGAAGCAAAGTGCAGCAAAGAAAGTAAGTAGGACTTCAAAGTATAGCCTTGGCTTTCAGCCGGCTAAGCAAACAGTAGCACAAGTAGTAATAAGCAAGAGAGAGTTTTTCTTTTTGATTGTAAGTGTGTGTTCAGAACCAAAAAAGTTCGTGTGTTTGAAAGAGAAGAAGTACAGGGTATTTATAGTTTTTTTTTGAAAGCGAGTGAGAGAGGGGTAAAAAGTCACAAACATGGAAACAATCATGGTTCAGAATCAATGATACAAGTGATTCCCTTTAATTAAGGGACCACTTGCTTAACGGGCATTGATAGGTTTAAAACAAGGAAAGAAATCAATTTGTCAGCAGGCTGACAGTTGCCATAAGGGAAGTAGTAAAATATTTAGCTAGCAATCGAGTCTAGGTTCATAGATACTGTAATTTTGGAAAGGATTCAGTAAGGCAAAACAGGAAAAGAAATCAGTTAACTTTAACGGGCAAGTGAAATCAGAATTTAACAAAGGAAAAGTTTTGAAATTAGTCACAAGTTTGAAAATCAGTCAAAGAAGGAGAATCAGCATATAAATAGGGTGCATAAAAATTATACATGCGAGGCCGAGCCTGTTGGCAAAAGTAAATAGCACACAATAGTACCACAAAAAGAAAATTCAATAGATAGCAACACTCGAAGCATGATAGTCAGTTGAATCAGTAGTGAAGAAACATAGAATATCAAAAGCATGCGAAGATCTCACAGTGGCAGGTGAGGAAAACCACCTTTGAAAAATTAGGGTTTCGAACATAATCAAGTTTTAGAGATGATAGAAACCCAGAATCAGAAGAATCACACAAATGAGCAAAAGGTTTCGAAATAAAGAACTTCAAATCGAGTGATGCACTTAAACTAACAGTCTCAGACTCAAAGCCATCGAGTTTTCAGCGTTAGAAGAATTTTAAAGATGGATAAACAAACAAATTGGATAAAACTCAAGCAAACAAACATTCGCCTAATAAACAGTCAAAAGAAATTAGGGCTTTAACATGCAAACTCAGGCAGCAGGATAACACGAGCAATCATAGCAAGATATGTCAAAATCAGAGTAAAGTTTTGAAATAACATATCAAGAAAACCCTAATCGGAAAAGAGAAAGAGTTTTGACAGAGTTTTAAAGAGAATTTAAGAAAACGCTTAGAAGTTTAGAACAAACATAGATCTGAAACAGATCTAAAAGAAATCGGAAGGACCTTAGAGGTTAGGGTTTCAGAAGAACCCCAAATGATGAGAAAGGCTTTGAAAACCATCGATCTAAGCATGCAAGTCAAGAGTCTGACTCGAATAGCCATGGCTGGCCGGAGAAAAAGTCAGAGACGACCGAAGAATAGCCATAGAGCAAAGACTGGACAGAACCCTTCGTGATATGGTCATAGGACCACAGAATCGGACACGTAGAAGCCATGGGAGGTGGATATAGGTCTCCGACGACCTTGGAAGCCATAGATTTGGGAGATATTAGGGTTGTAGTTTGATGGCGGCGGCTAGGGTTTGAGAGGATTTGAGAGAGGATTGAGAGAGAAGGGGGGATTCAGGGGCGGCGTAGTTTGGAGAATGAAAAGGGTTTGGGGGTCTTTGGGTTTAATTAGGAAAGGATGTCTAGTGGCCGTTGATCATTTTGATCAACGGCCTAGATTGAACGGGTAGGTGGGGCAGTTCCGAGAATAGGGTTTGGGTCGGTTCAGATTGTAATTGGGTTGGGTAATTGGGTTTAAATTGGAGGTCCAATTCAGGCTGTAATTGAAATGCAATTGGGGCTAGATTTTAAATAGCCACTTTTCCCTTATTTATTTTATAAAAAAAAGCAAATTAATTTCTGAAAACAAATTAAAAGCATTAAAAAGATTTATAATTTATAGTTATCAATTTAAAAATACTGGGCTTAATTTTTATGAATATAAACTCAATTAGATCTTAAAAGAGGCTAATATTGCAAGTATATGCAAATTAGCTTAAAAAAATACTAAATAAATTTTTTAAAAATATGCAAAAATTATCTTAGCTATGTTTTAGCATAAATATGAGAATCCAATAAATGAATCATCAAAAATAATAATTTTGGAAATTATTATAGGATTTTTAGGGATAAAATAGGGCAATAAAGTATTTTGCCTATTAATAATATACAGGGAAAAATTGGGTATCAACATTGCGTGTAGATTTTTGATGCTGATGTTGCTGTGTATGGCGGGAGCTAACATTGAAGACGTACCTATGTTCGGATTATTGATGCCTTTTGTTCTTGGTAGCTTTCGAATTATCAATCTATCCATGTATATTTCAAATAGATGATGTATTTATTTCATACCAGCTTTGCAAACTCTTAATTTTAATAGCTCATGATTTGTACCAGTCCTTGGGATATTGTATAAAAACTCAGTTATTTCATCATTTTTGTCTCATCAAATTTCATATGAATTGGTTTGTTATTAATTGGTTCACCTAGCTGGTGGGGTTATGTGCCATCATGGCTAGTTGGATTTTTGGTCGTGACAGTTGACATATATGTAAATAGCTCCGAAATGGAGTTTTGACGGTTTCGATAGCTCCGTAGGGTATTTTTGACGTAGGAGCGTGTCTGGATAGTGATTTGGAGGTTCGTAGGTGATTTTGGCTTGAAATGGCGAAAGTTGGGAAAATGGAAGTTTGGAGAGTTGAAAAGTTTGACCGAGAGTTGATTTATGGTTACTGGGCTCAAATTTTGGTTACGGAAGTTGGAATAGGTCCGTTGTGTCATTTATGACTTGTGTGCAAAATTTGAGGTCAATCTGAGTTGATTTGATAGGTTTCAGCATCGAATGTAGAAGTTAAAAGTTCATAAGTTCATTAGGTGAATTGGGATTCGATTCGTGTTTTTGATATTGTTTTGATGTGTTTTGAGGTCTCGACTAAGTTCATATCGTGTTTTTGGACTTGTTGGTATGTTTGGCTGAGGTCCCGGGGCTTCGGATATGATCCAGATCATTTTCAGCGCATTTAGGAACTTGGAAGACTGCTGATTTTACTGGTGCTGGTGTCCTTGTACGCGATCGCGAGAGGAGGATTGCGATCACGAAGTATTGTTTGGGCAGCTGGATTTTTTTGCTATGCGTTCGCGAAGTAGTATTTGTGATCGCGTACGTTGGAGAGGCAAAGAATCGTGAACGAGAGGGTAAGGTCACATTCTTGAAGAGGAAAAGAGGAGGTTGGGTTCATGCGAATTTGTTATTCGCGATCGCGTGATGATGTTTGAGATCGCGTAGGTCTGGGAGGTCAGTGTATCGCGAAGAAGGGGCATCTGGGCAGAATAAAAGAATTCAAAACGAGGGTCTGAGTCGTATTTCATAATTTGATTTTGGGAGCACAGATTGAGGCGATTCTTGGAGAGATTTTCAAGGGAGTGATTAGGGTAAGTGATTCTAACTTGAATTTGGTTATATTACATGAATATATCATTGTTTTCATAATTTAATTAGTGTTTTTGGGTTGAAATGGGGAAAAATTGTAAAAACTTCCTAGGCTTTAATTTGAGAATTTGAAGGTCGAGTTGTGATCGGATTTGAGTAATTTTGGTATGGTTGGACTCGTGGTTGAATGGGTATTCGTCTTTTGTTGGATTCCGAGATGTGGGCCCGGGGTTGACTTTTTGTCTTTTAATTAAGAACTTAGCTTTTTCATATGGAATGATTCATATAGCTTGTGTTTATCGTATCGAGTTGTTAGTGGCTAGATTCGAGGCGTTCGGAGGTCGATTTGCGAGGCAAGGGTTTATTGGAGTAGAGATATGTACGGTTTGAGGGAAGTAGCACTTCTAAACATGGTTTTGAAGGTATGAATCCCTGAAATTCGTGTTATGTGATCGGTGTTGAGGTGGCGCACATTCTAGGTGACGGGCGTGTGGGCGTACACCGTAGTAATTATGACTTAGTCAATTTCATGGGACTGTGTAGTCACATTATCTGAATATTATTACTGTACTCTATGTGTTAGAGCACTTGAGCTATAACAGATATTATTGACTCATGATGGGATCGCGATGCATGACGCATCAAGAATTATTGATTCATAATGGGATCGGGTTGCACACCGCAGCAGGTTTTATTAGCGTTTGGGCAGGATCCGCCCCTCCAGAGTGTGATATCCTAGTAGAAGGCGCAGGTTCTATTGATTCATGATGGGATTGGGCTGCACGCCGCAGCGGGTACCGTACAGTGCTGAATGACTAAGTGTGATGAGTGAGAATTCAGACAATCTGGTTGAGTACCCTGAGAGTGCGAGTACGTGAGGCTTTCAGGTGTTGCATCATATACGATATGCATATTGGCATATTGATATAGAGATGTCATATTCCTTATATCAATCAAACTTGACATATTTTATCCATATTGAGCTTAATTGTGAAACCTGAAAGCATGTATACATTTTCTGTACTGTGTACGAACAAATCACGGGTATTCTCTGATATATTATTGTCATATTTTCTGTCATTTCCGTACTATAAAACTCTATGTTTGGACTGTATTGGTTGAGATCGTTACTGCTTTCAGCCCAAAGGTTAGGCGTGTTACTTATTCAGTTGGTTGTATTCATACTACACTCTGCACTTCGTGTGCATATCTAGGTATTTCCGAGCATGGTGGTTGCTGATTTTTGGAGCTTTATCAATTCAGAGATTATCGAGGTAGTTGCCTTGGCGTTCGCAGACCTTGACTCTCCTCCTTTATCTTTTAGTTTTGCTTATCCTAGACAGTGTTTTAGTTGTCAGACCGTGTTATTGTATAGATGCTCATGTACTCAGTGACACCCGAATTTTAAAAAATTCTATATTGAGTCACAATAATTTTTTATCAGTATTTATGAGATTTTCTCTTGAACTTATCTTTTTATGTTTTCCAAAGTTAAAAATGAAAGGTTTTGTTGTGAAAGTCGGCTTGCCTAGTATTGTGATAGGCGCCATCATGTGAGATTTGAGTCGTGACATCTAAATTCCTCAAAAAGATTGGAATTTTTTTCTCTTCATATCAACTTATTTATACCTTAAAACTTGTGAGAGTATCAAGAAAATATAAGGAGATATAATGAGAAAAAAATAAAAATACAAACAATTTTTTTTGAAGGAAGCTTTTAACCTTTCTCTTTGTAAACTTATTAACACTGCTTTAAAGGTGAGCATATCTTTCTTCTTCTACTTTCGTCAAATGATAAATAAAGTTTTTTTATACATAGTAGAGCATTATTTTAAACCCTTTAAATTAGGGAACCACAAAAAAAAAAAAAAATTTGGGAGAGTTAAAATTGAGAAAAAATTTCGTAGAGTAATTTGAATCCATACCAATGTCCGCTGTGAATCGGGCTGTTTATGCCTTGTTAGAACAGTAAATAATTCCAAACAAAAATTAGGAGAACAACAAAATAGAATTGTACGGTACTGTGGCTCCCAAAACTTCCACATGTCCAATAAAGATAGCCTCAACCAACAATAGTTTAGCTGTTAGATAATTTGGTAGAGCGCGTGTCCTTGAACAGATGCCTTTTGTTCAGGCATATAAATAGCACTCAAAGTTGCTAGGCAGGCATGTTGATGAATGTCACGACCCAAAAATTTCAACTTAGGAATCGTGATACACTGCCTAACACATGTTGAGAATTAACAAAATTTTGCCAACTTAACTGCAAAACATTAGTTAATAATTGAAATAACATAGCTGAACTAACATATGTCATACAATCCCAAAACCGGTAATATAAATCATAAACTTTTCTGAGATAAATAGGAATATCAAGTACATCACTATCACGGAATAATAGTAAACAATAAAAATGAAAGACAACAGAAGGTGACTTTGGGGCCTGCGAACGTAATGGCATGTATACCTTGAAGTCTTCGTCGATCACACAATCAATCAACTAATGACCATCACGCTCTGAGGTACATAGATCTACACAAAAATGTGTAGAGGCGTAGTATGAATACACCACAATCAGTAACCAGTAAGTATCAAGACTAACCTCGGTGGAGCAGTAACGAGGAACAAGTCAAGACACCTACTAGGCATAATATCCTGTGCAAATATTAATATAAATCTTACAGAGGAATATGTATCAATGTAAACCTAATCGTGAAAGGAATAACAATATAACGCTAGTAATTAATAGTAAAAACAACAAATAGTCACAGGGTAAACATGTGATGATGCAGCAAGAAATCAAAACACAATTACATTACCAATAGGGCTAATTAAAGAAAAATAAATGACAACCAAATAATCAACCGTTATAATACATGGGTTACTCCAGAATCACCCCGAGGTGCCACACCTTATAATCACAAATCATGAGTACCAAGTCAGGAGTCATAATAACATGGCATCTCGTGCGCACATTGCCAATCACCTTCGCACGGCAAGGTCCTCGTTCTACCACGTACGTTGAATCCATGTCAATTGCCAAATAAATATTTGAGAGAATTATTTATATAAAATAAGGCATATCAAACGTTTTTGAATAATGTAAAGCATCAAATAAGATAATGAGTTTTCTTTTAGAAATCAAATAAAGTAAAATAATGTACAATTTATACAAAATAGAATATCAATTAAAAATATGAGTTTAGTTTAGAAATCACAAATGGTAAAGTGGAAAAATATTTAAATAAAATAAAACATCAGATAAGTTAACGAATTAATGGTAGAATCATTTAAAATAAAGTGTTATGACAATTTAAGTAAAGTAAAGCATCAAATAGGTTAATAAATTTAATTTGAGAACCATTTAAAGTAGGCATGATACATTTATATATAGTATAGTACCGAGTGAGATGACAAGTTTTTATCTTTAAGAGTCACATAAGGTAAAGCATGTTTACAATTTATTTATTTAAAACTGTTACGTTACCGATAACTCAACAGAATATGAGATGATGACTCCCCGCAATAAATTCATCTTAACAATCAATTCACCAAGCAACAACAGATGCACATGTTGGCACATTAAAGTAACACAATAAATCACGTAGAATGCATGACTCACACAAGAAGTTGCTATCGTTCCAGTACCAGCATAACAACAATCAACCAAATACGATCAAAATACAAGTGATCTAAGGAAAACGATAACCATTCGGTCAACAAGCCGTTCCAACATAGTATGTACCATGAGAATCACAATCGAGGATAACTCTACTGTCACAAATAATTACAACATATGAATATGTTGCGGCGTGTAACCCGATCCAACACAATAATAACAATATCTGTTGTGCGTGCAACCCAATCCCTCCTATTTCACATTATCCGTCCCTATCTCTACATATCTGTCACGATCCAAAATTCAGCTAGTCATGATGGCTTTCCCTAACCCAACCCGCTAGGTAAGGCAAATGATAGACAACACAACTCAAATAGAGTAACATGAATCAATAAATAAAATAACTGAGCTTTCTATACAAAATCCCAAGGATTGGTTGTACAAGTCATGACCTTCTAAGACTTAGAATTTACAAAGCTAGTACGAAATAAATACAACATCTGTTCGAAATACACATAAACAAATTTATAAATCTAGAGCTACCAAGAACAAGAAGCAGTTATAACCAAAACGCAGGTACATCTTCAATGCCAGCTCTTACCAATACAACAACATCAACTACAAAATCTGCACGCAAGGTGCAAAAGTGTAGTATGAGTACAACTGACTCCATATACTCAATAAGTAACAAACTTAACCTTAGGTTGAAAGCAATGACAAGCTCGGAAAAACGGTCAGAGTGCAAGACCAATAGCCGAAAATAACCCGTAACAATATAATGAAAGTTGTATATGTAATAACTCAAAAGAGCTCATGCTCTCATTCACAGTTATAGAAGAATAGACATGCTCATATGGTATAATAGAAAAACTCAAATCTTTCACCAGAATTACCAAAATATGAGTATACCAGAAAAACTGTGATTTTTCCCAAACTTTCAACAATAGATAAGATACTTCATTGTCAGATAGCATGAGGTAAGTACATCTATATGCCTCCATGTTAATATGCATGTCAAGCCATCACTTGTCATATACCGTCTAGTGTGAGGAATATACATCTCAATGCCTACATGTCAAATCATGAATGTCACAACACTGTGTAGCATGAGGAAAAATGCATCTCTATGCCTACATGCCAAGTACACATTTCAAATGAATGATTTCACAGTGATAATCCCAGTTATTCACACTCTCAGAGTACTCAATCTGCCTATCTCAAACTCCCACTTATCACACACAATCACTCAGCACTGTACGATACCTGCCATCATTGTTGGTATGTCAGACTCTGGAGGGGCGAATCTTGCCCAAGCGCTAATATAATGCCCGTATGACCTGCTGCAGCGTGCAGTCCGCTCCTATAATAATAAATAAGCCAATAAAGCCTGTTGCGGCGTGCAGCTCGATCTCATAAATAGCCAATAAGGCCTGCTGCGGCGTGAATCCCGATCTTATAAATATTACACACAATCCAGCTCTCAGGCCCTAACTCGGTCATCAATCTCTCAAGTCTCAAGGGCTCACAATATCGTATCACTCAGCCTAAACAATGATAATATGATGTAGCAGTATTTGATAATGGAGATTGAGATATGATATGAAAATGAATGAATATGATTGAGTGCATAATTGCCACTTAAGCAGACAACTCATAGAAGAAATGTCATCAGTGGGTCCCGATAGATTAAGCATATAGCCTAAATATAATTTCTAACATGGATCACAACTCAATTACTCTAACATGTAGGAATTCTAAGGATACAAACAAGATTAGATAACTACATAGTACCACATAATCAACCGAGTCATAATCAATACGGTGCACGCCCACACGCCCGTCACTTAGCATGTGTGTCACCCCAACACCAGCCATATAACATGTATTCTAGGGATTCATAGCCTCGGTACCAAGTTTAGAAGTGTTACTTACCTAGAACAAGCTGAATCCAATACCGAGCAAGACAAATAATACTCTAGAAATGCTATCTCGCACGTATCAACCTCTGAACGGCTCAAAAACATCAAACAATCCTTAAGGAAACAATTCCAAATGATAAAGCTTGAATCTCTACACATTTACTCTAAGTCAACCAAAAAGTCAAACCTGAGCTCGCACCTCGGAACCCGATAAAACTCAAAAACTCTAAAAACCCATTCAGTTATGAGTCCAACCATACTAATTTCACTCAAATTCGACTCCGAATCGATGTTCAAAACCCAAAAATTCACTTTAGGAAAGTTTAGACAAAACCCCTATCTTTCTCTTTTGAAATCATCAATCAAATGCCATAAATGCAGATGGAATCACAGAATATAATCAAAATCGAGTAAAAAAAAACTTACCCCAACCCATGTGGTGAAAATCACCTCTAAAATTGCCCTAATTATAGCTCCATAGCTCAAAATGTAAATAATTGAATAAACCCTCGAATTATATACCTTCTACCCAGCATTTTCACATCTGCGAACTATCAGCCGCTTCTGCGATAAAAGGTCTGCTTCTGAGGAAACAACAAGGAAGACGACTACTCGCACCTGCGCACACACATGTTTCTGTGACATCGCAGGTGTGACACAAAACTCGCATCTGCGCACAATCTTGCGCCTGCACCTCAGCCTTCACTTTTGCGATAACGCAGATGTGGCCCAGACCCTTGCATTAGCGATACACTTAAAAACAACCTTTTTCTGCTTCGACGACCACTAGTCTGCATCAATGGACTCATATCTGTGTTCATACTTCCGCAGATGCGGAACACCGGTACCAACCCTTGTTCAATAATGCAACATGAGGCAAAATGAACCAAATCACGTCTGAAACTCACCCGAGCCCCTCGGGACCCCGTCCGAACATACCGACAAGTCTCAAAACATGATGCGGACCTACTCGAGGCCTCAAATCACACTAAATAGCAAAAACACGAATCACACCCCAATTCAAGATTGAAACTAGGGGATTTCCAACTCCAAAAATTGATGCCGAAACCTATCAAACCAATTCCGATTGACCTCAAATTTTGCACACAAGTCATAAATGATACAACGGACCTACTCTAACTTCCGGAACAAAAATTCGAGTCTGGTATCATCAAAGTCAACTCTTGTCAAACCTATAAACTTTCCTAACATTCAAATTGCCAACTTTCGCCGATTAACATCAAAACCTTCAAGAAGCGTCCAAATGCATATCCGGGCATACGACCAAGTCCAAAATTACCGTCCGGACCTAAGAGAACCATCAAGACTCAGATCCGAGGTCAAATACACAAAATTCAAACTTGGTCAACTCTTCCAACTTAAAGCTTCCTAGTTGAGAATCATTCTTCGAAATCAATCCGGAATTACCTGAAAACCAAGTCCGATGATTTATATAAGTCATAATACAACATACGAAGCTACTAAAGACTTCAAACAGCTGAATAGATACTCAAAACGACTGGTTGAGTCGTTACAATATCCTATAATTTCCTATACCGTTGCGGCGTGCAACCTGATCCCAACAATATCAAATTATTAACATAAATAATTCAACACCAATATTCATGAAATATTAACACAAAAGAAGATGAAAGGTGTGGAACATTAAAGAATCGCCAATACAACGGAGAATATCCAATACCTCAAAATCTCAAACCTTATCGATTCATTAAAACAATGTCAAATGGCTCATGTATGCGAAATGACATAATAGAGTGTATCGAGTAACATGGGAAGAATTAGAGTAAGTAAAACATGTGAAAATAAAAGAGGTAACAACTTCAATTAGGGCATATAAGAGTAAATGTCACGACCCCAAAACCGAGCCGGTCATGATGGCGCCTATCGTGAAACTAGGCCAGCCGACACTTTTCCAAAATAATTCAACATTTCATTTAAAGCTTAAATAATACCATTTTCAACTGAAATTCTATAAAAGATATAAAGTCAAAAGGGGGAAAATAACAGCCCGACCTCGGGTGTGATTAAGTCATGAGCAATACTACATTTGTTCTGAAACACAATTAGACCAAAATAGTGTGAAATATCTAAAATATACTAGAAGGAAGATAAAGAAGGAGGAAGGCGGGACTGCGAATGTCAGGCAACTACCTCTCTATCTCTGGTGAAATCTACGTCTGGAACAGTCAACAGCTGCTACCGCGGCCTAAGATACCTGGATCTGCTCACAAAGTGCAGGGGGTAATGTGAGTTCACCAACTCAATATGTAACAAGTCCAAACAATGGACTGATACGTAGTGACGAACTAAACCTCAGCAATTATAACACATTTAAATTGTACAGAAAAGTAGGCATGCTGGAAATTCAATATTTTTAACTTGACAGTAAAGAAAAGTGCTAATCCGAACAATGTTAAGTATAAAACTTAGTAAAACTCTACATGTCAATGCCAGAAATGTATGACAATGCATCGTGTGCTCCCACTCTCAAGTGCTCAACCACTCGGTACCGCATATGGCCATCCGGCCTCGGGAAATCCATCCCGAAATATATATACAACACTGAACTCAAGTCAACCGGTAATGAGAAACAAGCGTAATCCAACCTCGAGGAGAAATCCATCTCCAGGTATACGTATTTCGGACAAATCCAAGTCCAAGGAAATCCATCCCTCAATAATATCATCCCCGCTTACTGGGGGTGTACAGACTCCGGAGGGGCTCCTTTCAACCCAAGCACTATAACAAGCCAATGAAGGCATAATCAATAATCTGCTGCGGCGTGCAGCCCGATCCCATAACTGTCACTCAAATTCAGGCTCTCAGCCTCACTCAGTCACAACTCTCCAGTCTCACACACACGGGCTCACAATACCGAGAAACTAGCCCGAAACAATGACATGATGTGCCAAATAACAATAACCGAGACTAAGACATGATATAATATGCATGAACAAGACTGAGTACAAAATATCAATAAAGCTAATGATATGACAGCAAGAAACGACCTCTCGGGTCTCAACAGTATCCGCGAGAAGCCCTAACATGATAATTAGCATGATTTACAGCTCATTAACTTAATCACATAATCACTACACAGGTATCAGAAAGAAAGAGTCACTAAGCGATGCCATGGAATGATCCAGGCCGCAATTCTCACGGTGCCCGCCCACACGCCCGTCACTTGGCATTTGCGTCACCTCAATATTTCATCATAAAACACATAGTTTGGGGTTTCGAACTCTCAGAACCAAGGTTGGAAGCGTTACTTACCTCAAATCAAGCTAAAGCTCTAACCCGCGGTGCCTTTGCCTCTCGATCCGGCCTCCAAATGCTCTGAATCTACCCAAAATTAGTATGTTATCATCAATATACGCTAAAGGAATGGATTCCACACAAAAATAATCAAATTAGACCAAAAATCTCGAATTGGACTAAAACCTGGCCCCGAGCCCATGTCTTGGAATCCAACAAAAATTGCAAAACTAGAAACTCCTTTCACTCCCGAGACTATACATACCAAAATCATCAAAATCGGACCCCAAATGGTCCCTCAAATCCCTAATCAAAGCTCTCCAAAACTCAAGCCCTAACCTTCAACTTCACCCCGAATTCCCCACTAATTTCATGATTAGGTAGTGGAAAAATCATCACAAACACAAAATACAAACCCAAGTAGCTTACCTTACTGAAAACACTTGATTCCCTCTTGAAATCACAGCCCTAAGCTCCAAACTCGTCCAAAAATGGTGAAGAAAAGGCAGAAATTCGCGAAGGATGGCTCTTATAGTTTCTGCACAGGAGACTCGCACCTGCAGTCCATTACCCGCGCATGCGGGACCGCTTTTGCGGTCAGACCAACCATATCTGCGATTTTCACTTATCCGGCCTTAGCCGCATCTACGGCCTAATACTCGCACCTGCGGTCACGCAGGTGCGCTCCTCCTCGCGCATCTGCGGATCTCGGCTTCCTTGGCCTTAACCGCTTCTGTAGTTGCTCTTGAGCTTCTACGGGCCTCGCACCTGCGGTCCCCACTCCGCAGGTGCGATTATGATAGCTGAAGGAATTCTTCAGCACTTCTTCAAATCCCATCCTTGATTCATCAACTTCCCAAAATCAACCGGAGGCGCTCGGGACCTCAACAAAATATATGAACGAGTCCCATATCACCATTCAAACTTATTCCAACCTTCGTAACACTCAAAACAACATCAAAACACCAAATCACCTTTGTATTCAAGCTTAAGGATTTCCAAACTTCCAAATTCCGCAAACGACACCAAAACCTATCAAACATCATCCGAATGACTTGAAATATTGCACAGACGTCACAAATGACACAACAGACCTACTCCAATTTTGCGGAATTCCATTCCGACCCCGATATCAAGATTTCCACTACCCACCGGAAAACACCAAATTTCCAATCTTACCAGTTCAAGCCTTAATCTACCAGGGACCTCTAAATTACATTCCGAACACGCTCCTAAGTCCAAAATCACCTAACGAAGCTATCCGAACCATCAGAATTCACATCTGAAACCTTCTTCATATAAGTCAACATTTGGTTGACTTTTCCGACTTAAGCTTCCGAATAAGAGACTAAGTGTCTCATTCCACTCCAAGACCACTCCGAACACAAAATAACCAACCCGATACGATGAAAAACAGCTGAACAACACATAAAGAAGCAAAAATGGGGGAAACAGGGCTGTAACTCATGAAATGACTGGCCGGGTCGTTACATCCTCCCCCTCTTAAACAAACGTTCGTCCTCGAACGAGTCAAGAAACATACCTGAAGCCTCAAACAGGTGTGGATCTGCTCCGCATCTTCCGCTCGATCTCCCAAGTAGCCTCCTCCACAGGCCGACCTCTCCACTGCACTTTCACTGAAGCTATATCCTTTGATTTCAACTTTCGAATTTGCTGCTCCAGAATAGCCACTAGCTCTACATCATAAGTCAAATCACCATCTAACTGAGCCGTGCTGAAATCCAAAACATGAGACAGATCGCCAATATACTTCCGGAGCATAGAAACGTGAAATACCGGATGCACACTCGACAAGCTAGGTGGCAAAGCAAGCTCATAAGCCAACTCACCAATCCATCAAAGCACCTCAAAAGGCCCAATGAACCGAGGACTCAATTTACCCTTCTTCCCAAATCCCATAACACCCTTCATGGGTGAAACCTTTAGTAGAACCTTCTCTCCTACCAAGTAAGACACATCACGAACCTTCCTGTCAGCATAACTCTTTTGTATTGACTGCACTGTACGAAGCCGCTCCTGAATCACTTTCACCTTGTCCAAAGCATCCTGTACCAAGTCTGTACCCAAAAGCCTAGCCTCGTCCGGCTCAAACCAAACTACTGGAGATCTACACCGTCTCCCGTATAAAGCCTCATATGGAGCCATCTGAATACTCGACTGATAACTGTTGTTATATGCAAACTCCGCAAGCGGTAGAAACTGATCCCATGAACCTCCAAAATCAATGACACAAACACGCAACATGTCCTCCAATATCTGAATAGTGCGCTCGGACTGCCCGACCGTCTATGGGTGAAAAGCTGTGCTCAACTCAACCTGAGTACCCAACTCTCGCTGCACAACCCTCCAAAACTGCGGTGTAAACTGAGTACCTCTATCTGAAATAATGGAAACTGGGACACCATGCAGGCAAACAATCTCTCGGATATAAATCTCAGCTAACCGCTCTGAAGAATAGGTTGTACACACAGGAATGAAGTGCACAGACTTGGTCAGCCGGTCCACAATCACCCAAATAGAGTCCAACTTCCTCGAAGTCCGTGGGAGTCCAACCACGAAATCCATGGTGATCCGCTCCCACTTCCACTCTGGAATATCCATCTGCTGAAGCAAGCCACCCGGTCTCTGATGCTCGTATTTCACCTGCTGATAATTGAGGCACCGAGCTACAATTCCCACTATATCTTTCTTCATTCTCCTCCACCAGTAGCGCTGTCTCAAATCCTGACACATCTTCGCGGCACCCGAATGGATGGAATACCGCGAGCTATGGTCCTCCTCCAGAATCAACTCCCGAAGCCCATCTACGTTGGGCACACATATCCGGCCCTGCATCCTCAATACCCCGTCATCTACAATAGTCACATCCTGGCATCGTCGTGCTGAACTCTATCCTTTAGGACAAGAAAATGAGGATCATCATAATGGTGCTCTCTTATGTGATCAAACAAGGAAGACCGAGAAACCACACAAGCTAAAACCCGACTGGGCTCCGAAATATCCAACCTCACAAACCGATTGGCCAAGGCTTGAACATGAACTGCAAGAGGCCTCTCCCCAACAAGAATATATGCCAAAGTGCCCATACTCACCGCCTTCCTGCTCAAAGCATCGGCCACTACATTGGCCTTCCCCGGATGGTACAAGATAGTAGTATCATAGTCCTTTAGCTGCTCCAAACACCTCGACTGCCTCAAATTAAGATCCCTCTGCTTGAACAAGTGCTGGAGACTACAATGATCAGTAAACACCTCATAAGACACACCACAGAGATAATGCCTCCAAATCTTCAACGCATGCACAATGGCAGCCAACTCCAAATCGTGAACAGGGTAGTTCTTCTTATAGGGCTTCAACTGACAAAAAGCACAAGCAATCACTCTCCCCCCCTGCATCAACACACACCCAATACCAACTCTGGAAGCATCGCAATACACCGTATAGGAACCTGAAGCTGATGGCAAAACTAATACTGGAGTTGTGGTCAAGGCAGTCTTGAGCTTCTGAAATCTCGCCTCACACTCATCCGACCACCTGAAAGGAGCACCCTTTTGAGTCAATTTGGTCAAGGGCGATGCAATAGATGAAAATCCCTGAACGAACCGATGGTAATAACCCGCCAACCCAAGAAAGCTGCGAATCTCTATGCTTGAGGACGGTCTGGGCCAACTCTGAACCTCCTCTATCTTCTTCGGATCAACCTGAATACCCTCACTGGACACCACGTGCCCCAAGAAGCCACTGAATTGAGCCAAAACTCACACTTGGAGAACTTTGCATAAAGCTTCTCCTGCCTCAATAGCTGAAATACAACTCTCAAATGCTCAGCGTGCTCCTCCTGACTATGCGAGTACACCAGAATATCATCAATGAATACAGTAATGAACGAGTCGAGATAGGGCCGAAACACGCTGTTCATCAAATGCATGAACGCTGCTGGGGCATTAGTCAACCCAAAAGACATCACAAGGAACACATAATGACCATATCGAGTCCTAAAAGCTGTCTTAAGAATATCCGAGTCCCTGAGCTTCAACTGGTGATACCCTGACCTGAGATCATTCTTGGAGAACACCCTCGCTCCCTGAAGCTGGTCAAATAAATGATCAATGCGAGGCAAAGGATACTTGTTCTTGATTGTAACTTTGTTCAACTGCCTGTAATCAATGCACCTCTTCATCGTGCGATCCTTCTTCTTCACAAATAGGACAGGCGCACCCCACGGCGACACACTAGGCCAAATAAACCCCTTATCAAGGTGTTTCTGAAGCTGCTCCTTCAACTCATTCAACTCCGCCGGTGCCATACGATACGGTGGAATAGAAATAGGCTAAGTGCCCGGCACCAAATCAATACCAAAGTTAATATCCCTGTCCGGTGGCATGCCCGGCAGGTCTGCAGGAAACACATCTGGAAAATCCCTCACTACCGTGACTGAATCAATGGTAGGAGTCTCTGTACTGACATTCCTCATGAAGGCCAAGTAAGAAAGACAACCCTTCCCAACCATCCGTTGGGCCATAAAAATGAAATCACCCTACTGGGAACATAATCCGTCGAACCTCGCCACTCAATCCGTGGCACACCCGGCATAGCCAACGTCACTGTCTTAGCATGACAGTCCAAAATAGCACGACACGGAGACAACCAGTCCATGCCCAATATCACATCAAAATCCACCATACAAAGCAACAGAAGGTCCACTCGGGTCTCCAAATCCCCAATAGTCACCACACACGACCAATATACGTGGTCCATAACAATAGCATCGCCCACCAGAGTAGATACACGACCAGATGAAACAAGAGACTCACGGGGCGTATCCAAATAATGAGCAAAATATGATGACACATATGAAAAAGTTGAACCAGGGTCAAATAACACAGAGGCATATCTGTGGCAGACTGAGACGATACCTGTAATCACGGCATCCAAAGCGATAGCATCTGGTCTGGCTGGGAGTGCATAAAAACGGGCCTGACCACCATTGGATTGGCCTCCCCCTCTAGGGCGACCCCTAGCTGACTGACCTCCACCCTGAGCTGGCTGAGCGGGTGGGGAAGTAACTGGTGATGAAGCCGAAGGCTGACTCCTCTGCTGGGACAAACCTCCCGTAAGACGGGGACAAAACCTCTTGATATGACCCAAATCCCCACACTCGAAGCAACCTTTACCGGCCACTGGCAATGGGGACTAAAGGGAGCCCCGAGCACCGGGATACCCACTAGAAGAACTAGGCATAGATGAACCCTGAACCGATGGTGCATGAGTCGAACTCTGAGCTGGAACGACACTAAGAGATGAGTGACCCTGATGTGAACTGTGAGAACCTTGGCCAGATGATCCACCGCGGTGACCCGGACGAGCTGACTGAGCATCCCTGAATGGATGTCATTTGCCATGCTGGAAATGACCCCCAGAAGGTACACCACCAAAGCTACCAGATCCCCGAGGCCTCTTGGCCTCCCTTTCAGCCCGCTCCTGGCGGCGAACTGACTCTATCTCTCTTGCAATGTCTACTACCTCCTCAAAAGAAGCGCAGATACCCTATCTGTTGTCAGAAAAATTTATAGCTGATAAGTGAGGCCATTAACGAACCTCCTGATCCTCTACCTATCCGTGGGAACTAGCTAGATAGCATGACGGGCCAACTCGGAGAATCTCATCTCATACTACATCATGGTCATGTCCCCCTGACACAACTGCTCGAACTGCCTGCGCAGCTCCTCTCTACGGGAATGCGATACATATTTTTCCAGGAAGAAAATGGAGAACTGATGCTAGGTAAGGGGCGCTGCACCAACAGGCCCACGCTTTTCATAAGCCTCCCACCAAGTGAAGGCAGCTCCAGAAAACTGAAAAATAGTAAATGAGACCCTGCTGGTCTCCAAAATACCCGTTGTACGAAGAATCCTCTGACACTTGTCCAAGAAACCCTTGGTATCCCCGCCCTCCGCACCACTGAAAGCCGGAGGCTGAAGTCTACCAAACCTCTCCAATCGACGCTGCTCGTCATCAGGCATAACTGGTACCACATAATCCTAAGCAGGTGCAGCCGGGTGGGCTGGTGGTGCCTCCGGTGTCTGCAATCCCTGAACAACCTGCTCGGGTGTGCGGGTGGCGGTAGTCTGGGTGCCTCCCCCGGCCTGAGAAGATGCTGCTGTGGTAGAAACTGTGACCGCCCGAGCAAGACTAGTGCACACGGTGAAGATCTGAGCCAAGGTCTCCTGAAGACCCAGAATAACAATAGGCACAGTCGGTGCCTGAGCTTGTCCTGCTGGAGCATCCCCCAGTAGAACCTGATCATGAATTAGGGCAGCTGGTGGATCTGCAGATGCTGCCCTATCTGCAGTGCGGGCTACACCCCTGCCCCTACCACGGCCTCGACCGCGACCTCGGCCTCTAGTGGCCCCAACCGGCGGTACTTGTGGTTGTCCGTCCGGACTGGTAGCACGTGTCCTCACCATCTGTGAGAGAATAGAATAACAAAAATTTAGTTACCAGAGTCAACAGATTCACACGACAAGAATTCAAGAATTTGAAGTTTTTCCTAAAGGTTCTGCAGCCTACCGAAGATAAGCACAGACATCTCCGTACTGATCCGCAAGACTCTACTAAACCTTCTCATGACCCGTGAGATCTATGTAACCTAGGCTCTGATACCAACTTATCACGACCCCAAAACCCACCCGATCGTGATGGCGCCTATCGTGAAACTAGGCCAGCCGACACTTTTCCAAAATAAGTCAACATTTCATTTAAAGCTTAAATAATACCGTTTTCAACTGAAATTCTACAAAAGATATAAAGTCAAAACCAAAACAAATGCGGAACAATAACAGCCCGACCTCGGGTGTCACTAGGTCATGAGCAATACTACATTTGTTTCGAAACACAACTAGACCAAAATAGTGTGAAATATCTAAACTATACTAGAATGAAGATAAAAAAGGAGGAAGGCGGGGCTGCGAACGTCAGACAGCTACCTCGCTATCTCCGGTGAAATCTGCATTTGGAACAGTCAACAGCCGCTACCGTGGCCTGAGATACCTAGATCTGCACACAAGGTACAGGGGGTAACGTGAGTACACCAACTCAGTCAGTAACAAGTCCAAACAATGGACTTATAGGCAGTGACGAACCAAACCTCAGCAATTATAACACATTTAAATTGTACAGAAAAGTAGGCATGCTGGCAATTAAATATTTTTAACTTGACAGTAAAGAAAAGTGCTAATTCGAACAATGTAGAGCATAAAGCTCGGTAAAACTCTACATGTCACTGCCAGAAATGTATAAAAATGCACTGTGTGCTCCCACTCTGAGGTGCTTAACCACTCGGTACCGCATATGGCCATTCGGCCCAGCAAAATCCATCCCGGAATATATATACAACACTGATCGCAAGTCAACCAGTACCGAGGAACAAGGGTAATCCAACCCTGAGGAGAAATCGATCTCCAGGTATCAGTACTTCGGAAAAATCCATGTCCAGGGAAATCCATACCTCAATAATATCATCCACGCTCACTGGGGGTGTATAGACTCCGGAGGGTCTCCTTTTAGCCCAAGCGCTATAACAAGCTAATGAACGCATAATCAATAATCTGCTGCGGCGTGCAGCCCGATCTCATAATTGTCACTCAAATTCAGGCTCTCGGCCTCACTCAGTCACAACTCTCTAGTCTTACACACACGGGATCACAATACCGAGAAACTAGCCCGAAACAATGACATGATGTGCCAAATAACAATAACCGAGACTGAAACATGATATAATATGCATGAACAAGACTGAGTACAGAACATCAATGAAGCTAATGATATGACAGCAAGAAACTACGTCTCGGGTCTCAACAGTATCCGCGAGAAGCCCTAACATGATAATTAGCATGATTTACAGCTCATTAACTTAATCACATAATCACAACACAGGTATCCGCAAGAAAAAGTCACTAAGCGGTGCCATAGAATGATCCAGGCCGCAATTCTCATGGTGCACGCCCACATGCCCGTCACTTGGCATTTTCATCACCTCAATATTTAATCATAAAACACATAGTTCGGGGTTTCGAACCCTGGGAACCAAGTTTGGAAGCGTTACTTACCTCAAATCAAGCTTAAGCTCTAACCCGCTGTGCCCTTGCCACTCGATCCAGCCTCTAAATGCTCTAAATCTACCCAAAATCAATATGTTATCATCAATATACGCTAAAGGAATAGATTCCACACGAAAATAATCAAATTAGACCAAAAATCCCGAATTGGACTCAAACCCGGCCCTCGGGCCCACGTCTCGGAATCCAAGAAAAATCACAAAACTAGAAACTCCTTTCACTCCCGAGTCTATACATACCAAAATCATCAAAATCGGACCCCAAATGATCCCTGAAATCCCCAATCAAAACTCTCCAAAACTCAAGCCCTAACCTTCAACTTCACCCCAAATTCCCCTCTAATTTAATGATTAGGTAGTGGAAAAATCATCACAAACACAAAATACAAAGCCCAAGTAGCATATCTCATTGAAAACACTTGATTCCCTCTTGAAATCACAGTCCTAAGCTCCAAACTCGTCTCAAATGGTGAAGATATGGCAGAAATTCGCGAAGGGTGGCTTTTATAGTTTCTGCCCAGGGGACTTGCACCTGTGGTCCATTACCCGCGCCTGCGGGACCGCTTCTACGGTCAGATCAACTGCATATGTGGTTTTCACTTATCCGGCCTTAGCCGCATCTGCGGCCTAATACTTGTACCTGCGGTCACGCAGGTGCGCTCCTCCTCCCGCATCTGCGGATCCTGGCTTCCTTGGCCTTAACAACTTCTGTTGTTGCTATTGCTCTTGCGCTTCTGCGGACCTTGCACATGCGGTCCCCACTCCGCAGGTGCGGTTATGACAGTTGAAGCAATTCTTCAGCACTTTCTCAAATCCCATCCTTGATCCGTCAACTTCCCGAAATCAACCGGAGGCCCTCGAGACCTCAACCAAACATACGAATGAGTCACATATCACCATTAAAACTTATTCCAACCTTCGGAACACTGAAAACAACATCAAAACACAAAATTTCCCTCGGATTCAAGCCTAAAGATTTCCAAACTTCCGTATTCTGCAAATGACACTAAAACCTATCAAACCTCATCCGAATGACCTGAAATTTTGCACACACGTCACAAATGATACAACGGACCAACTCCAATTTCCAGAATTCCATTCTGATCCCGATATCCAGATTTCCACTGCCGACCGAAAAACACCCAATTTTCAATTTCACCAATTCAAGCCTAAATCTACCACGGATCTCTAAATTACATTCGGAACACGCTCCTAAGTCCAAAATAACCTAACGAAACTATACGAACCATCAGAGTTCACATCCGAGACCTTCTACACATAAGTCAACATTCGGTTGACTTTTTCAACTTAAGCTTCCGAATAAGAGACTAAGTGTCTCATTCAACTCTAAGACCACTCTGAACACAAAACAACCAACACGGTACGATGAAATACAACTGAACAACACATAAAGAAGCAGAAATGGGGGAAATGAGGTTGTAACTCATGAAACTACTGGTCGGGTCGTTACAGTAAACTTGACAATAAAAGATAGAACATGTACTAACAACTTCAATAAAAATTCATGAAAGAAGCCTAAGAGCATAAACCGGTCAAATAACACATATAAGCCTATTTACACACTCGTCACCTCATGTACACATCTTTCACATAATTCAAACAGTACAATCAACCCAAGTTCTGAGGGGCAGTTTGTCCCACACAAAGTTAGGCAAAATACTTACCTTAGTTAGGCCAATTCATCAGTCAAATATAGCTTTTCCTTTAAAATTCACCTCCGCTCGGCTCAAATCTAGCCAACAGCGACTTAATAATAACAGACAATGCAAGAGAAACCAATTCCGATTAATAAAGCTAAGAACTTTTAACTAAAATCAAAAAAATCCAATTTTGAATACGCATTCCGATACAAGTCCAACCATACTAAAATCATCCAATTCCAACGTAAAATGGGCCTTCAAATCAATGGTTTGTCTTTTAGAAAAGTTTTTACTAAAATCCCTCAATTAATTCAATTCAAATCGTTAAACAAACACTAAAATCGAGGTTGGAATCATGAAATAAAATTAAACCCGAGTAAAAAATACATACCCTAATCCAAATGATGAAAATTCCCTCCAAAATCGCCTAATACTGAGCTCCAAAACCAAGTGAGAAAAATAACTAAATTTCGAAACAAGGAAAAAATGCAGCTACTGTTCAAGCCGAATCAGATCCTAGATAATCTAAAGCTCATGTTTGATGAGCCCAACATGATCCTTGCGAGATTACACTTGAGATAGAGGGATATGATGTTTTGAAGTGTAAAGGAAGTCTGAAAATTTGAGGGACATAAACGGCATTTTTGTAATTATTTACACCACAAAAAGAAGAAAAAACCATCAATAACAAAATCTTCGTTTTGGCATCCAAAACTCATTCGGAACCTCCCGGACACAAACCATATTTTCATTTCAATCATAAAAATACTACGAACCTGCATACGCACTCTAAACACCGAATAGAAGTCATCTTGACCCGAGATTGACTATGGTCAAACTCCAAATCTTAACTAGTTTCTCAACCAATGATCCAAAGCACACCCGAGCCTCCTGGGACCCCATCGAATCGTACCAACAAGTATAAATACATTATCCAAACTTATCCGAAGCCTCAAAAACACTCACGGGAACATCACAACAAAAAATCGAGGCTCAAAACGATTAAGATTTCTTTTACGTTATAAAATCTTCATTCTTTCAAAAGAGTGTCCGAATCACACTTAAACGCTTCGGATTACTTTCAAACTTTGCACACAAATTCAATTCAACTATATAGACCTATCCAAAGTCTCGGAACACTATTTGGAGTCCAACAACATCAATATCAAATCTTGGTTAAACTTTTGAACTCCTAAGTTCTTCAAATTGTCAACTTTTGACAAATAGTGCCAAATTCTTTTAGGAACCTCCGAAAGAAAATTAGAACATATTTATAAGTTAAAGATCATCATACGAACCTATCAGAACAATCAAAACTCGACTTTGAGTCTGTTTACCCAAAAGTCTAACAATGGTCAAACTTAGGATATTTTTAAACCTTCAAATTGCCAACTTGCGGTAAAATAAGCTAAATCAACCTAGGAACCTCCGAATTCACTTCCGGGCATATGCTTGTGTCAAAAATCACCCTCCAACCCTAACCGAGCCGTCAAAACTCCGATCCAAGATCAAATACGCAAAAGTCAAACTCGGTCAACTCTTCCCACTTAAAAGCCTCTAAAATGAGAATCATTCTTCCAAATCAATCTCGAACCACTCGAAAATCAAATCCAACAATACACGCAAGTTAAAATACACCATATGAAGCTACTCAAAGTCTCAAACTACTAAATGGAACGCTAAAGCTCAAAATGACCGATCGGGTCGTTACATTCTCCCCTACTTAACATACGTTCGCCCTCGAATGTGCCAAGAGTCATTCCAAAGCCATCAAATCACTGTATAAACTTCTCATACACACACCCATGAGTGATCCCACATCACCTCAACCTATATAAGCTCGTCAACACAACCTAACTGAAGATTTTTTCTTTAGCCTTAATTTATTAACCATAGACCCAAATTCCAACATTCGAAATTCCTAACACGAATTGATTCTCGCATATACATATTATTTCAGTCTCAACAAGTTGTACAAAATCATAAATATATTCCCGAGACATAACCACATGATGTAATCCATCGCTCATATGTCCGTAACAATATCTCTTACCACAATATGTGCCAATTATCAAACCCGGTACCTCTAATATACCTCATATCAAATATAACCTTGTTCTAAATCTTCACAATATTTCTAATGATTTAAGAAACATGTAGAAACTTATAACCACTCACTTAGTGGAAGCTATTCGACTAACGAGCCACACCAAATGCCACCTAGTCACGTGCGATGCAATTCGTACACCAAACAAGAAATAACTCAAATGTACCCAATGATAGAAAGAGAATCAAATGAGAGAAACGTTCTGCAAGCTCAACAGATACCACCACAAAGCGCAATGCCATCAATCCATCACACAAAGAGAAACCAAAACGCACGAAATAAACACAAAGGCTCATATCCCAACATAATGCCACTACAATGAATGAAAAAATCAAAACATCGGTCCCCATGGGACATCTCGAGCCAGGATGCTTACACTCCACAACCTTATGCATATTAACAGCAAACACGCGAAGTGCACGACCATAAACATGGAAAAACGGATAACACTATTTACCACAAATAGGAATACCATAACAAAGGTGCAATCAACCATGCAACACCCCAAGAGCCATCTCCCTCGAATCCGCCACATGGCCCAAACAGTACTGCATCATGTGTGCAAATATTCAGTAGTCTCATAACTCACTATAGCATAGGAGAGTAACTCATGCAACACATCAGAACACGAACAAGATCAACCCTAACCGATGACATCACCCTCAATAGTAGTTGTGCTGAGTAAATAAATTCGACCCGATGTAGAGTACATATTCTCATTAGGCCTACCCGTGGCCTCCAAATGAACTACGATCCTCCCTAAGTAGGTAGATAACCTCCGAAAAGTCCACAGTAACCTATCCATAACACGTACAATCAGCTATCAACTCTTAACATACCTTCACCGTCCGCAACCAAGAAACAATCAGCCTCCGAAAACTCTCCTAGTATTCAAACCCCTAGAATACACAAATCTCCACGTCTTATCCCAACTCCACCACTCAAATGACTAACACATCCCTCATACATTATCGTATCACGAGAAATACTTCCATAATTCTTCCGTGCCACATAGAAAAACCTGAACATCAGTAGTTGATTAACCGGGACATTATCATAATACCAATCAGGCATCCGCAAATCGAAGCACAGTGCACCTTCTGGAGTGCGCACACTTCTCAGGTGGTACCACAAAATGCTACATTCTTCTAAACATCTGAAAGCATCCCTGCTATCTAGAACTTATGACACCATACAGGAGAAAGTCATAACGTACAACATGTTTCTTATAATGACATCTGGCCCAAGCCGTGGTCGACACCATCAAGAACTCTTCAAAACTCGTCCGCACATAACCAAGACATTAGAACTGAATTCCCCAAATCAACTAAGTCACACAAGCCGTCAAACCCAGGATTATTGCCACAAAAACACCGGTAAAGCATTAACACACTAAAGGAACCAATAACCTTTATTACTATGTTAACCTAACACCACCAAGCTGACCCATTTCTTCGAATCCTCCTCGACTTTTCTTCAAGTTAACACTTCTCCTTGCTGGTACACTATGATCGTAAACGAACGCTCACTACAGGAGCTCCTAGCATGAACCATGTCGTCCGAAAGCCCATAAACCACTGTATTTCCTATGAAGCACCCAATAATGCTGCAATCAAAATACCCACTCTGAAGAGACCTTCCGAAGTTCTTTCTCTAACCTCTCTGATACTGAAATGTAGAATCATTAATGATACAAAAGTACCGCAAAGTCCCATCACTATCCCTTGCAAATCTCAGATCTTAGCCATATACAATTCTAGGGAACCCTTCAATACCACATATATACCTCAGGCCAAAACTGATATAACACATGACCATGCAATCTGATCGTCGATAGCAGACTCCCCCACTTGGTACAAAGTCATAGGACATAATATCCGATGATCCATAATACCAACCTTCATTAGCTCGTATAACACCAATCATAAGATACCTTAATGCATATCCATCCACATGACAATTAAGCCCGCTTCCTTAAGTGTCTTGAATGATAATATGTACCTTCCACTGAATAGAAGTCACATAAAACACATAACAACTAATATAACCAACTAGCCTCAAATCAACATTCTCTCATGACTCTACCACGATCACAACAGCTAGGCAATCAATTAAATCCTCCCAAGCTCGTTCTCACCAACCAGATACAAGAATTCGATGCATCCCACACGTGACCAACTGAAAGATCTACCAACACGTCCCTATCCTCTGCTTGGACAACACATTAAAGATCGAGTATACATGGCCCCCTCATAGCCCATCCTCAGCATCACAAACCGTCGGTGCATAGCCGATACTAAGTGCACAATATCATATACGAGTAGATGTAAGGGAATATAAGATATGTGCTTCAAGCTGAATGAATGTCGCCCGATAAGGAATGAAAGAAGGAAAATTTCCTAATAGTTCTGTAGCCTCTCGAAGATAAATACAGACGTTTCCGTACCAATTCACAAGACTCTACTAAACTTGCGTATGACTCGTAACACCTATGAACCTAGAGCTCTAATACCAAAACCTAGTCCTTGGAACTAGATAAGCCTAACACATGCTGAGACTTAAAGGAATTTAGCCAAATTAACTGCAAAACATTAGTTAATAACTGAGATAACATAGTTGAAGCAACATCAGTCATACAATCCGAAAACCGGTAGTACAAGTCATAAGTTTTTTTGAGAGTAACTAGGAATATCAAGTACATCACTGTTCCGGAATAATAGTAAACAGTAGAAATGAAATACAACAGAAGGTGACTTCGGGGCCTGCAAATGCAATGGCAAGTATACCTTAAAGTCTTCATCACGCACATAATCAGTCACCTAATGACCAGCACGCTCTGAGGTACCTAGATAAATGTGCAAAAGCATAGTATGAGTATACCACAATCGGTTCATATAAGTATCAAGACTAACCTCAGTGGAGTAGTGACGATGAACAAATCAAGACACCTACTAGACATAATAACCTGTGCAAATATTAATATAAAGCTAACAGAGGAACATTTATCAATGTAAAGCTAATCATGGAAGGAATAACAATATAACACTAGTAATGAAAAGTAAAAACAACAAATTGCAACAGGAGTAATGTAGCAAGAAATCAAAACACAGTTAAAGTACTGGTGAGGCTAATTAAGGAAGAACAAATGAAAACAAAATAATCAATCGTTATAACAAATGGTTTACTTCAAATCAACCCGAGGTGCCACACCTCATAATCACAAATCATGAGTCCCAAGTCATGAGTCATAATAACATGGCATCTCGTACGCACATTATCAATCACCCTACGCACGACAAGGTCCTCGAGCTACCACGTACGTTGAATCTGTGTCAATTGCGAAATAAATGTTTGAGAGAATTATTTAGATATAATAAGGCATATCAACAATTTAGAATAAAGTAAAGCGTCAAATGAGATTATAATTTTGTTTTGGAAATCAAGTAAGGTAAAATAATATACAATTTATGCGAAATAGAGTATCAATTCGAAAAACGAGTTTAGTTTCGAAATCATACAAGGTAAAGTAGAATAATATTTTAAAAAAAATTGAAACATCGGATATGTTAATGAATTAAATATAGAATTATTTAAAATAAAGCGTGATAACAATTTAAGTATAGTAAAACATCAAATAGGTTAATGAATTTAATTTGAGAACCATTTAATGTGGGCATTGATACAATTTAAATATAGTAAAATACCGAGTGAGATGACGAGTTTTTATCTTAAGAGTCTCATAAGGTAAAGCATGTTGAAAATTTATTTATTTAAACCGTTACGTTACCAATTACTCAACAGAATATGTGATGATGAATTCCCGCAATAAACTCATCTTAACAATCACTTCACCAAGTAACACCGAAGGCACAAATTGAAATTAAAGTAATACAACAAATCACATAGAATTTATGACTCATACGAGAAGTCACTATCGTTTCAGTACCAGAATAACTTCAATAAATCAAATACGATCAAAATACAACTGAAATGATTTAAGGAAAAAGGATAATTGTAGACCAACAAGCCGTTCCAACCTAGTATGTACCATGAGAATCACAACCGAGGGTAATTCTACTAGCACAAACAATTACAACGTGTCAATCCGTTAGGGCGTGGACCCGATCCACACAATAATAACAATATCCATTGCGGAGTGGAACGCGACCCTACCTGTATCATGTCATATGTCCTTATCTCTCTATATTATACCTATTCCATTGCGGCATAAAACTCGATCCCAACAATATCAAATTATTTATATAAACAACTCAACACCAATATTCACGAAATATTAACACAAAAGAAGATGAAACGTATGAAACATTACGGATTTACCAATACAATGGAGAATATTCAGAATATCAAAATCTCAAACATTATCAATTCATCAATATAAGAATAACCAAACTACTCACGTAAGAGAAATGACATAATAGAGTGCATTGAGTAACATGGGAATAATTAAAGAAAGTAAAACATGTGACAGTAAAAGAGGTAACAACTTCAATAAAGGCATATAAGAGTAAACTAGACAATAAAAGATAGAACATGTACTAACAACTTCAATAAAAATGCATGAAAGAAACCTAAGAGCCTAAGCCGGTCAAATACAACATATAAGCTCATTTACACACTTGTCACCTCGTGTACACGTCTTCCACATAATTCAAACAGTACAATCAACCCATGTCCTGAGGGGCAGTTTCTCCCACACAAGGTTAAGCAAAATACTTACCTCAATTAGGACAATTCATCACTCAAAACTAGAATTTTCTTTTAAATTCACCTCCGCTCGGCTCAAATCTAGCCAACAACGACTTAATAATAACAAACAATGCAAGAGAAGCCCCAGGCCCGAAACCCGACAAAACTCACAAATTCTCAATACCCATTCCGATACAAGTCTAGTCATACTAAATCATCCAATTCCAACCTCAAATAGGCCTTCTTTTTTTTGGGTGAATCCACTAGGCATTGTGCCTTGGGCTGATTTTCATATATATAAAACTAAAGGATAAGAAAATAAGGGGACATAAACCTTTCCTCCAAATAAATGGATGATACCAGATGACTACTAAATCTATATCCGTTTGATACCTTACAAGTATGTGAAGTTAGACCTAAATGAGGATACCAATTTGCTAACAAAAATTGGTAGCCTAATGATGTACAAAAACCAAGTAAAGTTAGGTCTACTATGAGACTAGAATTGGGGAGCTTCTCGCATATACATTTGCTCCTATGATACAAATGAACACTAATTCTCCCAATGTGAAAAGACAAAAACATAATATAACAGCATAGGGGATAGAGTGAAGGATACATCAGAGTTATCTTCATATTGGCTTGAACACGGGTGGAAGCGATTGTGAACGTAGCCCAAATAGATGCCAAAAGGTGTGCAAAAAGCTCTCCAATCAACTCCAAAATTCAGAAAAATTGATGCTTCTGGATTGTAGTCGTATGTCATCTATAACACTGCCCAAAGGAAAGGAATGCAATGGCCAAAAGGATTTGTTGACAGAAGAGAGTGGGCAGCAAGAGCTACAGGAAGCTAATCTGCCATTAAGGTGCCCTAAATCTAGAAAGGATTGAGCCTAGGTGTCCCATGTATATTGGTATTTATTCAACAGATTGAGCACATGAAGTGCTAATACCACACCTTGAATACATACCAATATACTAAGATGGAACCCTGTACCTGCAAAAAAGAACAAAGTGGTTAGTGAAAACCTGTTGGGCACACTCAATGCTTGTCTGATGTTGAGGTTGTTGTTGCTGCCGCATTTGGTGTAGCTGTTGCTGCTACTGGTTTCTTTGTTTTTGTAGTTCATTCGATGTTGGACAATTAGGTCTGCTCCCATTATTGTGTGACTTTCATCCATACCCATGAGAAGTAGAAGGAGAGGCTAGGTGTGGTGGGATGATGATTTTATTGGTTTTCTTATGTCTGAATGCTGGTGTTTCAAGGAAATCCTGTTGGATTTGACCTCTGATCTGACTGGGCAGTGAGTGGAAAGAATGGAAGTTGGTGAGTGCTGTGAGATTATGGATGTGCTTTGACAATGTGTCTGCTAGACAATTAGCTTCTCTATAGACATGAGAGAAACTTATTGCTGCACATTGATCGCATAACTGCTTCAGTTTCAGTAGCAGCATTTTCAGTTCCCATGGTGGTGTAGTCTCATTGGTGACCCAGTGAATGAGTGCAGATGAATCTGCTTCAAGGTGCACTTTGGTGTAACCATTGCCTATGCACCATGTGATCCCGATAATTGCTGCTTCTATCCCTGCTTGATTGTTAGTACCTTCACCCAATGGGCCTGCTAAGGCATGGATAAATGTACCCCTGTGATCCTTGATGATGGCCCCAACAACTATTTCCCCGGGTTTGTAAGTGCACTGTCATCACTGTTGTTTTAACAAATTCTTGTGCTGGTTTCCTCGAGGTAACTTGCTGAACATTGGTGTAATGGCATATATCTTCAATGGCTTGGTACAGGTCAGTCCATTGCAGTTGCCATTTAACACAGGGGTTGTTGGTTTTGAGAAGGAGATGGATATCAGAATGGATGGCAAACAAGACTCCAATCAAGGAGGATTTCTAGGAGATTGGAGCATATCCTCAAGCAGGAGATGGTGGATAGAAAGGCCAAGAAGCCTCGTAATACTGGAGGATTTAGTGGTGCCTATTCTAGAGGCAAGGTTCACTATGGTAGAGGTTATTGTAGTAGGAAAATTCAGTAAGCACTTTAGGCTTCACGTGATGCTTAAGCTAGCCATGGGTCTCAGAGTACTCGTCCAGGCAGTCATCATTCAGTACACCTCCCGCACGTAGTTCCTATAGTACATCCTCAGTTCAGGGCACTGAAAGTGGTTGTTCAAGTCATCCTGGGAAGGCTTAGTCTCAGTAGACACATTCGCAAAGAGCTTGATTTGAGTGTGGTGATTTGAACCACATGAGGAGGGATTGTCCCAGGCTTCGGATCGGTGTACCTTAGCAGGGTACTCAGATCATGATTCCCGCACTAAATGCTACACCACATGCACAACTAGATAGATGTGGAGGTCAGACGGGTAGAGGTCATCCTAAAGATGGAGGCCATGCTCATTATTATCCTTTCCCTGGTAACCTGAGTCGACTGAATCTAATGCAATCATCATCGGTATTGTTTTAGACTATCATAGAGATGCTTCACTGCTATTTGATTTGGCTTCTACTTAATTGTATGTGTCATTAGATTTTACATGTGTCTATACCCGCTGGAGATTGTATTATGGTAGATTATGTCTATCGTTATTGTTGGTTACTATCAACGAGTATGATACTATAGTTGACCTCATATTGTTGGACACAGTAATGATTTTTATTTTTGAAGCTTTAAGTTGGAAGAGTTGACCAAGTTTGACTTTTGGGTATTTGATCTAGGATCGGAGTTTTGACGGACACGTTAGATCTGGAGGGTGATTATGGACTTAGGCGTATGTCTGGATTGAATTCCGAGGTTCCTAGGTTGATTTGGCTTATTTTACCGGAAGTTGAAAATTTGAAGGTTTAGAAATATCATAAGTTTAACCATGGTATGACTTTTGGGTAAACAGACTCAGAATCAGATTTTGATTGTTTCGCTAGGTTACGATGATGATTTTGGACTTGTACATATGTTATAATTTGATTTCGGAGGTTCCTAGAAGAATTCGACACTATTTGTCAAAAATTGGCAATTTGAAGAACTTAAGAGTTTATGAGTTTGACCAAGAGTTGACCTTGATGTTATTGGACTCCAATTGGTGTTTCAGGACTTTGTATAGGTCTATATAGTTGAATTAAACTTGTGTACAAAGTTTGGAAGTAATCTAAAGTGCTTAAGTGTGATTGAGACACTCTTTTGAAAGAATAAATATTTAATAACTTAAGAGAAAATTTGTTCGGTTTGAGCCTCGATTTTTTGTTGTGATGTTCCCGTGGGTGTTTTGAGTGTTGGAATAAGTTTGGACAATGTATTTATACTTGTTGTGATGATTGGATTGGGTCCCGATGGGCTCCGGTGTATTTTGGATCATTGGTTGAGAAACTAGTTAATGATTTGGAGTTTGATCATGGTCGAAATGACCTCTTTTTGGTGCTTTGAGTGCGCGAGTAGGTTGGTAGCGTGTTTTATGATTGAAATGCATATATGGTTTGTGTCCGGGGGGGGGGGGGGGGGTTTCCTAGTGAGTTTTGGGTGCCAAAACGAAGATTTTCTTATTGCTGATTTTTTTTTCTTTTTTCTGGTGTAAATAATTACGAAAATATCATTTATGTCCTTGAAATTTTCAGACATCCTTTAAAATTAAAAAAACATCATATCTCCCTCATTTTAAGGCCAAATTGGGTGATTCAAGAGCCTATCTCTGGTGTAATCTCGCAAGAATCATGTTGGGCTTATCAGACATGAGCTTCAGGATAATCTAGAATCTGATTCGGGCTTGGACAGCTGCTGCTTTTTTTTTTCTTATTCAAAAATTTATTTATTTTTTACAAGGTTTTGGAGCTCCATTTTGGGCGATTATGGAGGGGATTTTCACCATTTGGAATGGGGTAAAAACTTTTCTAAAACACAAACTGATGATTTGAAGGCCCATTTGGGCCCCTAATACCACCATGGAAACTAACTATCTCTCAGAATCCTCACTAGAAGAGGCGATTTACGGTGCTAAGGCAGAATTCCACCGGAATGAGCATAACTCCGCCTTCCGGCGATGATATCCCACCGGACCTGTCCCAAAAGAAGCGCACTATAAATGTGCACAAACCCCAGTTTGAATCGTCCCAAAATTCAAACCCAGCCTCTGCAGATCTAAGAAATGGTGCAGAGATCACTGTAGCGATCAATCGCTTGGAAGTTTCAAAAATTTCCCAAATCAATCCAAGGGGTGGAGATTCTTCCCCAGGTCGAGATTTATCTCCCTACCAATTTTCAAAGCATTCCACCGTGGGAATTGATAGTTCCGACCTTCTGTAAATCGTGGGCGACCACACAGTGGCCGAAGAAGATGAACCAAAACCAATGAGAAATGGTTTCTGCAGGTCTGGAGATCATTTCTGAGCAATCACAACAACACTTCATCGAGCTAAACTCCACAACAATTCAAAATATGATTTCTGCAACTCCGAGCATCGCATCGACAAAATGTCTCAACCAGTTCCACCAGCCCAATTATGACCCAATTGGATGCAAGAGATCCCCTATATGTTCTTGAAGCTCGTCATCATGTTCAAATCCAATCACAACCTCAAAATAATGGTGATCGATCAAATTCTTCTCATTCTGTTACGCAGATGGTCGACAATGGTGTTCCAGTTGTGCCAGCTGCTCAAAAACACGTTGCAATGTCTCATGTGGTTAAGGAGAAGGTAATTGAGTCATCTCCTGTTAATAAAATTTAGCCAATCTCTTCATCCCCAAAAGTGGCACCTTTAAGCAGTGTTCCTGCAATTTCTCTGCTCGATCAAGCTGGTAAGACCACTGAACTCTCACCTCCTATGCTCCATAATTCTAGTATTTCTTCAGTACTCCCTACCTCCAATGCACCCACAAATCAAACTCAATCCATACTAGCCACAAGCGTTGTCCCTCCCTCATCTACATCAAAAGAAAATGCAACCGATGTTGCACCTGGGAATAGCACCTCCCAAACACAATCCCAGCCCTCTCACACTCCAAAACCATCAGCTTTCCCTAAAATATCCTCCAATTTCGATAGACCACCCACTCCACAGAACAAAACACTACCTACAAGCCAATACCAAAGCACCAGTAATTCTAATCCACCTCTCAATGAAATCACTACTCAAGCCAAAAAAGTACCCAGCACCCTGCACCACCACCACGTACAATCACACACTCTCTAGCCACTAAACTCAAAGCCAAGCAAGCTGAAGTCCCAGCCCCAATCCAGTTCACCCCACCCAGGATTACCACTAAACATGGCCAACTAGTTGTAATATTTACCAGACAAGACTACACGGTAACTTTTGCGAGCAGGTGTCAATATACAATCATAGTCAAATTCAGTAATACCATGCCTAGGATGGAGTTGATTAGAAAAATCTTCATTTCTCAGGCTGAACTCAGAGGAGGGGTCAAAATTGCTCATTTCAATGCTAGCACTGTTTACATTGACCTTTTCAATGAATATGACCATACTACTGAGTGGACAAAACATTACATGCTTATTCAAGGCCAAAGAATGGAGAACATGCATGGTCACCTAACTTCAAGGCTAATGAGGATTCACCTATTGTTCCTACATGGGTAATAATTCCAGAATTACCATGTCATTTCTACTACATGGAACTTCTCTCAGTTCTACTATCACCTATTGGAAAAGTTATGCATTTGGATGTGGCTTCAATGCAGAAGAATAGGGGTAGTGTTACAAAAGTTAAAATGCAGGTAGACATAACAAAGGAAAGACCTCACCATGTATGGCTTGGTTTTGATGAAAATCAGGACATTATTGGAGATGGGAACTGGATGGAAGTAGTCTATGAGGAATTACCTACCTATTGCCTACATTGCAAACATTTGGGCCATAATGCTTCACAATGTCAAGTTAAGAAAAGAGAAGAGGAGTTAAAAAACAAAGAAGTTGCAGAACCATCATCCTCCACTGAGAAACACCATGATATCCAAAGTAGTGAGCATGATCAAAGGATGAGAATAATCTACTTCAACACCATGGTATCCAAAGTAGTGAGCAGGATCAGAGGATGGGAAAGCAGAATTCTTTCATATAGGGGCAGAGCAACCCTTGATTAAATATGTGCTGCAGTCTCTCCCTACACATCTCCTCTCAGCATTATCCCCTCCCAAAATAGTGCTAAAACATATTGAAAAACTTGCTGCAACCTCTTTTTGGGGTATGGACAAAGACAAGAAAAAGTACCACTGGTCTTCTTGGCAGAAACTCTCCTTCCCACTCACTGAAGGGGGAGTTGGCTTTAGATCTATGGAAGACATATCTAGAACCATGGAATTCAAACAATGGTGGCTCTTTTGAACTAAACAATCTTTGTGGGGAAGTTTCCTTAGAGCAAAGTATTGTCAAAGATCAAATCCCATTTCCAAAAACTGGCACTCAGGGCAGTCACAAGCATGGAAGAAAATGATGTTCAACAAAAAAGAAGCTGAGAAGCACATAAAATGGAGATTGCATTTTGGTAATTGCAGCTTCTGGGGGGGGGGGGAGGGGGATAACTGGTTGGGAACAGGTGCCTTGGCTGAACAAAAAACAGAAGGATGAAGACCAGGTAACATCACTGTATCCCAATTATGGGAATCTGGGCACTGGAATTTGCAGAAGCTGAATGATATTGCACCTGTCCATAAAATTTCTTCCATCCTTCACACCCCAATTTACCATGATCCAAATACCATTGACCAGGCTATCTGGGTGCCTAATGACAATAGAAACTTCACCTACTCATCAGCTTGGGAAGTAATCAGAATGAAGAGGCCCATCTGTTTTACTAACAAAATGACTTGGCACAAAAAGATACCCTTCAAATGGTCCTTTTGCTTATGGAGAGCCCTTAGAAACAAATTACCAACATATTATAGGGTTCTCTTATTTAGCCATCCTACTTTTTCTAGGTGTGTGTGCTGTCAAAGATATGGTGCTGAGACTGTGGAGCACATATTCAGCACAAGGCATTTTGCAGCAATAGTGTGGAGAAAATTTGGAGGAGCAGTTGGTATCCAAACAGTAGGAATACCTCACAGACTACTCCTAATGAAATGGTGGCTGCTTAAAAGACAAAATGAAGTCTAGAAACTCTTGCTAGACACTGTCTCTATCATCATCAGCTGGAACTTATGGAAAAATAGATGCAGAATGAAAGGTAGTCTCAGTCTCAACCTCTCGTGCCATCCCAAACCTAAGAATGTAGCTGAGTCCCTCAACAAACCTCTATACCTTCTCATTCTTAGTAGGAATCAGGAAAGCTGCATAGTGTGACAACCTTATGAACCTCATCTCATACTAGGTAACAGTCATACCCTCATGCTGTAAGTGCTCAAACTAGCTGCACAACAGATCTCTCCTGGTGAGCGGTATGAACTTCTCTAAGAAGAGAGTCAATAACTGAGCTCATGTGAAAGGAAGTGACCCTGCTTGTCCGCTTGCTCATAAGTCCTCCACCACCTCTTGGCTAGCTCTTTCAACTGAAATGAGGTGAAACCAACTCCATTGGACTCCACAAGTCTCAAATTGCATAGAATCTCATGACACCTATCCAAGAACTCCTGCGCATCACTGTGGTATCACCAGAATGACATCACAGATCTAACTTATAAAATTGATCCATCCTCTTTTGTTCCTCCATAGTCATAGCAGATTTAATTTCAAGTCTGGATATAGCAACAGATTGAACCACCCCAATGGCTGAATAACCAGAACTCCTAGAGTCTAAAACATAGCAGTAGCCTGTTCTGGAGTGTGAATAGTCGGGGTTTGTGCTCCCCCTCCAGTCTGAGAAGTAGATAGAATCATAGGGATCATACTGGAATGTGCTAAGCTATCAAAGTAAATTAGGATTTGGACCATAGTGTCATGAAGCTTAGGTGTAGCAATAAAACCCTTGGGAGCCTGAGCCGGACCCATTGGAACAACATGAATTGGAGCCTGCTCCGCTAGTGGAGCTACGGTTGGATCCTTAGAAACTGATTTATCACGAGCACAATAAACGACGGTTGCTTCATCTCTCACAGGTGCGGCCATACGTGCTTTGGCCTGCCCTTTAGCCTTGCCTTGACCCCTGCCTCTCCCAGCTCTGGCCTCGGGTATTGGCTCCTGCTGACCAGCAGTGAAATAACATGTTCTCACCATCTGTGAGAGAATAAAAGAGCGGAGATTTAAACTTTAGGATGAAATAAAGTTAGACAATAGAGAAAGGAAGATAGTGAAGTTTCCTATTTGTCCTGTAGCCTCTCAAAGACAAGCACAGACGTCTCCATACGGATCCACACGACTCTACTAGAAATACTCAAGTCCCATAGAACACATGATCCTAGAGCTCTGAAATAAACTTTGTCACGACCCAAAATTCTACCAACTGTCATGATGGTACCTAACGACCAATACTAAGTAAGCCAACATGTAATCAAAACAAACAAAACAAGATATAATATAGTACAAATAACATAAATTGCGGAATAAATCTTTCAACAACGGGAAGTATAAAGATACTACAACACCAAATCCTCAAAACCTGATAGTACGAAGTCATGATCTCTTAAACGAAATACAATGAAATCTCTCAATATACAATACTGTTTGAATATAGATAACAGTATGAAAGCAGGGGAAGGGGACTCCAAGGTTGTACGAACAATCATGCACCACTATCTCGGGTCTCCACTGATTGCTACTAGGCTCCCTCCTGAAGTCCACTACTGCTAGTGCCCAAATTTGCACAATAATATACAAAAGTGTAGTATGAGTACGGGAAAGTCGTTACTCAGTAAGTATCAAGACTAACCTCGGTGAAGTAGTGATGAGGTTCAAGTCATGTGATACCTACTATTGAAATAAATCTTTATAGTTCATAATTATTCACAACAACACTGTGAAAAGAGATAAAATATCATCAATGATCATAGAAAGAAATATCGACTCAACATGGATAATTCTATCTTAGACTAACAAGTCAAAATCACATAACACATGCATCAAGTAGGATGTTAGAATTCAGCATAGAAAACATAGAAAATGCATGAAAAGACATAAGGGATACTTACGTGGTCAAATCTTCCACATTCATGCTCAAAACTCATCAAATCGGATCTCATATCACAATCAACTAGAAAACTGTCGATTTCTCACAACCTGCGTGTATGCTATCAATAGAGAAACACGATAGGGAGACCTTAGGGGGATGGATCCATATCCACACACTACACGATAATGACCTCATTCCATAATAGTGACTATGTCACCTCAACTCCATAGGAGAAACCCCGTGCCACAATAGTAATAATATCACAATGACCGCACGATAGAAACCTCGTGTGATAGCCAAATCAATTCGCTCAACATGTCCAAATATGCCATAATCATAACAATCTAAAATAATAGTTCTTCGTTAAAGAGGCATATGGTCAAAAGTAATAAGTAAGATGCACAAGAACATGATAAATAAAGGTGCAGATGTTGTTGACACCCAATTTTTCTCTATATATTTTTAATATGCAAAATAACTTTATAATGGTACATATATGCATATGTAAGCATATTCAAGTGCTTTATTATTTTTTCCATAATTTTTAAGGTTTTTTTAAATCAATTTATTTTCCTTTTTTATCCATAAAACCCAATAATCATTTCCAAAATTATTATTTTTGGTAATTCATCTATTGGATTTTCATCATTATGCCAAGATATAGCTAAGGCAAATTTTACAGGTTTTTACAATTTTGTTTAGTATTTTTAAAAGCTAATTGCACATAATTACAATATCAGCCTTTTTAAGATTTTATTGTGTATTACATTCATAAAGTTAAGTCCTGTATTTTTAAATTGTTAGTTATATGCTATAAATTATTTTAGTGCTTTCAATTTATTTCCAGAAGTTAATTTCCTTTTTTTTATAATTTTAAAAGGGGAAATATGGCTGTTTAAATAATAGCCCAATTACATTTCAATTTTAGCCTAAATCTGATCCAAACTAAACCCAATTTCCCGGCCCAATTCCCATTCAGACCCGACCCCTAACCCAATTAAACGAACCAACCCGGACTCCTTACCTAACCATTTCAATCCTGGTCGTTGATCATTTAGATCAACGGCCACTATTCGCCCTTTCCATTTTAACCTTAAACGACCCCTTACCCTACCTCATTCATCACCAAATGCCGCCCTTGAATCCCCCTTCTCTCAATTCTCTCTGAAACCTCACCTGAACCCTAGCCGCCGCCATCTAATCCCACCCTAATCCACCATATTACCTTCCTAATCCATGGCCCCTCGTGGTCATTTGAGACATGTATCAGCCTCTTATGGCTCCTGGGTGTTTGTTTATGTGGTTTCCTGGCCAGACCTCGAAGGGTCTGTTCTAGTCCTTGCTCGACTTTTGTTCATGGCCTTTCTCCGGCCATCCATGACCTTTCTCTGGCCATTCATGGCCTTTCAAGGCCGATCCTTGACTTTTTCTGGTTAGATCGTTAACTTTCAAAGTATTTCTCACTTCTTTTGGGTTTTCTGAAACCCTAGCTCTAAGACCTTTCAATTTTCTTTCATATATCTCTTAGATCTGTACTTACTATGAATTTCTTAAGTGTTTTCTCGAAGGTTCTTCAACTTTTCTTTCAAAACGACTCTTTATTTTTTTGACGATTAGGGTTTCCTTTAAGTGTTTCAAAAGATCTCTTCTCTGATCTCAATATTGTTTGTGATTTTGCTATGTTTAAAACGACTTGCTCATATTGTTCTTCTATCTATTTCAGGATGTTAAAAACCCTAGTTCCTTTAGTCTTATCCGAGTTCTAAAACTGTTCGTTTAAATGAGTACTTGTTCTTTGTTTCTGACTCTCTTTTCCTTGTTTGACTTGTTTGATTTTGAGTTCTTACCATCTCTTAAACTCGACTACTGCTGAAGCCCTAAATTTCTTAGAAGTTTTTCTCACTTATTACAACTGTGAGACCTTTACCTGTTTCTGATTTCTCTTACCTAATACTATGTTCTGCTTCACTGTTGATTCTATGTGACTACTTGACCTACTTGACTACTGTGTCTCGAATATATTCCTTACTACTGAATCCTAGCTTATTTCTGCCACTACTGTATGTTCGTGTTATCTCTTTTGCCAATGTGTTTGGCCTCGCATGTCTGATGCTTCTGTTCACTCTATTTATATACTAATGTTTCTTCCTTGATTGATCTTGATTTGGTGACTGATTGCAAAAGCGTTTTCTTTATAAACCCTAATTTCACTCGCCTGTTTAAAATTAATTGATTCATTTCCCTTTACTGTGATATTTTACCTTGCTGAATCCTTTCCCAAATTAAGCCTATTTTGTACTTAAGACTTGATTGTTTACTTCATGCTTTTACTGCCCCTTATATGGCAATAATCAGTCTGTCCCCAAATTGATTTCTTTCCTTAATTAAACCTGCTACTACCCGTTAAACAGTGATTCCTTAATTAAAGGGAATCACTTGTGTTAATTGATTATGACTTGTGATAGTTTCCATGTTTGTGTTAAGACTTTACTTATTACCTTGCTTATCACTCGTTTTCAAAAGCTATAAATACCCACCCCCTCTTCTTTCAAAAGACACGAGCAACTTGAGTTCAAAACACATACTTACACTTAAAACTCTCTCTTTCTGCTACTTGTGTTGTTGCTTTGTCTAGCCGGTTGAAAGCCAAGGCTAGACTGTGGACTCTTGTTTGCTTTACCTTTTTGCACTTTGCTTCTCTACTGGTATGTCCTAGTTTACCCTTTAAGTCTCAACAACAATATGTTTCTTTAAGTTGCTTCAGTCTCTCATTCATGCTCACTTCTGCCAATGTTTCTGTAGTCTATTTACATTACTAGCATGCTGAAATATGCTCCCTTCCCCTTTTAGATTAATGTTTCCCTAGGTAAGTACTCTGTCAGTCGCTTGTTATGTCATTTGCTGACTTATGAATCCCAAACCCCATATCCCCTCTATGTTTTTGTGTTCCTAAGGTTTGTTTGTGGGCAGGCCAGCATCATCTATTGCTGTGCATGACCAAACCTGCTTCTTTCTGGGGTCATATGCTTCATACAATGTATTTCCAAAACCCCTCGACCCTTTGTGTAACTACTGAATCTGGGTATTTTGAGCTCCACTACTACTGTTTTTTTTCAAATCACCCATTAATACTTACTATTTCCAACTCAGTTTTAATCAATTTATGTCCTGCACTTCCACTATATTCTTAGACTTAGGTTCCGCCCCTCTTGTGTGAGCCTTGCCTTGGGACCCTTGAGCTCCCTCTGAACTTGGACGCATAAGGGCTGGCCCTTCCACACTGCACTCATTTCGGTCAGGTTATGCAGACCAGGGTGTAAGCACTGCCCGGGGTCCCTTGAGACCCTTAGGGAACTTTGACACACCCAGGTATGAGAAAGGCTTTGAACATCATGGGCATCTGAAGTGATTAATTATATAACTCAGATAGGAAGTCAAGATCAGGCTTCTTTTGGTCTGTAATAATTTGTAACGAACATTGGGGTTGGCTAGTAAAAAGGGATGGGGCAATTATGCATGTTTTAAGGGTAGATATCTTGCCTATAGGATCTGTTTAATAAATTCTGCATGTTTTACTTCCACACTTAGATATCATGCCTATAGGATCTGTTTGATAAATTCTGCATGTTTTACTTCCACACTTAGACATCATGCCTATAGGATCTAAATGGCTATAATAAGACATCATGCCTATAAGGTTAAAATCAGCTTCGAAATTAGATGTCATGCCTGTAAGATTAAAATCAATATCTTTATAGAAATTATGCCTATAGGAAATTTGCTGTGGTCAAGTAAACCCTACCTACTCCACTTCATGATCAATTAGATACCATGCCTATAAGATTAAAATCAGCTATAATAGAGAGCATGCCTATAGGACCTAAAACCAGTTTAGTAAAAAAAATCAGTTTTACTCGTACTGTTCCGAATCAGTTTAAACAACTTACTCCTTTTAGCAATACGGTTAGAAAGCATGCCTATAGGATCCAAATTGCTCGCTTAGAATTGTTTACTTTTTTACTACACTCCTAATCAACAATAGATATCATGCTCCTAGGACATCACGATTACGCCTAGGCAAGCCTTAGGTAATAATAATGATAAAATTTAATCCACCTTTGTTTAATTAGCAACTGCTACAACCAGCAGGCAGGCCTGATTCGGACTTCTTATCTAAGCTACATAATGAATCTGGTTCTGACTCAAATCCCCTACCTTAGGGTTTTTAAAATACATACATTAACCGTGTTTGAGTCGTGCTATTTATATGTATTATTTGCGGAGGATTGTATGAGCCTTCTAATTGCTTACATGTTTCCCCTTTGAATGTAGTCCTACGTGTTTTTGTATGTCGCCTTAGCTGTTTTACCTTTAAACCTAAGAGTCAGCCTAGATCTTCCCTCTTATAAGAATAGTAGTCCTAAAATTCCTCCGGGATTGATAGGAATGGGACGGGTAATAGCACGCAATAGAGTTCGAGACCAATCCGCGCTTTAAATACCTTTACGGGGTGGGAAGGGTAGATATGGATATGATGA
>NC_031993.1:35596047-35607994 GCF_001879085.1 Nicotiana attenuata
TGAAAGATCGCCACATTGCACGACTGAAAGATCGCCACATTGCACGGCTGAAAGATCGCCACATTGCACGGCTGAAAGATCGCCACATTGCACGGCTGAAAGATCACCACATGCTACTGCATCATTCTTGGGCTGAAATATCGCCAACCCATCCAAAGGCACCATCGTTCGGAGGCACCACCCTCATAGCCCGAGAACACCATGTCATGGCCTGAAGACCCCTTTCAATCTTTTTTCATATCATTATTCAAAGGCATCATGGTTCGGAGGCACCATCCTCATGGCCCGAGAATATCATTTCATGGCCTGCGAATCCTTTATTATACGCTCCATGGCCCAGGACATCATGGTCTAAAGACGTCATCCTAACCGTTCAAAGACAACATTCATGGTCCAACGGGAATTTGCATCATGCTTAAATTTATGCACAATATACGCTTGTATTGCTTATTTGCAGGTAAACCGGCAAGCAACAGCCATCCCAACGGGAGCGGTTCCGCTCCAGTGCCCGCAACCATATCAAACCTAACCGTTCCCGCAAGTCGTCCACTCATCCAGCCCTAGATATTGTGTCTGTTCTTGGAAAGTACCCGTCGGCATACTCCGCCGATGGATCCTAAACTACATATGGCCTGATTCCTGTAAAACCAGGGATATGTAGGCAGCTCGAAAACCGGGGTGCGGCCTAAACCTCTTCAAACCATTTCGCCCGGTCAAAATTGGCCATCATACTTTAACCGAAAACTCTTTCATCCTTCCCGGGTAAAGAGGGGCAGCTGTTGACACCCAATTATTCCCTATATATTTTCAATATGCAAAATAACTTCAAAATGGCATATATATGCATATGTAAGCATATTCAGGTGTTTTATTATTTTTTCCATATTTAAATCAATTTATTTCCCTTTTTTATCCATAAAACCCAATAATCATTTCCAAATTATTATTTTTGGTAATTCATCTATTGAATTTTCATCTTTATGACAAGATATAGCTGAGGATATTTTTACTGGTTTTTACAATTTTGTTTAGTATTTTTAAAAGCTAATTGCACATAATGGCAATATTAGCCTTTTTAAAAGTTAATTGTGTTTTATATTCATAAAATTATGTCCTGTATTTTTAAATTGTTAGTTATATGCTATAAATCATATTAGTGCTTTCAATTTATTTCCAGAAGTTAATTTCCTATTTTTTATAATTTTAAAAGGGAAAAATTGGCTAGTTAAATAATAGCCCAATTACATTTCAATTTTAGCCTTAATCTGATCCCAAACTAAACCCAATTTCCCGACCCAATTCCCATTCAGACCCGACCCCAAACCCAATTAAACGACCCAACCCGGACTCCCTACCTAACCATTTCAATCCTGGTCGTTGATCATTTAGACCAACGGCCACTATTCGCCCTTTCGATTTTATCCTTAAACGACCCCTTACCCTACCTCATTCATCACTAAATGCCGCCCTTGAATCCCCTTTCTCTAGATTCTCTCTGAAACCTCACCTGAATCCTAGCCGCCGCCATCTAATCCCACCCTAATCCACCCTAATACCTTCCTAATCCATGGCCCTCGTGGTCATTTGAGACATGTATCAGCCTCCTACGGCTTCTGGTGTTTGTTTCTGTGGTTTCATGGCCAGACCTCGAAGGGTCTGGTCCAGTCCTTGTTCGACATTTGTTCATGGCCTTTCTCCGGCCATCCATGACCTTTCTCTGGCCATTCATGGCCTTTCAAGGCCGATCCTTGACTTTTTCTGGTTAGATCGTTAACTTTCAAAGTCTTTCTCACTTCTTTTGGGTTTTCTGAAACCTTATCTCTAAGACCTTTCAATTTTCTTTCAGATCTCTCTTAGATCTGTACTTACTATGAATTTCTTAAGTGTTTTCTCGAAGGTTCTTCAACTTTTCTTTCAAAACGACTCTTCATTTTTTCGAGGATTAGGGTTTCCTTTAAGTTTTTCAAAAGACCTCTTCTCTGATCTCAATATTGTTTGTGATTTTTCTATGTTTAAAACGACTTGCTCATATTGTTCTTCTATCTATTTCAGCATGTTAAAAACCCTAGTTCCTTTAGTCTTATCCGAGTTCTGAAACTATTTCTTTAAATGTGCACTTGTTCTTTGTTTCTGACTCTCTTTTCCTTGTTTGACTTGTTTGATTTTGAGTTCTTACCATCTCTTAAACTCGACTACTGCTGAAGCCCTAAATTTCATAGAAGTTTTTCTCACTTATTACAACTGTGAGACCTTTACCTGTTTCTGATTTCTCTTACCTAATACTATGTTCTGCTTCACTGTTGATTCTATGTGTCTACTTGACCTACTTGACTACTGTGCCTCGAATATTTTCCTTACTACTGAATCCTAGCTTATTTTTGCCACTACTGTATGTTCGTGTTATCTCTTTTGCCAATGTGTTTGGCCTCGCATGTCTGATGCTTCTGTTCACTCTATTTATATACTAAAGTTTCTTCCTTGATTGATCTTGATTTGGTGACTGATAGTAAAAGCATTTTCTTTATAAACCCTAATTTCACTCGCCTGTTTAAAATTAATTGATTCCTTTCCCTTTACTGTGATATTTTACCTTGCTGAATCCTTTCCCAAAATAAGCCTATTTTGTACTTAGACTTGATTGTTTACTTCATGATTTTACCGGCCCTTATATGGCAATAATCAATCTGTCCCCAAATCGATTTCTTTCCTTAATTAAACCTGCTACTACCCGTTAAACAGTGATTCCTTAATAAAAGGGAATCACTTGTGTTAATTGATTCTGACTTGTGATTGTTTCCATGTTTGTGTTAAAACTTTACTTATTACCTTACTTATCACTCGTTTTCAAAAGCTATAAATACCCACCCCCTCTTCTTTCAAAAGACACGAGTAACTTGTGTTCAAAACACATACTTACACTTAAAACTCTCTCCTTCTGCTACTTGTGTTGTTGCTTTGTCTAGCCGGCTGAAAGCCAAGGCTAGACTGTGGACTCTTGTTTGCTTTACCTTTCTGCACTTTGCTTTTCTACTGGTATGTCCTAGTTTACCCTTTAAGTCTCAACAACAATATGTTTCTTTAAGTTGCTTCAGTCTCTCATTCATGCTCACTTGTGCCAATGTTTTTGTAGTCTATTTACATTACGAGCATGCTGAAATATGCTCCCTTCCCCTTTTAGATTAATGTTTCCCTATGTATGTACTCTGTCAGTCGCTTGTTATGTCATTTGCTGACTTATTAATCCCAAACCCCATATCCCCTCTATGTGTTTGTGTTCCTTAGGTTGGTTTGTGGGCAGGCCAGCATCATCTATTGCTGTGCATGACCAAACCTGCCCCTTTCTAGGGTCATATGCTTCATACAATGTATTCCCAAAACCCCTCGACCCTTTGTGTAACTACTGATTATGGGTATTTTGAGCTCCACTACTACTGTGTTTTTCAAATCACCGTTTAATACTTACTATTTCCAACTCAGTTTTAATCAATTTCTGTCCTGCACTTCCACTATATTCTTAGAACCTAGGTTCTGCCCCTCTTGTGTGAGCCTTGCCTTGGGACCCTTGAGCTCCCTTTGAACTTGGACGCATAAGGGCTGGCCCTTCCACACTACACTCATTTCTATCTGGTTATGTAGACCTGGGTGTAAGCACTGCCCGGGGTCCCTTGAGACCCTTAGGGAACTTTGACACACCCAGGTATGAGAAAGACTTTGAACATCATGGATAGGATGCCAAGATCAGGCTTCTTTTGGTTGTAATTTCTTATTTCTACACTTCTTTTGTAATTTAAGTATTTGGTCTGTAATAATTTGTAACGAACATTAGGGTTGGCTAGTAAAAAGGGATGGGGCCATTATGCATGTTTTAAGGGTAGATATCCTGCCTATAGGATCTGTTTAATAAATTCTGCATGTTTTACTTCCACACTTAGGATCTGTTTGATAAATTCTGCATGTTTTACTTCCACACTTAGACATCATGCCTATAGGATCTAAATGGCTATAATCAGACATTATGCCTATAAGGTTTTAAAATCAGCTTCGAAATTAGATGTCATGCCTGTAAGATTAAAATCAATATCTTTATAGAAATTATGCCTATAGGAATTTCATTGTGGTCAAGTAAACCGTGCCTACTCCACTTCATGATCAATTAGATACCATGCCTATAAGATTAAAATCGGCTATAATAGAGAGCATGCCTATAGACCTAAAACCAGTTTAGTAAAAAAAAATCAATTTGACTCGTACTGTTCCAAATCAGTTTAAACAACTTACTCCTTTTAGCAATACGGTTTAGAAAGCATGCCTATAGGATCCAAATTGCTCGCTTAGAATTGTTTACTGTTTTACTACACTCCTAATCAACAATAGATATCATGCTCCTAGGACATCACTATAACGCTTACGCAAGCCTTAGATAACAATAATGATAAAATTTAATACGCATTTGTTTAATTAGCAACTGCTACAATCAGCAGGTAGGCCTGATTCGGACTTCTTATCTGAGATACATAATAAATCTGGTTCTGACTCAAATCCACTACCTTAGGATTTTTAAAATACAGACTTTAACTGTGTTTGAGTCGTGCTATTTATATGTATTATTTACGGAGGATTGTATGAGCCTTCTAATTGCTTACATGTTTCCCCTCTGAATGTAGTCCTACGTGTTTTTGTATGTCGCCTTAGCCTTTCTACCTTTAAACCTAAGAGTCATCCTAGATCCTCCCTCTTATTAGAATAGTAGTCCTAAAATTCCTCCGAGATTGATAGGAATGGGACGGGTAATAGCACGCAATAGAGTTCGAGACCAATCCGCGCTTTAAATACCTTTACGGGGTGGGAAGGGTAGATATAGATATGATGACCGGTGCGCTAATACCACGTGTAGCCCCTCTTTGGAGGAGTGATTACTGGGTATTGCATTGATGTGATCCATATTACAAATAAACCTAGGACCCCCTTTACATTCTTCAGCATGCTTAGTTATAACTCTTTCAAAACTTTATTTTATTTAATTATTTTCAAACGCTTGTGTATTTAAAATCCCCTCTTGTTTAAGCTTGTTTGTTTACTTGTTAATTGCACAAATTCACAAAGAATTATCTGGCCGGGAACCACACTAGTGGATCCTGAGGAGTGCCTAATACCTTCCCCTTGGGATAATTTCAAGCCATTACCCTATCTCTGGTTATCAAACGTAGTTGTAGTTGAACCCTATAAGTGCCCTAGCGCACCTTAAAATCGTTAGGTGGCGACTCTTCAAAACTGCAAAACCCCTTTCCCAAAAGGAAAGAGTTGTCCCAACCAAAATGTCATAAACCCGATTCCGCGAAGGAAAAAGAGGGCGCGACAGATGTATGCTCAAGATCTGAAGTATAACAATGGATAAATCAAGTACAACAATAATATCACAAATAGCCTATCTTGGCCAATTACAGAGTTGTAATCCTAAAGATGGATACTATAATGAAAGGAATAGATCACGTAGGAATAAAATTGATTAGAACATGAATCACAAAAGGTTCACAACCAAACAAGGTATAATAAAACCCTAAAGTCTAATTCGGTCAAGAATCATACATAGCACATGTATATACATTCATCACCTCGGATATACATCGCTTCCCACAAATTACAATTGAACAAACAAGGTCATCTCCCAAGGATTATTCCCTCACAACAACGTTAAGCAAGATACTTACCTTAGCATGCCCAATCAACCCTCCAAAATCTCCTTTCCTATAGCACCTCCAACTAGCTCGAATCTAGCCAAATAAAACTTTAGTCAAATAACATCAAAGGAATCAATTCCAGACAATAAAGCTTCAATTTTTAATTAATTTCAAAAAAGTCAACAAAAGTCAACCAGTGCCCACATGGTCAAAACCCAAGTTAAGGGGTAGAACCTGACCATCCATAACCCCACGAGTTCAAATATGTGTTTGGTTTTTGAAACCAAGTTCAAATCATAGCTCAAAAATTTAATTTATTACTTTATTATGTTGTAGACAAAAACCCCAAATTTGACCTCAAAATTGCATGTTCTGGGTGTTAATGATCCATGTAGATTCTTGAAATATAATGACAAATGAGTAAATATCACTTACCCTTTAGTCTTGTATGAAAAGCTCCTTAAAATCCCTCTCCAAGTCTAGGGTTCAACATATGAGACAATGGGCCAACATCATGAAATCCTCACTTAAGTGTCGCGTTTGCGAAGCACAAACGAGCCTCGCCCAGAATTCATCCTTCGCGATCGGGGAAGCGCCCCCATGACCGGGAAGCCTCGCCTGCTATACCTACAAGAATGCGACAATATCCCCGTAAACGTGATGCATTCCAGCCCAAACTGCTCTACGAATGCAACCACCATCTTGCGAATATGAAGGCTTTCGCCCAGTTCCCAACTCGTTCGTCGCAAATGCAACTGCCCTATCGCATATGTTATGAATAAATTCCCAGCTCCAAAATAACCCAATGCTATCGCGAGACCTTCTCCGGATCGCGAAGCACATTAGACACTAGCAAAATCTGCAACTCTAAACATGCTCTGGGTGGTTTGAAACTCACCTAAGCCACCCGTGACCTCGTCCAATCATACCATCAAGTCTGTAACTACCCAGACCTATCCAAGGCTTCCAACCACATACATAATCATTAAATCTAAGAATAAAATATCAAACCATAAGTTGAATTTATCTTAAATTCAAGCACGTCTAATCGTCCAACCAAGCATCTGATTCATGCCTAACCGCTTTGGATCTCAACCAATCTTTGCATAAAAGTTCCATACGACAACATGAACATATCACAAGTCACGGTATAACAATCAGAGTCCGGTATCATCAAATTCAATTATTGGTCAAACTTATGAACTCTCTAATTCTTCAAATTGTCAACTTTTGACAAATAGAGTCAAAATCTTCTAGGAACCTCCAAATCCAAATATGAACATAAGCCTAAGTCCATAATTACCATACGAACCTATCACAATCCTCAAAACCAAATTCCATGGTCTTTTAGTCAAAAGTCAAACCTTATTCAACTCTTCCAACTTAAGACTTCCAATATAAAACCAAGTGTTACAAATTACTCTCGAACCCCATGAAAACCAAATCACCCATCCCCGCAAGTCATAAAATATCAACACACATACTAGAAGTAACAAATAGAGGAACAGGGTTCTAATACTCAAAATGACTGATTGGTTCATTGCATTTATATACTTGTGGTGTTTAGACTGGGGCTCAAGTGAGTTTTGGGGTGGTTTCCTGCCATTTTTTCACAAACTGCAGTAGTTGTTCTGTTGTTGGATCATTGTGCATTGCGAACGTCGAGATATCTTATGTTTGCATAGGGAGATTTAGAATTGGGGGAAATTTACACTCCGCGAACATGGAGGGCTAATCCCGAATGCGAAGGCTCGGGGGAGTTTGCCTTCGTGAATATGACCACTCTTACGCGAACGCGTAGAATTTTGGGGCTTGGTGAATTTTCTTCGTCACGAACGTGATAGTGTCATGAATGCGGAGGCAAGGGGGGAACAGCCTTCGCTAAAGAAAAGCAACCTACTTGAACACAATGGTCAGTTCACCATTAGCCTTCGGGAAAGCGGGAGGTGCATCGAAACGCGAAGAACTCCTGAAGCCCGGTAGAAGTGCAAAACATCAGGATTTAGCCACTTTCATTCTTGAGACCTAGGCTACGGATGGAGGAGATTTTTGAGAGGATTACCAACCCAACTTCTAAGGTTAGCAATTTTGACTTAGTTTTGACTTAATTCCATGATTTCTCATAAGGTTTCACTCTTAAATCTACAAATTTGAAGTGTAGAAATTGGGGTTTTGGGGAAAAATTTGAGAGAACTATTTATGGGGATTTGGACCTTGATTTGAGATCTGATTTTGATACAAACGACATATTTGGACTCGGGAATAATGGGTAATCAGGATTTGATATTGATTTTGGACTTTGACCAAGTAGGCCCGGGTTAACATTTTGTTGACCTTTTCAATATGATAAAGATTAAACTTTTTAGTAGGATAGTTTCTAAATGTTGTTTTGACTTATTTGAGTAATATTTGGCTATATTCGAGTTGTTTGGAGTCTTGTGCTAAAAGGAAAGTGATATTTGAGGCTTGAATTGTTTTGGAAGGAGATAAGTATATTGGTTAACCTTTATTTGAACGAATTAGATTCCATTTGTGGTCTATTTTCTACGTTCTATATGTGTTAGGGGCAATATATATGCATGGCAATGAGTGTATATGTATTTGACATGGTTAAAGCATGCGAGTAGATCTAACCTTATTTATGCCTTGTTTGCTTCATGTGTTATTTCTCATATGCTTTAGATAGTTCGTTAAGTTACTTGTTTATTCACATACATGTTAGTAACTATATTTAAGATTTGTTGAGATATTTGGACATTATAGTTCTTGAAATAATTGTTCATCTATTGGTGCAATGACCGTGATTATTTCTTACACTGTGTATTATGCTTAATCACTCTCCTTAATATTATTTATGCTTCTCACCTTGCTTGGTACTTATTTACATATGCTTGGTGAGAATGAGTGATTATGAAAGAAGGGAGCTTCCTTGCTATGAGGATGAGTGATTATGTATGACTAGTATTTCCGTGCTATGAAGTTGAGAGATATTGTACGACAAGTCTTTCCGTTTTGTGAGGTTGAGAGATATTACACGATGGGTGTTTCTGTGCGGTAAGGATGAGTGATATATGCACATGGTGTATTTTCGTTCTATTTCTTATGATATCGTCTACTCATTTCTCTGTTTTTGTTGATTTGTTGACTCGGCTATATGTTATTCTTTTGGATTTGAGTTGTGGATACGGGTTTGGTTGTGATATTGGGAAGCATGATGGTTATTCCCTTTAATTTATAATTTTACTATTTTTCTTACTTACTCTTATTATTTCTCTAATTATTTATCTTGTTATGTTCTTATTTGTTCTATTGCTTATTAACCGCATAGGTTTATAAAGTAAGTGTCTTGTCTTAGCCTCGTCACTACCTCGTCGAGGTTAGCTCAACACGTACTGAGTACCTTGGGTCAGTTATACGCATACTACATTTCTGCACTTCTTGTGCAGATTCAGGCATTGATACCAGCTGAGCCCTGAGGGGTGCTAAGTTGTTACTAGTCAGAAGATTCGAGGTAGTGTTGCATACTCGTTCGTAGGCCTTGAAGTCACATATCCATTTTTTGTAATACTGTTTAACCCTATTAGACAACATTGTATTCATTCGAGACATTGTATTTAGCAATCACTAGCTCTCATGTACTCAATGACACTAGTCTTAGGAGGTTGATATGTCAGATGATGGTCTTAGACTTATTATGTTGTTATAGGAACTTTTACTCTTTATATATGATATAATGTTGCAAAATATTTAGTATTGCTTCTTTATTTACGGTTATGTGTTGGCTTGCCTAGCAAGTAAGGTCAGGCGCCATCACGACCCTTCGGCTGAAATTTATGGTCGTGACACAAGGCCTCCATACACATATGAAAAACTGCATCCAAGAATCGAAGATCAAACCACAAGTTGAACTTCTTTTAAGTTCAAGAACATCTAAACTTCCAACCAAGTATCTGATTCATACCTAAATACCTCGGATCTCAACCAAAATTTGCACACAAGTTCCATTCAACAAAATGAAACTATCCAAAAGTTTCGGAACACCAAACGTATCCCGATAACATCAAAGTAAATTATCGGTCAAACCTATGAACTCTCCATTTCGTCAAATTGGCAACTTACGATAACTAGAGTCAAAATTCTCTAGGAATCTCCAAAACCATGTCCGAACATATTCCCATGTCCGAAATTACCATATGAACTTATTAGAACCATCATATTACCAATCGGAGGTCATTTATTCAAAAGTCAATCCTTGTTCAATTCTTATAACTTAAGCTTCCAAAATAGAACTAAGTGTTCCAATTCATATTCACACCTTCCCAAAACCAATCCAAACCAACCATCCCCGCATGTCATAAAACAATAAATGAAACTAGGGAAAGCATCAAAATAGGGGAACAGGTCTCTAATACTCAAAATGGTCGGTAAGGTCGTTACATTCTACTCCTCTTAAACAAACGTTCGTCCTCAAATGGATTTAGAATCATACGTGTGATGCCAAGAATATGAGGATATATGCTCCACATATCATGCTCGGTCTCCCAAGTTGCTACCTCGACCAGTTTACCTCTCCACTAAACTTTCACTGATACAAACTCTTTCAACCGCAGCTTCTGAACCCGCCTATCAATGATGGCCACCGGCTCTTCTTCATAAGCTAGGTTCTCATCCAACTACAATGAACTAAAATCTAACATATGTGATTTGCCTTCATGATACTTCCGAAGCATGGAAACATGGACTACCGGATGAACTCCCCCCAAGCTGAGCGGCAAAGCAAGCTTGTAAACCACCTCACCAACTCTCTCTTAAACCTCAAATTGGCCAATATACCTAGGGCTCAACTTGACCTTCTTCCCGAATCTCATCACGCTTTGCAGTAGAAGAAACCCTCAAAAGTACCTTCTCTCCTCCATGAATGCCACATAACGTATCTTCCTATTAGCATAACTCTTCTTCCTGGATTATGCTGTATGAAGCCGCTCCTGAATCAACTTTACCTTCTCCAAAGCATGACGAACCAAATCAATACCCAACAACCTAGCCTCCCTAGGCTTAAAACTAATCAACTAGAGAACGACATTGTCTCCCATAAAAGACCTTATACAGAGCCATCTGGATACTGGACTAGTAGATGTTGTTTGAAGCAAACTCCGCGAAAGGTAGAAAATGATTCCAATGGCCTCCAAAATCAATAACGCAGGCTCTCAACATATCCTCAAGGATTTCAATAATCCGCTCGGACTGACCATGAGTATGTGGGTAAAATAGTGGTAAGATCCACCTGTGTGCCAAACACTCACTGAACAGCTCTCCAAAAATGCAATGTGAACTTAGCACCCCGATCTAAAATGATAGAAACAGGCACACCATGCAAATGGACAATCTCTCTAATGTAGTCTGAGCCAACTTCTCTGTAGTGTAAGAAGAAATGACCGGAATGAAATATGTAGACTTGGTCAACATATCCATAGTGACCCAAATAGCATCAAACTTCCTCAAAGTCTATGGCAATCGAATCACAAAATCCATAGTAATGCACTCCCACTTCCACTCTGGTATATCTAACTTCTGATGCAAACCAATTGGTCTCTGATGCTCATACTTGACTGCTGACAATTCAAGCACCGTGAAACATGCCCAATAATGTCTTTCTTCATCCTTCACCAGCAATAATGTTGCTTTAAATCACGATACTTCTTCATAACACCTAGATGAATAGAATAGCTCGAACTGTGAGCCTTTTCAAGAATCAACTCCCTCAAACCATCATCACTAATGACCACCTCCTTAGCATCACCTCGCAACACCGTGTCCTTAGGGACAAAAAAATGGGGATTATCAAACTAACGAGCCTTAATGTGCTCAAACAAGGACGATTGTGCAGTAACACAAAAAGAACTCTACTAGGCTCGAAAATATCCAATCTCACAAATCTATTGGCCAAAGCCTAAATATGCATAACCAAAGGCCTGTCCACAACTGGAATAATTACAAAACTCCCTATACTCTCCGCCTTGCTACTCAAAGCATCCGTTATCATATTTGCCATACCCGAATAATACAATATAGTGATGTCATAATCCTTCAACAATTCCAACCACCTCCGCTGCCTAAAATGTGAATCCTTCTACTTGAACAAATTTTGAAGGATTCGATGATTAGTGTAAAACTCACATGACACATCATACAAGTAATGCCTCCAAATTTTAAGTGCATACATAATAGCTGAAAACTCCAAATCGTGAACTGGCTAATTCTTCTCATGG
>NC_031993.1:35608094-35717639 GCF_001879085.1 Nicotiana attenuata
AATAAGCCCGACCGACCCTTCAGGGTCCCATTCTTCATTCGTTTCTATCACATGTATACCATCGCTTCTGTGATCCTGGAGAGGATTGTTGAGGACATTGGGTGAGGCCTCCTTTGCTTGTATGACCTTATTGTCAATTAACGTTTGGATCTTATCCTTCAATGTCCGACACTCAGCTGTGGTGTGCCCTTTCATACCGGAATGGTACACAAGTCTTGTTCGGATTGACCCACTGAGATGGGTTTTCTAATGCCACTGCGGGAACAGGAGTGACATTACCGGCGGCTTTTAACCTTTCATATAATTGGAATGGGCTCGGCAATGGCGGTATACTGTCTGGGTGGCTTGCGGTCAAAGTTTGGTCGTGGTCTTGGATAATTTTGACGAGTTACTGGTGATTGGAAGTGGGATGGTTGGGAGTTATATGTGTGATGGACAGAGGCTGGTTGGGAGTATCTGGGGGATGAAGGTTGATATGTGGGCGGTGGTGCTTGGTACGTGGGTGGAGGTGTTTGGTATGTGGGTGGAGGTTTTTGGTATGTGGGTGGAGGTGTTTGATATACAAGCGGGGATTTTGGGCCCTGGGCTACCATTACTGCCCCAACATCTCTCTTCTCCGATATGCCACCTGACTATAGTGCTTTATTTGTGGCTTGCAAAGCCTCGAAGTTTGTTACCATTCCGCTCTTCATCCCTTCTTCAATCCTTTCTCCGAGCTTGATGATGTCAGAGAATTTGTGATTTTTGATAACCATCAGCCTCTCATAATATTGCGGGTTCTGTGCCCTGACGAAGAATTTATTCATCTATTCTACATCCAAAGCGGGCCAGACCTTGGCGGCTTTCGACCTCCAGCGGGTAGCATATTCACGAAAGGTCTCAGTGGGTTTCTTCTTGAGGGTCTGAATGTAGAAGACATCAGGTGCATTCTCTGTGTTGAACCTGAACCGGTCCATGAAATCTGACGCCATGCTTACCTAATTTGACCATTTCTTGGGATTTTGGCTAATATACGAAGATAGCCCATCCCCAATAAGGCTCCCCATAAAGAGCTTCTTTCGGATCTTTTCATATTTCTCGACCCCGACAAGTTTGTCACAATAAGTTCTGAGATGAACCCTGGGATCACCTGTACCATCGAACATTTCGAACTTGGGAGGTTTGTACCCCTCTGGCAGTTCGACATCCGGCTGTATACACAAGTCCTCATAGTTTAAACCCTCTATTCCTCTATCGCCTTCAACGCCTTGAACTCGACTTGTTAACCTTTTAAGCTCTTCAGCCATGTTCCTAATGAGCAGGTCCTTTTCGGTGGTTTCTGGTGCACAGGAGAGTGGCTGGGTAGAATGTGGTACAGTTTCCACGTATATGGGATTGCTCTGATGGGTGCCAGGAACATGGGCTTAGTGGTGGTCATTGGTGGAGTTTTGCGGATCGGGAATGAGTAGTGGTGTATTTTGGGGAGTGTGGTAATTGGTGGCTAGTGGGTAATGGATTGGTTGATGCTGTTCTGGTGGAGTTGGCATCGGCAATAGATTGATATTTTATGGTGGAATGGTGTATTGATTTGGTATGGTAGGATTTTGCGGCTGTTGGTTTTGTGTGTTTTGAGGAGGTGTTGGGTTCTTTGCGTTCTATTGGTGGATATCAGGGACATTGAAGGTGAGTGACAAGTTTTCCAAATTGTGGACCTGCTCAAGTTCTCCTTGTAGTTCTAGTATCCTTTGTTCATGTTTCAAAACCAGGTCATTTGGGGTCGGAGTACTGCGGCCGTCGGAGGTCTCTGCGTTCTCAACGTTTTCCTTTCGGATTCCACTTAAATCGTCCATCTTTGCTTTCCCTCTGCTTTTTGTATTGCTTGGAGGAGGAGGAGGTGGAGGGCCTCTAGATTTGGTGTGATATGCTGATGAGGCCAGTATGATCGAACCAACCTAAGGGGATGGGAAAAATAATAATAAAAATAAAAACATAAGGTGACAAGTTAGTGAGGATCCTGAAATGTTTGCAGCATTTAAACACATATTGCGGAAATATAAATTCGCGTCCTAATTTGGAAGCCTCGTTGTGCCCGATGTAAGCCTAGCATTAAATAGATTTTGAGAACTTTTAATGCCAATAAATGCTTTATTCCATAATGTAAGAATAGACGAATCCCAAAACGATACTGAAATAATGATAAAAAATGAGTTACTATTGGCACTTGGCCTTATTACATCTTAAGAAAAAAGCAAAAATAAAGCTAGCCTATTTGGTCCCAGAAGGACCTTCCCCAGATTCGATCTTCCAAACTCCCTCATAGAGATCTCCAGCTCGCGCAGCCCCAGCAGCAAGTAGGCTCTGGCCAAGTGTCCTCCTTCTGGTCCTTCAGCATTCTGACAGTTTTCGATCCTCTTTATCACTCTGCCCTCTAGCTTTACTATTCCTCGCTCCAGGTATTCCGGTTTCCTATTGGAAGTGACCGCCATCTCTTTCCATTCCTCAATCAACCTTGCGTTCTTCTCATGTATTTCTCGGTGCTCATTTCAGAGTCGTGAACCTTTTTGCACAGCCTGTTGTACTTGACTTGGGTTTCAGCTTCCTCATCTATGTTTCTGTTTCCTCGACCAGTCCCTGGCGTTACCGTTCCTTTCAGATTTTCCTCCAACCCTGCTGGGTAGAGAGGCTCGTACCCTGCGTGATACCTGTCTGTCTCGACGGTGTTCTTCTCCATGATGATCTAGCAGTGCACATATGTTGAGTTTGGCACTTGTAAGGAACATCGTCATCTTGAAAGAGTGCCCTGAAGTGGCTCATCTTGATGACCCTTGGCACAACCTGTTTCATGTCTGCTTGCCTCATAACTCATAGTGGGACATATGGATATATCCCTCTCAACCCGATCAACACCATATGCGGAGCATCCCTGGACCTGATAATAAACTCGTCCGTTGGAAACCATTCAACAATCCAGTGCACCTGTCCTTCGGCCAAGTTGTCGAAGAACTCTACCCATTTGCTGGCACTTTCCGGCTGAGCAAATCTGTCCGGAATGTAGGTCATTTGCTTAGGGTGATGGAAAGCAATGTGGTCGTTCCAAGCCGTTCGCAGAAATTCTTGACGATAACGTCCCTTTTGGAGATGCTCCAACAACCATAACTGCAGCAATAAGTTACAACCTTTGAAATGCCTGACCCCTCTTTGACAGTGCTCCAGGGCCCTGTAGATATCAACTATGATCATGGGGACTATGGTATATGTCTGTCCATTAATCCCCTCCATTAGAGTTTTTGCGACCATGGCCAACCTAGTGTGAATCCTTCCCTTTTTCATCGAGAATACTATTATCCCCAGAAAGCACACGATGAACACGAACACTCTGCGATGGATGTGACCCAGCGAAGTGAGGGAGATCTCATCATGGTAAGTGCGGAAAGACCTGCTATGGCCATACCTCTCATAGAGATATTCGAAAGGTATGTAGGAGTCTTTCAAGCAGACTAGGTTGACATTCTTTTTCAGTCCCATCATCTTCAGAAACCCCTTGCCCGTACGGTTTTCTGGCACCAAAAGCCCAGGATTGTCCCAAGTTAACCCTGCAAGTCCTCCTATTTCCTCTAGAAGCGATGTCATTTCTATGTTACTGAAATGGAACACCGCCCTTTCACTATCCCTGAATAGAGTAGCAGCCTCAATCAGTTTGTTGTTTGGTTCAATATATAGCAGGGATGGCAAGTTACCCAGGTACCTTTTCACGTGCTTCTTGTCACTTCAGGAGAGATCTTCCCACCAATCTAGCAACAATGGGGGGATATTGCTAACCATACTTAATCTGGGGACCTCGTGCCTCATTTCCTACAAAACAAAGGGTCAGACCTTACCCCCACCAGACTCGACTATTTATACATTTATGATCAGCATATCGGCATTTAGTCCTCCAAATTAATACACATAACGTGGTTGCGTCCATTGGGGTTATGGAAAACCCGGTGGACTTCGGATAAGGCTTATCTTAAAGGATCATTATGTGGACAACATAACTGACCAGGCTAGGTTTGATCATGATGCATGCACAATTTAAACAGAGTATGGTTTCTATGGGGTTTTAGACTGGTACCCTCAAGCGGAAAACTTGAGGGGGAAGGCACGGAACCGTCGACTGCACCGCTGATCGACTGGTTTTACCGCAAATAAGCCTTTCCGAATATAAGGGTAGTAAATAGGAAGAGCGCAACCACTCATTAAAGCGTTGCTATAGGATTTGAGACGCATTTTAACGAGTGGAATATGATGCGGAGCACGATTTATGTAGCAATTAATAACATGTAGTCAAGTATTTTCACGTAAAGAAAAATAAATACAGTATTTAAATAATTAAAAGACAGTTACAAAAAAGGAAATAAAATGACTAGTCAGTCTCAAGAATAAAGAACAATAAATGCTTAAAAGAAAACAGACAGTAAAAAATTAAAATAAGGGAAGAGGGTACGGGATAAGCATGCATGGACTAATTTATAAGAGCAAGTTCGTTGTGGTAAGAGCCTAAATATCCCCAGCAGAGTCGCCATGCTATCGCGCCCCCTTTTTTCCTCCCTCTCGCGGGGAGAAGTCCGGGTTTCGACATTCACGGGGTGTAATGACTAATTTCCTATTGGGAATTGGGTATTTGAAGAGTTGCCACCTAACGGATTAAGGTGCGTTAGGGCACCTAGAGTAATTAACTCATGGGTTGGTTTGCATTACCAGAGATTAGGGTAAGGGCTCGAAATAACCTCAAGGGGAAGGTGTTAGGCACCCCTCTTGGTCCACAACTGTGGATCCCGGCCGAAATTACATTCATAAATCAGTCCATTACAAGTAAATAGTTGAATTAAATAGGTCGCAAGTAAAGCACGTTTGAGTAACTCAAGTAGTAAGATAAAGTTTTGAACAAGTTGTAAAACAAAGTTTTAAAGAAAGGTTTTGGTAAAGAGGAGTCCTAGGTTGGTTATCCTATAGGATCACATCAGTACAATGCCCAGTAATCACTCCTTAGAAAAGGGGCTACTGGTGGCATTAGCGCACCGGTCATCATATCCATATCTACCCTTCCCATCCCCTTAGTGGTCATGCAATGCGAGTGTTGGTCAGCGATCTCTATTGTGTGCTGCTACTCGTCCCTTCTTAATGGTCCTGGAGGGAGTTAGGACCTCTACCTATAGGTGGTTCTAGACGTAACCCTAAGATTTTAAAAGGGCAAAATTCTAAGGCGATAGTCAAAACATGTAGGACTTTACACATAATATGGAAGCAGATAAGAGGATCAAAATTTCCTCCTCAAGTAAACATACAAGCAGCACAACTCAAACACAACCAAGGACTTTATCAATCAAAGTCCTAAAGCAGGATCTCTAGGTGACCATGCAGAAACCAACAAACCCTTTTAGGTTCAGAAATTATACACTAGCAGTTGCCTAAGGACTCTTTTAAAAGTTATTACAATCAGAAACATTAAACGACGGAGAAAGAGCTTCAGGGGAATGCAGTTTTGAAAATGCCCTAAGGCTTGCCTATATGCAGTATACTGTGTCTATATTAATGCAGAAACAACAGGTTTTCGAGATAGACTCCTTTAATACCTATAAGCATGGTATCTAATGGGATCGATGCAATTTTGAAAGAACTTGTTTCAAAAAATGTTAAGGCTTAGTAAGACCAGCTTTAGAAATGAACTAGGCATAATGAAATTGATTTAATAGGCTGAATTATTACCAGACAGAATTGCGAGTATAGATACCTATAGGCATGATATCTAGGCGTATTACTAATTTTAGTCGATTTGCAGCAACATACAGAAAGACTTATTAAAACTGAATCGGAGTTGAGTCCTATAGGCATGGCATCTACTGATTTAAGACATGATGGTTTGGAGCCTATGAACATGGTTTTAATATGACAAAATGCAGAACCTTAGGAACATGATTTCTACTGATGCAAACGAAATTAGAAGTGAGATCCTATAGACATGATTTCTATTAGGCAAAACAATCAGATTTAAAAGAATAAATCCCTATGAGCATGTTTCCTATCGAGTAAAGCGGGCAGATTTTAAAAGTGACATCCTAAGAGCAGGATTTCTACCCATATTACCCCATAAAGTATACATCTACTCACCGTTTTTACTATATGCCCCAACTATCTGTTTACAAATTATTACAAGCCAATGATTGAATTACATAAGTAAAATAGAAAATCATGAAGCTATTCTATAGGGAGCCTTCAATTAGGCCCGAGCTTCCCAGAGCCTCCAATGGTCTCATAAACCTCAATTCCATAGACAAATCAAAGTTTAGGTGCATCAAAGTTCCTTAAAAGCCTAAAGAACCCCGGGCAATACTTACACCTGGACTTAACAACCAAGAATTGAACCAGTGCAGTGTGGAAACTCCAGCCTCAGTATGCCAGAGTTCAGAGGGCTCTCAAGAGGATCCCAAGGCAGTACACATACTAGAGGGGGCAGAACTTATTGACTAAGAGTAAAGTGGAAGTGCAGGACACAAGTTGAAAAGGGTTATTAAAGACTGTATTGGAAAGTCTGTTTTGAAAGCAATTAGTAAAGCAACAAAGATTGTTTGAAAAGAGGTTGGAGTAGTAAACAAAACACCTTAAGAAAAGATCACACACAACTAGTTTACGAAATTCAGCAGTCATACAGGGGTCAAGGGGTTGGGGATACATAGACATTTGGCTGCACAACCCAGCAAAGATCTTAAGATTGGTTTGGACATGCTCAGAGATAGTTAACTCTGGCATAATCACACCAGTCAGGAGAAATACAAACACATAGAAGGGGTGATAAGGATTTGGGGATTCATAGGATGGCAAGAACACAAGAAGTAAAGACAACTGTCAAGACATGCTTTGAAACACATAAGGGAATACATTGATCTAAAGGGAAGGGGAGACATAGTAGCAAGCTGATAATGTAACTTAACTACAAATATTACAACAAAACCACAAGTAGAAGCAAGCTAGAAATAAAAGAAACTGAAACAATAAGAGAAACATATTGTTGTTGGAGTTTTAAATCAAAATCAGGACATACCAGTGAAGGTAGAACTAAGAAGAATGAAAGAACCAAAGAGCACAAATGATTAGCCTTGGCTTGCAGCCGGCTAATAGTAGCAAGCAGCACAAGAGAGAGGGAGAGCAGAGATTTTTAGTAAGAGGAGTAGTTTTCGAAAACCAAGTGTTCGTCTCTGTTAATGAAAGAATTAGGGTATTTATAGTTTTGAAAATAGGTAGAAAATAAGGTAACAAGTAAAGGTTTAGCACAATTATGGAAGTAATCACAATTAGAATCCAATTAATACAAGTACTCCCCTTTAATCAAGGAATCACAGCTTAAACGGATATCAACATGGATAACCGAGGAAAGAAATCAGTTGAGGAAGACTGATTTTTACCATATAAAGGATAGTAAAAGTATAGAGCATATGACTGAGTCTAAGTACAGAATATACCAATTAAGGGAAGGATTCAGTAAGAGTGAAGTACCACAGCAAATAAGGAAACAGAATCAGTCAATTTAAACAGATGAGTAGAACTTTAGGGTTTTGAAAGATAATCTTGCAATCAAACCATGAATTAAGGAAATCAGAATCCGTCAAAAGGGAGTCATGACTCTGCACTTCAACATATAAATAAAGAAGAACGAACAGGCGTAGCAAACAGGCAAGGTCAGCCATATAGACAGAAAGACACAAGAGATGAGCAAACACAATCATACAGAAGTGACATAAGCAGGCTAAAGACTCAGTAAAAAACCCATTCGAAACATGGTAACCAACAGAAACTTAACAAAATCAAGTAGTCATGCTAACACACAAAACCAACCAAAGCAAAGAAAGGTCTTATAAGTTAGGGCTTTTAACAGAGTCGAGTTAAAAACAATAGGAACATAGGATCAATCCAAATAAGCAATGAAAGAGGTTTAAACATAAAGAAAATCGATTAAGACAAGCGTAGAAGGAACTTCGAGAAAACCCTAATTTCTAAAGAAGGCAAAATGGTTTAAAAATTGAGGATCTTTCAGAAGAAGTTCGAGAATAGTGCAAATCATAGGAAGAAACAGACTTAAAGCATTAAAAATAACACATATCTAAGCAATTCAAACGAGAGTTAGGATTTCAAAAGGAAACCCAAATAGAAACGAGAGAACCTGTTGCAAAACTCCAAAAATCGTAACATATATGGTGCGATTTTGCCCAAAATCACACCAGAGAAGCCACGAATGACAGAAACAGAAACCCTAGGTCCAAATCGGCATGGCCCAGGACACTTAAAGGCCTCAGAGATGATGAGCAAGGCGATGAGAGACCCATCGGAAGCTTGGGGTTAAAAGGTGGTCGCAGGAGAAGGCCGGAGAAGAAGGTCGGCGGTTGAAAGCTAGGGTTAGGTTGAGAGTGTTTGAGAGCAGAGAGGATTTCAGGGCCGCGGGGTTTTGGAAATAAGTAGGGTTAGGGGGTCGTTTAGGAATTAAAAGGGAAAGGGCGTGTGTGGACCGTTGATCTAGGAAATCAACGGTCAAGATTCAACCGGGTAGGTGGGTTTCGGTTTTGGGTAAGGGTTTATAGGGTCTGGGTTGGGTTATTTAATAGGAAATTGGGCTGGGGATTGGGTCCAATTTGGGTAACAATTGACAGCCAAATTTGGCTATGATTTAAATATCCAATTTTTCCTATTTTAATTAATAATAAATAGTAGGTAATTCCTGGAAAAATAATTTAAGGTGCCAAAATAATTTAAAATACATGATTAATATTTTTAAAATATAGGGTCCAATTTTATGCATATAAAATATAATTATTCTTTAAAATGGGCTAACATTGCAATTATATGCAATTTAGCTTAAAAAATACTAAATGTAATAATAAAAATGTATAAAAAATATACGAGCCATATTTTGAGATAATTATATAAAATAAATGAGTAAATCATCATAACAATAATTTGAAAAAATTTATTGGGGATTTTATGAATAAAAAGAAAAAAATAAATTAATTTAAACCCTTACAATTATGGACAAAATGATAAAAGTCTTGTGCATGCTTATATATGCATATATATGCTATTTTGAACGTATTTATGCATAATTAAAATATATAGGGAAAAATTGGGTATCAACAAACATGATTCTCTTAATGTTTCAGTTCTTCTTGTTTCTGGTTTGCTTCTATTTGTGGTTTTGTTGTGAAACTTGTAGTTAAGAACACATTACTAGCATGTTATTATATCTCCCCCTTCCTTTAGATTAGTATATTACCTTTATGTGTGTTTCTGAGCATGTCTTACCAATTGTCTCTCACTTGTTGTATGCTTACCATACTACATCCCATGAATCCCAAATCCCTATCACCCCTCTATGTAGTTGTGTTCGTCATGTCTAGTTTTGTGACTATGCCAGTGTCAGCTATTTCTGAGCATGTGTAAACCAGTCCTAGACCCTGGCTGGGTTCTGTGTTTGTAGTCAAATGTTCTATGTGTCCCAAACCCTCTTGCCCCTGTGTATGATTACTGAATTCACTTGGTTCTGTGAACTAGCCGTGTTTGGACTGTGTTAACTATTCCAATCTCTTTTTCTCAAACCATCTCTGTTGCTTTACTGAATTACTTTCAAAAAAGGCTTTTGTTAAATACAGTTTCTTACCAGGACCTTTTCAACTTGTGTCCACCACTTCTCATTCTACTCTTAGTCAATAAGTTCTGCCCCCTCTAGTATGTGTACTGCCTTGGGACCCTTTGAGAACCCTCTGAACTCTGGCATACTGAAGTTGGCCTTTCCATACTGCACTTGTTCAATTCTGGGTTGCTAAGTCTATGTGTAAGCACTGCCCGGGATCCTTGAGATCCTTAGGGAACTTTGATGCACCTAGACTCTGATTTGTCTGTGGAACTAAGGCATGTGAGACCTTGGAGGCTTTGGGAAACCTGGGCTAATTGAAGGCTCCCTATAGAATAGCTTCTTGATTTTCTATTTTATTTATGTAATTCATTGGCCTGTAATAATTTGTAAACAGATATTGGGGTATTTTGTGAAAAAGGGTGGGGAGATTCATATTTTTTTGGGTAATACGGGTAGAAATCCTGCTCTTAGGACTTTACTTTTTCAAGTCTGTTTGTTCTAAATAGAAAACATGCTCTTAGGACTTTACTTTTTCAAGTCTGTTTGTTTTAAATAGAAAACATGCCCTTAGGACTTTACTCTTTGAATCTGATTGCCTTGCCAAATAGAAATCATGCCCATAGGACTTCACCTTTAAGTTTGTTTACTCGTCAAGTAGAAACCATGTCTATAAGGATTTTCATTCTGTCTTGTTTCAGAAACCATGCATATAGGTTCCAAGAAATCATGTCTTAAAATCAGTTTAGTACTAGATACCATGCCTATAGGACTTAATTCAGATATAGTTATAAAGAGTACTTCTGTATGTTGCCACATTTGCAAATCGACAAAAATCAGTAATAAGCCTAGATATCATGCCTATAGGGAGTCCTGCTCGCAATTCTGTCTGTTAATCTAATTTAGTCTAATGAGCTCCTTTAATCACGCCTAGTTCATTCCTGAATTGGTCTCATTAAGTATTAAGCAAGTTCTGAAACAAGTTCTTTCAAACTGCCTCATCTCATTAGATATCATGCCTATAAGTATTAAAGGAGCCTATTACAAAATCTATTCGTTTCTGCATTAATAGATATCAGTATCCTGCGTATAGGCATGCCTCTAGGGCGCTTTCAAAATTGCATTCTCTGAAACTGTCTCTATCGCTTAATGCTTTCTGATCCTAACAGGCTTTAAAAGGAGTCCTTAGGCAACTGCTAGGGTTTAATTTCTGAGTCTAAAAAAGGGGTTTGTTTGTTTCTGCATATTCACTTAGATATCCTGCTTTAGGACATTGTTTAATAAAAGACCTTAACTGTGCTTGAGTCGTGCTGCTTATATATTTGTTTGAGGAGGAAACTCTGAGCCTCTTAATTGCTCCCATTATGTGTGAAAGTCCCAAAAATGCTTTTGACTGTCGCCTTAGAATTTTCGCCTTTTAAAAACCTTAGGGGGTATGTCTAGAACCACCTATAGGTAGAGGTTCTAACTCCCTCCAGGACCATTAAGAAGGGACGGGTAGCAGCATGCAATAGGAATCATTGACCAAACACCCACTTTGCATGACCAATAAGGGGACGGGAAGGGTAGACATGGATATGATGACCGGTGCGCTAATGCCACGCATAGCCCCTTTACAAGGAGTGATTACCGGGCATTGTACTGATGTGATCCTATAGGCTAACCAACCTAGGACCCCCCCTCCCCAAATCCTCTTTACTTGAAGCTTTATTTTCCTTTTATACATACAAACTGTTTAGATTCTTATTTGAGTTATACAATGCCCAACATGCTCTGCTTGCAATTATCTGGTTCAACTGTTTATTTTATTTTTGGACTAATTCGTAAGTACAAGTTTGGCCGGGACCCACAGTTGTGGACCAAGACGGGTGCCTAACACCTTCCCCTCGAGGTTACTTCGAGCCCTTACCCTAATCTCTGGTAATGCAGACCAACCCAAGAGTTAAACGCTCCAGGTGCCCTAACGCACCATAATCCATTAGGTGGCGACTCTTCAAATAGCCAATTCCCAAAAGGAAATGAGTCATTACACCCTGTGAATGTCGAAACCCGGACCCCCTCCCCTTCAAAAAAGGGAGGGAAAAAAGGGGGCGCGACATGTATTTGATTATCTTTATTATCCGCTGACTTGTGAAGGTTTATCTAAAACCAGGGTTTTAGACCTTTCTTTTTCTTTACTGATTTTCTGATTGATACCCTTTCCTTTCTCGTATGGGACTGATATTTTCCTTATTTCTGTTCAATCTGTCATGTTTCCTTTATTTCTTTACCTTATATTGCCCTTAAACTGATGTTAATCGATTCTATGTGATATTTTCCTTTTCTAAGTGTTACTCTACTGATTGCACGCCATTATTCTCTGATTAATTCATTGAACTCCATATTATTTGCCCTAAAACTAGACTTCAATTGATTCTGTGATTAATTTCTTTCCTTGCTTATGTGTGTTTGATTTCTTTCTGTATTTGTTCGCCTAATTGAACGCTATTCAAACCTTCTCCCCTTTCCCCTTTAGACAGACTGGAACTCTCAATACACTCACTAAAAACTTAGCTTTTCACTTTGATTCTTTGCTCGTTTGTTTCTGGACTTGGCCGGCTGAAAGCCAAGGCCAATTAATTCTGGACTTAACTACTGTGGTGTATTTTCTTGCTTTCCTGCCTAACTGGTAAGTCATTATCCCTTGCCATTTTATTTTCTATGTCTCCCTAATCTGTGTTGTTCGACCAGCATGTTTGAACTTTATTTTGAGCATAATTCTGCCTTTATGCTTCTATGAGTTCATGATTGATACTATTAATTGGTTATTTTGAATAATAGTATGAATCCTCTTAAAACCTAGCTTAATGTTTTAACTTGTCTCATGCACACTGTTTGCTAATCGTAAACCTGTTCTGAACTTGGTATCCTTAGGATACCACTAGCAAATTAGTTCATCAATCCTAACTTTACAGACTTGTATTGTTACCCAATTCATGTGCCCTGCTAAGAGGTCTTGTATCCCTCTGGATTTATGTGGTAATCTGACTGTTTGCCTTAAAACTTTGCCTAAATGTTTCTGTGATTAAACAAGGTTGTCCTAAATGTTAGCATGCACACTTAGTGTAATTAGGTCTTTTCTGACTTGACCTATTTGAAACTGTGTACTTTGCCACCCTTGCTTGTTTTCTTAGTGCCATTATGCCTACATGTTTTTTGTGTTCTAAAATTCTGTTATGGTAGTGTTCTTCTGAGAAATCCAAACTGTTTTAAATCTGCCCCTACCTCTTTTTATATGCTGTTACTTTTTTTAAAAAACTCCCAATATTAGTCCTTTAGGTTCTATCCTCAACCCCCCCTCCCCCCCAGTGTGAGCACTGCTCAGGGTCCATGTGAGACTCTTGTGAACTCTGACACACTGGGAACTGGTTCCTAGTCTCTTTTGAATCATTTCTCAGTATGTGTTTCTGGTGTGAGCATTGACCTGGGTCCCTGAGGCCCTTGGGAACTTTGACACAGTGGAAACTTGATTCTATATGTGCTATGGCTGAATTACTCATTATTGGCTATGCTGTACCTGTGAAATAAGCCTCGAGGTGGAAATTGTTTGAAGGCCTGGTTGCCCAGGTGTATTTGGGCCTGATAAAGGCTCCCTGTAGTTTGTGCCATTACTATCATGTAATTCATTTGCTAATCTGGTCTGTAATAACTTTGTAATCAACAGATTCTGGGGTATTTAGTAAAATCGAGAGTGTTTCATATTTCCTTCGTTAAACTGGGTAGAAATCTTGCCTATAGGATTTCATATACGCCATTAATTCTGCTCATTTTGTCCAAAACCGTCATGTTCTACGTTGTTTAGAGATCCTGCCTATAGGATTTTCATTGGTGATGTTGATTCTGCTAAAATCGTATGAGTTCTCTATTAGAAATCCTGCCTATAGGATTAGTATTACAATTTTTGTTAGAAATCCTGCCTATAGGATGCGTTAATTTGTCCAATAAAGTGTGTTAGCAATCATGCCTATAGGACCAATATTTGACTCAACTGTTTTTTGGCAATGTGTCTAAATTTCTGCTCGTATGCTATTTAATTAGAAATCATGCCAATAGGATTAAGGTGAATTCAGTGCTAGAAATCAGGCCTATAGGGTTAAAATCAGTTCAACTTAGATATCCTGCTTATAGGGTAACAATCATCACACTCGTAGAATTCATGCCTATAGGATTCTGCAAATTGGTTCTGAATACAATCGCCACTGTCAATCACTTAGACAATATGCTTATAGGACTAAAACAACAATTCTGGATTTGGGATTGTGATGCATTACTTTCTGAAACGCCCAGATACTGTATTAAATAAAATCAGTAGACAAATAATATGTCCTAACACTCGTATTAATAAGACTGCTTCTGTGTATCACTGCTCGACTGTTCCTTACATAGATATCCTGCATATAGGACTTTAAGCTTAATAAAGCCTGTCAATCAATTGTGTGTATTTGTTGTTTATGTGTGGAGGTCAATATGAGCCAATATCTGCTTTTTATCTGAAAGTCCTAACCGTTTTGCTTGTCGCCTATATTTTACAATTTTGAGCAACCTAGGCTTAATCTAGAACCATCCCAAATAGAGGTCCTAATGCCTCCAGGACCATAGGTTAGGGACGGGTAGTGCACGCATAGGAAACAAACTAGAATCAACTAGAGCACTTTAAGTAACAACTTAAAGATAGTAATCGGGTAGCAGGAGATGATAGTCTGTGCCCGCTGGATAATATGAGTAACACCCTCGTCCTTGATGGAGTTACGAAGTATTATTTATGTTGCATGGGGTGATCCTTTAGGCTAAAAAATTTAGGACCCCCCATCCTTATTAAATAATTATCTCGCTTCTTTATTAGACTAATTCATAATTGAGTTCGGCCGGGACCCACAGTTGTGGACCTCGAAGAGTGCCTAACACCTTCTCTTCGAGGTAATTTCGAGCCCTTACCCGATCTCTGGTGATGTAAACTGGTATAACATGAGTTATCTGCTCTAGGTGTCCTAAAGCACCTTAATCCGTTAGGTGGCGACTCTAAACCAATTCCTTTTCCTTACCCTCTCAAAAAGGAGTTGTCAAAATGTCGAAACCCGATTTCGCGAGAAAAAGGGGCGCGACAGTATGACGACACTGCTGGGGATATCTTTAGGCTCTTACCATTACTAACTTGATCTACATGAATTATTCCCTCTCGATAAGTGTGTTTTGTTATTACTTGAATATCCCGCTTGTTTTCCCTTTTATTGCTACATGCACATCCGCTTCCCTATTTCCTCTTTTATATGAACTCCCATCAACTCTCCGTATAATTACAACTTGCCTTTCCCCTTATTTTCCTAATCATGTCTACTTGCTCTAATCTTTTAATCTTGCTATATCATGTCTCTCCCTAATCCTTACCCCTTTATTTGCTTTATTACAATTCCTTCATTTCGCGAACTAACTTCTTCCACGTTTCTCTTTCCTTTATGTCTTTACATCCCATTCAATACTGCATTTACTGCTTCCAATGTGAAAATACTTGACAATGTGTTATTTTGTCTTTGCATAAAGCATGCTCATCATCATATGCCACTCGTGCTTATTAATACCACAGCGGCACTTGATGAGTGTCCGCGCTCTTCCGAAAACACCCTTTAAATTTGGAAAGGCTTATTTGCGGTAAAACTAGTCGATCAGCAGTGCAATCGATGATTCTGTGCCTTTCCCTCATAAGTTGTCCGCTTTAGGGTACCGGTCTAGACTTCTATAGAAACCTTACTCTGATAATAACTGTACATGCATCATGATCAAACCTGGTATGAGTTAGAACGATGTCCGCGCGATAACGCACTAAGACAAACCTTGTCCAAAGTTCGATGGGATTTTCATAATCCCAAGGGACGTAATCATGATCTGTGCATCATTTGGAGAAAAACATGCCAATACGTTGATCATTAGCGTGAAATTAGCTGAATCTGGAAGGGGCAAGGGCTAACTTTTTGTTTGCAAAAAATGAAGCATGAAGCGCACAGGTTAGGCATGGTCCTAAACATCCCACCACTACTGCTGGATTGATGAAAAATCTATTGCTGGTTATGCGCGACCTTGGGAACTTGATCGATGGAACAAAGAAGGCCAAGCATGGAGAATGTACTTCTGGGACCAAATAGATTAGAAATTAGGTTTTACTTGCTTTCTAGACTCGATTTAGGCTTTGGTTGTAATAAGGCATGCCATTAGTATCTCTTTATTATTATATATTGTCATTTTATTAGAGATTCAGTTTATTTTTCACATTAATGAAATGACGCAATTATTGGCATCAATTTTCTCTAAATCTATATGTCGCTTAGGCCTACCTCGGTCACAATGAGGTCCCCAAATTAGAACACGAATTTATAATTCCACAATATGTGTTTAAATACTGCAAACAACCTTTTAATACTCCTCGCTGACTTGTTTACCTTTTGTTTTTGTTTTCTTTATTTTTTTTATTCCCATCCCCTAAGGTTGGTTCGTGCATACTAGCATCATCAGTATACCATACCAGATCGAGAGGTCCTCCACCTCCTCCTCCTCTGAATGATCCTAAAAGCGAAGGAAAAGCCAGAATGGATGATACAAGCAAAGACATGGATTGCAGTGCAATAGTTGAGGAGGAGGAAGAGGAAGACCTCACCATTCAGACCATGGAGAGAGGAGCCGTTTTCAAGAATTGGACTCCTACACCATCCCAGGCTCGTCGAATTCCTGGGTAGCCTGGCAATTAGCATGATCTGTTTTTAAAAGCCAGTTTAAGCATTTAAGACATTTCCAGTATTTTGTTTTAAGACGCATTTTGTTTTGAAATAATTGCTCGAGTCATCAAGCCATACCTGTTTTGATGTTTTCGAGATTTAATTAATGCATTGTTATTTTAGTATTTATTATTATCTTTTATATTTTTCCTCTACAGCATTATTATTACTTATCCTGATGAACCAACGACTGTGACATTTAATGAGACAACGCAACATAAGGATAGTGATTCAGAGGAAATTGAAGAAGAAGATATAATCCCTGAAGAAATTGTCAGAGAGGTGGAGAATTTTGAGAACAAGCCTAAGTCAAATTTGGACGAAACTCAGATAGTCAATTTGGGAGATTCTGAAACCATCAAAGAAACTCGCATAAGTATTCACCTGTCACCGTCAGAGAAGAAAAAATACACTCGTTTCCTGAAAGAATATGAGGCCTGCATCATGGGGCTCAATTTGGCCATCGACATGAATATACAACAGTTGTTGGTAATTGGTGATTCAGATCTTCTGGTACATCAGGTTCAAGGATAATGGGCTATGAAAAACACCAATATACTACTATGCCTGTATCATGTGCAAGAACTGATAAAGAGGTTCACGAAAATAGAATTTAAACATGTTCCAAGAGTCCAGAACGAGTTCGCAAACGCACTGGCTACTTTGTCTTCCATGATATAGCTTCCGGATAAGAATTTCATCGATCCCATTCCAGTAAGGATCCATAGTTAGCCAGCTTATTGTGCTCATGTTGAAGAAGAAACGGACGAAAATCCATGGTTCCACAACATCAAGGAATATTTGGCGAAAGGAGAATACCCAGAGCAGGCAAACTATACTCAGAAACGCACACTGCGTAGGCTGTCAAATCATTTCTTCCAAAGAGGATGAATTTTCCTAATCTAGGACTATTAAGGTGTGTTGACGCCAAAGAAGCTTCGAAATTGCTCGAGGAAATACATGCTGGAACCTGCGGCCCGGATATGAACGGTTTTGTTCTAGCCAAGAAGATACTCAGGGCCGGATACTTTTGGATGACTATGGAAACAGATCGCATCGGTATGTCCAGAAATGCCACCAATGCCAGATACATGCAGATATAATACGAGTGCTGCCAAACAAACTCGATGCAGCAAGTGCACCTTGGCCTTTTGCTGCCTGGGGAATGGATGTCATTGGTCCGGTCGAACCCGCTACTTCGAACGGGCACAGGTTCATTTTAGTGGTCATCGATTACTTAACAAAATGGGTAGAGGCTGTATCTTACAATGCTGTAACAAAGAAAGTCGTCGCAAATTTTGTCAGGGATCGTATTGTTTATCGATTCTGGGTTCCCGAGTCCATCATCACTGACAATGCCGCCAATCTCAATAGTGATTTGATGAAAGACATGTGTGAAACTTTCAAAATCAAGCACAAAGACGCCACAGCATACAGGCCATAAATGAACGGAGCCGTGGAAGCTGCCAACAAGAACATCAAAAAGATACTAAGGAAAATGGTAAAGAATCACAAGAACTGGCACGAGAAGCTACCATTTGCCCTATTGCGATACCGTACCACAGTCCGCACATCAACAGGTGCAACTCCCTATTTGTTGGTTTATGGTACCGAAGTTGTCATTCCCGCCGAGGTAGAAATTCCTTCTTTAAGGATCATACAAGAAGCCGAACTCACTGATGCAGAATGGATAAAGAGCCACTATGAGCAATTAGCCCTCATAGATGGAAAAAGGATGAATGCAGTATGTCATGGTCAGCTTTATCAAAATAGAATGTCTAGGGATTTCAACAAAAGGGTCAAACCAAGACAGTTTACACCAAGGCAGCTGGTGTTGAAGCGGATCTTTCCACATCAAGATGAAGCAAAAGGGAAATTTTCACCTAATTAGCAAGGTCCTTACATGGTTCACAGGGTACTAACAGGAGGAGCACTCATAGTTGCAGAAATGGACGGAGAAGTTTGGCCAAAGCCTATCAATTCGAACGCAGTCAAGAGATACATATTTAAATTGTTTGCATATCTTCATCTGATGTAACTGAACTACGCTTGACATGATTCCCTTTTAAGAGGGGTTACATAGGCAGCCCTGTGGGTTCGGTCACATCTCAATAAAATTTTCATTTTCCCACAACCAGAAACTGGAGCAGAATTTTGAGAAGGATTCTCAAAATTCAGGAGCAGGTCCGACAAATTTTATCACATGCAGAACAGCCAAAGGATTGCTTACTAAAATGGGGCAGAATTTTGAGGAGGACCCTCAAAATTCTAACACAAAGAAGCCGCCATGTCTCTAAAAGTGTCGCACTCGTTAGTTTATCTAATTTACTTGATATTACATACCACTATGTTTTCTAAATAACTCTATTTCATCAAATAAATGCATATTTTTTCGAAAACATTATTTCTATGGCAGCCAGATATTACCCAGGGTAACTCAAACAGGATCTCGAGAGCAAAGCAAAGCAAAACATGCAGACAAAGGCACGAACCAATCTCCCCCGCAAAACTCATGATTTTTCTTTGGGTGCATGAACAAGGAATAACCACAAGTACGTGCGCAATAAAATCATTACCTTCTTAACAACCGGACCGCCAAGCACTAATATATCTCCAGCTAAGAAATATTCTGCTCCTATTTGCCTTCTCTTTGCATGAGACTAAGCATTGTCTCCTTTTCTTGCATGAGGCTAAGCCTTGCCTCCTCACTTGCATAAGGCTAAGCATTGCCTTCTCTTTGCATGCCCTGTCTCAAATCTTGCATGAGGCTAAGCCCTGCCTCCCTATTTGCATAAGGCTAAGCATTGCCTTCTCTTTGCATGAGACTAAGCCCTGTCTCAACTCTTGCATGAGTCTAAGCCCTGCCACCCTATTTGCATAAGGATAAGCATTGCCTTCTCTTTGCATGAGAATAAGCCGTGTCTCAAATCTTGCATGAGGCTAAACCCTACCTCCCTATTTGCATAAGGCTAAGCACTGCCTTCCATTACATGAGACTAAGCCCTGTCTCCCTTTTCTTGCATGAGGCTAAGCCTTGCCTCCCTATTTGCATAAGGCTAAGCACTGCCTTCCATTGCATGAGACTAAGCCCTGTCTCCCTTTTCTTGCATGAGGCTAAGCCTTGCCTCCTCACTTGTATAAGTCTAAGCTTTGCCTTCTCTTTGCATGAGATTAAGCCCTGTCTCAAATCTTGCATGAGGCTCAGCCCTGCCTCCCTATTTGCATAAAGCTAAGCACTACCTTCCATTTCATGGGACAAAGCACCGTCTCGAATCTTGTATGAGGCTAAGCCCTGCCTTCTCAATTGCATAAGGCTAAACACAGCCTTTCCTTGCATGAGACTAAGCACTGTCTGCCCTTTCTCGTATGAGGCTAAGCATTGCCTCCCCATCTGCATAAGGCTAAGCTCTGCCTTTCCTTGTCTAATGACTGAACGTTACCCTATCTGAAGCCTAGCACTATTTCACCTTCTCCGGGGCTAAGCTCTGTCCCGATCCTATACAAGACTAAGCTCTGTCTTGTTTTGCTCATATGATGCATTACCATGTCTATGTCCGAAGGTGTCATAGTCCGAAGGCATCATCCTCATTGCCTGAAGACACCATGCCATGGCCTGAGGATCTCTCAATATTGCACATCATTATTTAAAGGCGTCATGGTTTGGAGGCACTATTCCCATGGCCCGAGAACATCATTTTATGGCCAGCGAATCCCTTATCTCACGATTCATGGCCCAAGACGTCATGGTCTAAGGACATCATCCTCACCGTCCAAAGACAACCTTCGTGGTCCAAAGGGAGTCTGCATCATGTTTAAATTCTTGCAATAACCCATATATATTTGCATTGCATCGTGTTTTAAGTTTTGCAGGTAATTCAGGAGTTAACCGTTTTTCAAACAAGAGCAACCTTTGCTCCGGTTTCCGCTCATACTATTCACACCCGGCCATTATTCTGGACATAACCGACTCCAGTCAATTACTCGCCTTTACTCTATGACCGTTCAGATATTTGCCCTGTGATACATCCGTTATGCTTCAGATTCACATTCATAACTCTGCATAAATCCATCTGATATTACCCTTCCCAAAAGACCCCTTTTCGAAACACACGACTATTCTTATAACAATTCTATTGGTTTCATTCACCGTTGGGTACAGAACAACACACGGCCTGATTCCTGTAAAACCAGGAATATTTAGGCAGCTCAAAGAGCAGGGTGCGGCCCATATTTTTCGAAACACCCCATTCGGTCAGAATCGGTCATCATTTCTTTACCCGACAACTCTTTCATCCTTCCCGGGTAAAGAGGGACTGCTGTTGATACTCTATATATATATATATATATATATATATATATATATATATATATATATATATACACACACCTTGCTGCGGCGTGCAGCCCCATCCATAACATATCAATCATCCTCCTATTGGGTTCTCAACCCCTCTCAGTCAATATAAACTTCGCCCCCCGGGCATACTATATATATATATATATATATATATATATATATATATATATATATATATATACACACACCTTCAAAATAGTGCGTATGCACCGTCACTTGGTTTATAAACGTATACAAGCACTCTTCATAATTTTTTATACTTTTTAAAGGCTTTTAAACAATTTATTCCTGCATTTTTATCATATAAATAATTATTAGTTGCATCTCAAATAATTTTTATGATGATTCATCATTTAATTTTCATCATTTATATCCATATTAAGCTTTAAATATTTTGGATGTATTTATCATAATCATATTTGCATCCCTAGGCCAGAAGAAAATCACAAAAATAGTTATTTTTGCACTTTAATTTTAATTTTGAACTGTGTTAGTTTTTCCTTTGAGTTGTTTTTTTTCGTTATCGGTGGTAATTGTTTTAAAGTTGGATAATTTAGTTTGATTAGATAATTGAATTCAGGAATTAGTTTAATTTTTTTTTTTTTTAATTTTAACTTGAAAAGAAATTGAGAAAAAGTGGAAAATAAAAAGAATTAAATGAAAAAGAATTGAATTAAGGAGATCAGATTTATGGACCAAAATTTGAAAGGCCCAATGTGAAATACCCGCCCAATTGCCCTGCTCCAGCCCAAATCCGGTCCCCATAACCGGTCCAGCCCCCCAGGGGGCTCAAAACGAAGCTGTTCTGCCTATAACAAATCCCAGCCGTCGAGGTTCCTTGATCGGACGGCTGGGAAGTTGGGCTTGTTTAGTATATAAATGTCCAAATGGACCCCCGCCCCCTCAGAACCCCCCTACCCCTACCTCCGTCTCTGTTATCAGAGACCTGTAACGCCACCGCCTCCCACCGTCCACCCACGGCCGGAAATCGCCTCCGCCGGCGGCGATCACCCAAAGGCCACCAAATAAACACCACTTGACCGCCTTCCCCTCCTCGTTCCAAATCCATGCCCCATCTTGCTCAAATCTCACCCACACTGTTCGAATAATCGAAACCCTAGCGCCGCCTCCGCCGTGTCCGGTGGTGCTGACCCCAGTTAACCCCAAAATCAACACCACGTAATCCTTTTCACATCCACATTCCAAGTCTCAACCCCGTTTGCCTCGAATCACAACCACACTCGTCGAATCTTGAATCTGGTTTGAACCCTAAAAGCCATAGCATAGTCTGTTCATGCAAAGACATCTCTCAAGGTCTTTTCAGCGTTCAGAGTCCGTTTGATCTTGAAATAATGTCATTTGTTGGTTCTTGGCCAAGAACAAGCGTATGACATTGTTTGAGGATTAAATCAAAGACCAGTCCTGAGTTCGAGCCGAGCCGGTGAGCCTCCTACTTTCTTTTGTTTATTTTTCTGTCTTCTTAGCATCTTTTCGTCTTCTCTTCTTCTTTTTCTCTCTGGTTACCTAAGCTAATTTGGATAAGTTTTAGCTAGGATTGATTGGCGTGTTTGATTCGCTTGTTAATAGTTCAATCAATTGCTGAGTTCACCATTGTTTCCTTTACAAATCGAGTCCAATTGGTTTCAGTTCGATAATTTGTTCTAAGATCATCTTTGTTCCGTTTAGTTCTTACTTGCTTTTCTGAATAATTCCTTATTCTTTTTAGTATTTCAAGCAGACTCAAAGTCAATTCCCCTTTGTTTAATTTTATCTTCTTGTTTTTTATCTTTATCAAAATCGATTTAATAATCAGCAAGGGTCAAATTGGTTGTGGTAGGGCCTGGGTCAGAATTTGGGTTTTTGGATATTCATGTTGGTTTATTTGGGAATCAGTTTGGGCTCTTGGAGTCATTTATGACCCAATTAAAAAAGGCCCATCCGTTTGAGCCCAGATCTATTTGGTAGCTTAGGTAATTTGCAAGGTCATTAGGGGTAGTTTAGGGAGTTCAACTTAGGGAATCTTAGTGTAACTGAAATAGGAAGGTTCTAGTAGGGGTTTTAGGTGAATTTCAAACTTTTAGGTAGTTAACTTGGATAGCAAGTCAATAAATTGAGGGTATCTGATCTAAAAACAGAATTCAAAAAGGGACTAAGGTGTAAAAAATAAAAGCTGAAGTTTGCCCTAGTAACTTGCCTATATAGGCACTATTACTTGGGGTGCAATTCAGATTTTGAGGGAGGAGCTAAAAATCAGAGACTTGATAGACGGCTGAGTTCTTTGGATTTTTCATAAATTGAGAGCCTTAAACACTCTAAAATCTAAGAGAGATTGAAAAGGCTGAAAACCAGAAAAGAAATACAAAAAAAACACTTTGATTTTACTGTTTCGTTGGTTTTGCATCCTACTTCGATTTCTGTTAATTCCTGGGTTTATTTTCGAGTCATTTGGGGTTTCAAGATGGTTTAGCTTAGATTTTAGTTTCGGGTCTGAGTTGAGTTTGATATTTGGAGCTTGATTTCAATTCGAATCTGGGCTGAGTGATCTTGATTTTCTATTTCCAATGGCTGCATTGTTGCTGATTGCTAGTGTTGTTCACTACTGACCCTTCATTTCCCTGCTTTGTTTTTTCAACTTCCAGGTACATATTTTGAATCTTACAATGTGAAACCAAGTTTGAAGATGAAATGAAGCAATTTCTTAGCTTAATCTTATCCTTCCTTTGTGTTTAGAATGATTTTGTTCTCATTTTGTTTCATTTAAATCAGTAGGTGTAATAATTTATCTCTTAGAATAGCTAACGGTCGGGGTGTAGAAGAACTGTTGAGACTATGACATAGCTGGATTTTGATGTTTTGTTTAGCTCTACTATCTGTTCTACTAGTCACATTACCTGAATGAAAGGTGATTGGGGGAATGGTAGAATTTTGTTGCTGCTCAGCATGTGTAAATTTGACACTCATATAGCAATTTAATCGAGCTTTAATAATTGAACTATGTTATTCACAAAGTATGAAGATCATCAATAATTTTTATTTATAAATGTACTGTTTCTGGTTAAGTGACTTTAAGGTTGCTTCATGTTTAAATGTCAGTTTAGGGATAAAAGCTTGGAATAATATGTGATCATGAAATTGGTTAATGTGTGCTTATACAAATGTTAGCCTTATGGGAAATAGATGCTTCAGTAATCAGTCACTATAGGTTCAGTTTTGCTATCATTCGATTCGAGTTTGTGAAGCTGCAAATCTTTAGTTTCAGTTGTTTTATGCATTTTTCTATGATTTGAAAGCCTTCCTCTTGTGTTTGTTGAGACTCGTTCCTCTGATCTCTCCCATGTGGCTTGGCTTGCTTTGTCCGATTTGGGCTTGTCTCAAGCCCATTTTCTGTTCCTATTGGGAGCCTTTATCTTGTGTGCATCCCATGCGGTTTAAGCTCATTTCGGCTTATGTTTTGAAATAGCAACTGATCCTTTAATAATTAAATGGTAGGCTTTTGACCTTTCAAGTTAAGTAGCGGACTCGAGCTAAGGGTTTCTTCAGTAATGGAGATCGCCTTGTTCGAGTTCGGACTTGAACTTGGGACCCGAATTTCCTTGAATGCCGTGATGTTAGTTAATTCAAACGTTAAAAAATTTAGTGTTTTAGAGACAGTTCTTATAGTTAATATTAGTTCGCCTTTAGGATGTCCTTTAAAAAATAAAATTGAGGTGCGCCGCGCCAAATAAAATCACAAATCGCGTGGCCCTCTTTATTTACTTTATTAAAATATTTAGAATTCGGGGCATGCCATTTAGCGAATTTTCATGGCCTCCCGCAAAGTTAATAACACGTTAGTCGCTTTAGGCGCGTTCTTTAATAATTTTACCTTCCTAAATTCGGGTGTGCATTTCATGTGATCCAAATCCAAATCCCAAAACGTTGAATAAAATGTGTTGAAGATCCGGGTGCATTTCATGTGACGTGATCCGAAAACATGTTTAAACGACGTTCAATTTCCTTAAAATTAATTAAAAGCGATAAACGATTTAAAATTGCACATAGGTTCAAACGGTATTAAGATCAGTTAATTAAGCCTGATATAACAGTTGAGCGACCGTGCTAGAAACACGGAACCCAGGAATGCCTAACACCTTCTCCCAGGTTAACAGAATTCCTTACTCGGATTTCTGGTTCGCGACTGTTAAACAGAGTCAAACCTTTTCCTCGATTCGGGATTCAACTTGTGACTTGGGACACCATAAATCTCCCAAGTGGCGACTCTGAATCTCTTAATAAAATGAATCCCGTTTCGATTGTCCTTTAATTGGAAAAACTCCCTTTATTATATCCCTTCACGGGGGTGTAGTGAAAAAAGGAGGTGTGACAGTACTTAAAATCTAGCCCCCTAAAAAAAACCAATTCCAGACCTACACTACCCAATTACCCCAGCACAATCGCCTATACATTAGCCAAAAATACCCAGCCCAAATAAATTAACCCAAGACCTGTTAGCCCAATCCCCATACCCGTTTAAAACACCCGACCCAATCCCCTCTAAATCACGACCGTTGATCTCTGAAGATCAACGGCTCGCATCACTCCCTCCTTTTAATTAACCTACTCGTCCCCAAACCTAAACTCATTATCCCAACTCCTGCGTCTCTGTATTCTCTCACACCTCCCTCCCCCCCCCCCTCCTCTCAAAACCCTAGCACCGTCACTCAAATCTCTCCGATTCCAACCCCAAAAATGTAATAAATCTATGATTCCTTACAATATTAGTCCCACTCCCTACTGGCTACCCGTTTTGGTATTACATAATGGCTTGCCTAAAATGGCAAGCAGATCTTGATAAAATCGAACCAAAACTGGTTCACATCTTTAACTTGTTGTTTATTCCGTCTGTGTTCATAGCTTGTTCTTTGTGAGTACGAATATTTTCGTATGTGTCATTGATTCGTACTTAACCCTAAGGTTAGGGTTTTCAGATCCTCTTTTGATTCGAACCAAAATTGGTTCAAACTTTAATTTTAAGTGTTATTTCCTCTATATTCACTCTATTACGAATAAATCTGCCTATTTCTGTTAATTTCTTTTACTTACTCTAAATTAGGGTTTCAGACCCTAAATTTGGACTAGGTCTGGTTCGATTACGTGTTATTTTGAATGATTTCTTGTCCACATTCATCGCATGCAATATGTATTTGATTATCTTTATTATCTGCCGACTTGTGAAGGTTTACCTAATACCAGGGCTTGAGACCTTTCTTTGTCTTTACTTATTTTCTGATTGATACCATTTCCTTTCTCGTATGGGACTGATATTTTCCTTATTTCTGTTCAATGTGCCATGTTTCCCTTATTTCTTTACCTTATTTTGCCCTGAAACTGATTGTTAATCGATTCTATGTGATATTTTCCTTATTCTAAGTGTTACTCGCCTGATTGCATGCCATTATTCTCTGATTAATTCACTGAACTCCGTGTTATTTGCCCTAAAACTAGACTTCAATTGATTTTGTGATTAATTTATTTCCTAGCTTATGTGTGTTTGATTTTTTTTCGTATTTGTTCGCCTAATTGAACGCTATTTAAACCTTCTCCTCTTTCCCCTTTAGACAGACTGGAACTCTCAACACTTTCACTAAAAACATAGCTTTTCACTTTCATTCTTTGCTCGTTTGTTTCTGGACTTGGCCGGCTGAAAGCCAAGGCCAATTAATTTTGGACTTAACTACTGTGGTGTATTTTCTTGCTTTCCTGCCTAACTGGTAAGTCATTATCCCTTGCCATTTTATTTTCTATTTCTCCGTGATCTGTGTTGCTCGACCAACATGTTTGAACTTTATTTTGGGCATGATTCTGCCTTTATGCTTCTATGAGTTCATGATTGATACTGTGAATTGGTTATTTTGAATAATAATATGAATCCTCTTAAAACCTAGCTTAATGTTTTAACTTGTCTCGTGCACACTGTTTGCTAATCCTAAACATGTCTGAACTTAGTATCCTTAGGATACCACTAGCATGAAATTAGTTCATCAATCCTAACTTTACAAACTTGTATTGTTACCTAATTCATGTGCCCTGCTAAGAGGTCTTGTATCCCTCTGGATTCATGTGTTAATCTGACTGTTTGCCTTAACACATTGCCTAAATATTTCTGTGATTAAACAAGGTTGTCCTAAATTTTAGCATGCACACTTAGTGTAATTAGGTCTTTCGTTACTTGACCTGTTTGAAACTGTGTACTTCGCCACCCTTGCTTGTTTTCTTAATGCCATTATGCCTACATGTTCTGTGTTCTAAAATTCTGTTATGGTAGTCTTCTTTTGAGAAATCCAAACTCTTTTAAATCTGTCCCTATCTCTTTTAATATGTTTTTACTTTAAAAAAAAAAACTCCAAATCATAGTCCTTTAGTTTCTATGCTCAACCACCCCAGTGTGAGCACTGCTCAGGGTCCATGTGAGACTCTTGTGAACTCTGACACACTAGAACTGGTTCCTAATCTCTTTTGAATCATTTCTGAGTATGTGGTTCTGGTGTGAGCATTGTCCTGGGTCCCTGAGGCCCTTGGGAACTTTGACACATCGGAAACTTGATTCTATATGTGCTATGGGTGAATTGCTCGTTATTGGCTATGTTGTACCTGTGAGATAAGCCTCGAGGTGGAAATGGTTTGATGGCCTAGTTGCCCAAGTATTTGGGCCTGATAAAGGCTCCCTATAGTTTGTGCCATTACTATTATGTAATTCATTTGCTAATCTGGTCTATAATAACTTTGTAATAAATAAATTCTGGGGTATTTAGTAAAATCGGGAGGGTTTCTTATTTCCTTTGTTAAACCGGATAGAGATCCTACCTATAGGGTTTCATCTACACTGTTAATTCTGCTCATTTTGTCCAAAATTGTTAAGTTCTACGTTGTTTAGAGATCTTGCCTATATGATTTTCATTGGTGATGTTGATCCAACTAAAATCGTATAAGTTCAGTATTAGAAATCCTGTCTATAGGATTAATATTACAATTTTTGTTACAAAATCCGTCCTATAGGATGCGTTAATTTGTCCAATAAAGTGTGTTTGCAATCATGCCTATAGGACCAATATTTGATCAACTATTTTCTGGCAATGTGTCTAAATTTCTGGTCGTATGCTATTTAATTAGATATCAGGCCTATAGGATTAAGGTCAATTCAGTGCTAGAAATCATGCCTATAGGGTTAAAATCAGTTCAACTTAGATATCCCGCTTATAGGGTAACAATCATCACGCTCGTAGAAGTCATGCCTATAGGATTCTGGTAATTGGTTCTGAATACAATCGCCGCTGTCAATCACTTAGACAATATGCTTATAAGACTAAAATAACAATTCTGGATTTGTGATGTGATGCATTACTTTCTAAAACGCCCAGATACGGTACTAAATAAAATCACTAGACAAATAATAGGTCCTAACACTCGCACTAATAAGATTTCTTCTGTGTATCACTGCTCGCCTGTTCCTTACTTAAATATCCTGCCTATAGGACTTTAAGATTAATAAAGCCTGTCAATCAATTGTGTGCATTTGTTGTTTATGTGTGGAGGTCAATATGAGCCCATATCTACCTTTTATCTGAAAGTCCTAACTGTTTTGGTTGTCGCCTAGTATTTTACAATTTTGAGCAACCTACGCTCAGTCTAGAACCATCCCAAATAGAGGTCCTAATTCCTCTAAGACCATAGGTAAGGGACGGGTAGTGCACGCATAGGAAACGAACTAGAATCAACTAGAGCGTTTTAAGTAACAACTTGAAGATAGTAATCGGGTAGCAGGAGATGATAGTCTGTGCCCACTGGAAAATATGAGTAACACTCCCGTCCTCGAGGGAGTTACGAAGTATTATTTATGTTGCACGGGGTGATCCTTTAGGGTAAAAAATTTAGGACCCCCCATCCTTATTAAATAATTCTCTTGCTTCTTTATTATAATTCATAATTGAGTTCGGTCGGGACCGACAGTTGTGGACCTCGAAGAGTGCCTAACAACTTATAATTGAGTTCGGTCGGGACCCAGAGTTGTGGACCTCGAAGAGTGCCTAACAACTTCTCTTCGAGGTAATTTCGAGCCCTTACATGATCTCTGGTGATGTAAACTGGTATAACATGAGTTATCTGCTCTAGGTTCCCTAACGCACCTTAATCTTTTAGGTGGCGACTCTAAACCAATTCCTTTTCCTTACCCTCTCAAAAAGGAGTTTTCAAAAGGTCAAAACCTGATTTCGCGAGAAAAAGGGGGCGCAACATTCACTCCTTCTTCCTTATTCGCGTTCGCAGTGAATGGTTCGCAATCGCATATTTGTGAGTTCTGCTTCATCGTGTTCACAGTTGTTGTTTTGTGATTGCATAAAGGGTAACCATGCTGGGGAGGCCGGTACTTTGTTCTTGCGTTCTCATAGATATGTTCGCGATCACGTAAGCTGAGGCGGTTCGCGTCCCTTGTTCCATATTCACGTAGTGCTTTTTGTGGGGCCACTGTCATTTCTTCTTCGTGATTGCATGCCTATATTTGCGATCGCATAGTGCATTTTTGGGCAGTTGTTGTTTCTTCTTCGCGATCGCCATTTATCATGTTTTGAGTTAGAGACCTCGGATTTGAGTGATTTTTGAGGGGTTCTTCAGGCGTTGGTTTAGGGTAAGTGTTCTTTACCCGTATTTGATTATATTTCATTATTCAATCCTTGTTTTTAACATTAAACTAGTGATTTGAATGGGATAAAAATGGTAATTTTTGTGAAAACTTAAAAAAGTAAAATGATGATTTGAAGTCAGAATTGGATAATGTTGGTATGGTTAGACTCATATCGGAATGGGTGTTCGGATTTTATAAATTTTATCGGTTCTGAGGTGCCGGCCCGCGGTTGACTTTTTAGTTTTTATTAAAGATTGAAGATTTACTATCCGAAATTATTTGCTATGGTTGTTATTTATGAAATTAAGTTATTTTGGCTAGATTTGAGTGGTCAGGAGATTGTTTCACTCAAGGAAGGTTATTTTAGAGTATCGGTCTAGGTTTTTTAGGTAAGTATCTTGCCTAACTTTGTGTGGGGGAACTACCCATTAGGATTTGAGTCGTTTGTGCTATTTGTGTCAAGTGAAAGTCGTGTACGAAGAGATTTCTATCAGAAAGATAAGAGTGGCTATTGGAGTGAGAAGGGTGGCTATAGGAGAGACAAGGATGGCTAATGATAATGTTAGGGTAGAGTGATACGTGCGGCTATCAGAGAGATAAGGGTGGCAATGTCAGGGATGATGTGTGATGGTTTGGAGACCTTTTGTTGGTGATTTTCGTGTGACGGTGTGCTTTTTCCTTGTGTTTGTCATACACCTTGCGTGACTTGCTTTGTTATTGCGATGAGCAATTCGATGTTTTTGATATTACTTACTGGTTTGGGCAGCAGCTGTACACTCGCACAAGCATACACCGTAGCATGCCACTTATACTAGCTCAGGACTATGAAACTTGATGTTTATCGTTCATGCCCATGTGTTCTTGTATTATGTGTTTCCATGTTGATATTGAGCATTTGACCATACCGGGCGATTTATGTAACGACCCAACTGGGCGGTTCATGTAACGACTCAACCGGTTGTTTTGAGCCTAGCATGTCGTTCGGCAGTTTGAGGCCTTGAGTAGCTTAAATTCATGTTCTATGACTTGTACGCGTGGTCATAATTGAATTTCGGGAAGTTCGGATTTAATTCGAATGGAAAGTTCTCAATTTTGAAGCTTTAAGTTGGAACAGCTGACCAAGGTTTTACTTTTGAGTAAATGACCTTAGAATCAGGATTTGAAGGTTCCAATAGGTTCGTATGATGATTTCAGACTTGGGCGTGTGTTCGGGTTGAATATCGGGTGGTCCGGAAGCGATTCGGCGCTTATTGTGGAAAGTTGGCATTTTGAACAATTAAGAATTTCCTAAGTTTGGTTTGAAGAGGATTTTGGTGTTATTGATATCCATTTTGGATTCGGAGCCTTGAAATAGGTTCGTATCGTGAATTGTGACTGGTGCGTAAAGTTTGGCATAATTCCGGAATGTTTAAGTATGAATCGGACGCGTTCGTCGAAGTTGGAATGTTTGAAAGTTAAAAGAAGGATTTGGATTGTCGATTCATAGTTTGGATGTTGTTTGGTATGATTTAAGGCCTCGAGTAAGTTCGTGTCATGTTTTGGGACTTGTTGATGTTATCGAACGGGGTCCCGGGGGCCTCGGGTGTGATTCGGGGTAGTTTCGGACCAAGTTTGGCTGTTTTGGTATTTATGGTGTGCAGGTGTATTTCGTGATCGCGAAGGTAGTTGATGAAGGGCCCCTATTTTTGCTCTTTCTGAACGCGAGGAGGCTCACACGAACGCGAAGGACAAGGTCAGCTGGGCATCGCGAACGCGTTCAAAAGGTCGTGAGCGCGAAGGGTAGCTCGGCAGCTTGGAGGTTGGCCTTTGCAATCGCGAGGCTTTTTTTGCGAACGCGATGAAGGACAGGCCTGGGCAGATTTGTTTTAAAGCAGGGTTTGGCTCATTTTTATCTCATTTTCTTTCATGTGAGCCGACTTTGAGGCAGTTGTGTGGTTCCATTTTCATCATCTATCGTGAGGTAAGTGATTTCTACACATTATGAGTTAAATATACGAATTTAGGCTTGTATTCATGAAATTTTGTAGAAATTGCGGGAATTGGAGGAAAACCTAAAATTTGGTATTTTTGGATTTTAGCCACGAAATTGGACATGAAATTAGGAATAAATTATATATTCAAGTTAGTGGCGTTTTGGGTAATGTTTGTCCGGGCACGTGGGCCCAAGAGATGACTTTGTTGACTTTTCGAGCGGAGTTGGAAATTGTAATGAATGAATTAACTATGATGTTGGGGTATATTTATATTGGTTTTCCTGATTGTTTCACTAGTTACGGATTAATCGGCATCGATTTGAGGTGTTAGAGAGGCGTTGGAGCCAGTTATGGAACTTCCGAACGAGGTAAGTCTCATGTCTAACCTTGTGAGGGGGAATTTGCCCCATAAGTGTTATATTCTTATGCGCTACATGTCGTGGGTGCTCTGCACGTATGAGGTGACGAGTGTCCGTGCGTATCTAGGATTTTTGATTATGTCCGGGTAGCCTTAGACTCACTCTATATTTAAATTGTACTGTTTGAGTCCTTCTTTTCTGTTTAAATGATTTAATTTAAATTTACGATGAGACTAGACTCGCGTAGAGTATCGTACTTGCTTTTTAGATATTCGATGAGCTACTTGGTTAGCCGTAGAAATCGTACTTCCCTTACGGATTTCTCCCGTGTTGTATGTATTCATCGAATAGTTTTCTTAAAATTCATAATTCACACGTATATTTGTGAGTGGGGTCAAGGACCCGTTAAAGATTCTTGTTCTAATGGTATCGGGCTGTTCGCCTCGGCCGTATCATGTACCAGACTCTTATGGGATCGGGCCGTTCGCCTTGGCAGTATCATGTACCCCACTCTTAGGATCGGGCCGTTCGTCTCGGCAGGATTATGTACCATACTCTTATGGGATGGATCGTGTTGTTCGCCTCGGCATTTCTATAAAAAAAACTCTTATAGGATTGGCCCGTTCGCCTCGGCAGGATATATATATCACACTCTTATGGGATTGGGTCGTTTGCCTCAGCAGTTCATATTCTTATGGGTCGGGCCGTTCTTGTTACGTCCCGCAGTATTATATTACGACAATGTAGCACCCTATAGTGTTGTACGTTGAATTTGTCATAAGACAAGTGACATAAGTTCAAGGACAAGATTATTTGGAAATTATAAGTATTATGCTATTTCAAACAAGTGATAAGTAAACTCGTGAAAGTGAGGGAGTAAGAGACTCGAAGAAAATGAGTTCCGTCGAAGTTTGACAATTTGGGATAAAGTACGGTCTAGGCTATAATACCCGGTATTTATGGACTATTGCCATATAAGGTACCATATGACCATGATAGTGAGGTGTATAAAGTGTGTTAAAAGTGAGTAGTATTTTAAGTTATTTGAGATAATTCTTAATTATGTGGATAATTAATTAATTGTGGGGATAATTATGGTATTAAGTGGATAAGGATCTTTTTGGTGATGCCACATGGCATTAAACTAAGCCAAAGTTGCACCAATGTCATGATAAGTCACAAGAAATAAGATGCCTTTCTTACACGTAAGAATTCTTGGAATTACCTTGGTTGGGTTTCTAATGTACTTTCATATGTATGATTAATTTACACAATCCTAAGGTAGATAGTTTCTGCTGAGTTTTACTCCCTTTCTAATATAGTTGAAAGATTGCCTTTCAGCCTACAAAAAATTGATACATATTTTGGTAAGTCGGAAAGACATATTTTACATGGAGAAGCTTAAATCTCCTGGGAGTTGGATATGATTACCACTTTACTTTGCATCCTTATGGACGTGAATTAGACCAGCAATGTTGGATGCTAAGCTTTCTAACAGATTTTCCCCTACTTTGATCCGCCGTTAGATGTTGTCGCAATATACGTGTGCTAGAGGGATTGTCAAGAGAATTGACTCAGGTATGTTAAGGCTAAGCCCTTCGTTCATTTTGGCATGATCTCGTAACTATATGTGTTTGATGACAAGGCATAAAGAGAAGTTCATACTCCCGAATTTATATACATTATCCTAGTCTCATAAGTTACAGTATTCTCCCTCATCAGGACTTTATATTCAATTGAGTATTATCTTCTTCCAGTCAAGAGAGAAGAGGGTCTATATATATACAGTATAGCAGTATTTTCACCACCATCGAGCTATAATCGGTGGGCTGACCCCTATTGGGCAACCTCTAATCAGATGGTAAGTTATATACCCAGCCTACTGTGCTCGAGCGCCTATGAGCGAGCCTAGAATGGTAGAGATACATAGCCTAGTATGGCCGAGCGCCTATGAGCGAGCCTACTACGACGGAGCATTACACGTTCCGAGCCTTATAGGGTCGGACATTTATTTTACTTACTATACTGAGAGAGTTGAGTTAATGTCAGCAGGTAAGTGTATCTCCAGATCATCATTGACTCCCAGTTACTTTAAGTTATTATATTATCAACTCATTTTCAGCTTTCATATTATTACCATACATACTCGGTACATTATTTCGTACAGACGATCCCTTTTTCTGGGATGCTGCATTTCATGTGTGTAGGTTCAGATAGACAGACGGGTAGACCTCCACAATAGGTGTTGCCCGAGTTCAACTTGATTGGTAAGCTCTACGTCCTTTAGATTTACCGGGTCTAAAGTTTTGTGTATGTCTTGTGTGTATATGTATATATATGTTATAGGTAGGTCGAGGCCCTGTTCCGATCATAGTACATCCATCAGTAGAGGCTGGTAGACATAGACTTGTAGACATATCATGTCAGTTAGTGCAGTATGTTGGGCTTGTAGGCCTTGTATGTATATTTTGTTGGTTTGTCAGCTGTAGTAGTTGTGACGGCCTTGTTGGCCCCGCTTTATATTGATGTTTAGTAAGCATTATTTTCCGTTCAGTTTTATATTTTGCTTCGCAAATCCTCTTGCAATGTTGCCCCATGGACAAAGAATGCCATTATATGTTCGGAGTCCCTTAGTCACAAGTTGGTACGCAAGGATAGGTGAGGCACTGGGTGCCGGTCTCACCCCCCCAGGTTCGGGGCATGACAAAAGTGGTATCAGAGCAGTTCTGTCCTAAGGACTCTACAAGCCATGTCTAGTAGAGTCTTGTTTATGGGTGTGTTGTGCACCACACTTCTAAGCAGGATGTTACAAGGCATTTAGGACTGTCACTCTTTCTTCTTACTCAAGATCGTGTGGTAAAGATCTATTGTAAAAACTCAATTTTCTAAATTCTATCTTATTCATAATACGACAATGCCTACATCCAATAAAACAATTTGTAGGAGATATAGATGTTGAAGAGTTGAGTCAGAAGAACTCGATTTTTGCATCATGCTTATGATGGATAAATATGAGGTATTCAGCAGATCATGTGTATATTAAGACGTGTAAGCTTATTGATAAGGAACCCTAAGGCAATAATATATATCCAGTCTTACGGTAAAAAGGAATAAGATATTCAGAAGATAGATACAAATATCAACAAGTAAAAGTAGCAAGGTAAGAAGGGTATGGGGTACCCAGTTAATGAAGATTATTTGTATTTTCAACTCAGGCAGAAAAATATAAGCATTGTGAGTTACCTTCAACAGTAACAGAGGTATGTATAATTGGCCACACCCATCTCAGTTATGCCCAATGGGGGCTAACATATCTAGATAAGAGAAGAACGAGATATCAAGATCCGGGTGGGGTTAGAGTGACCCAAAATGGTGGATGGATTGTTTGCGTTAGTTGACATTTCCAAAGGATATTGCAAATGTGCTAATAGATCTCCTTGTGAGACACCTAGATGGTGCACTCTAGAATAGTTTAGCTAGATACGAATACTAGAATCTTCAAAGACAGGCACTGGAATCCTGGAAGGGATAAATATTACCTTAGTATGGCTCCCGTCCCTAGTAGAGCGAGAATGCTAGGCAACCTGAAGAGCCAATGAATGAAGCAAGGGGAGCTTAAAGCAAAAGAATGCCTTGTTGAAGTTTTCAAAAGATAGCGATAGGTTGAAATATTAGTAGGGAAATAAGAAGAGAGATAAAGAAGCATTATGAGTAAGATGTGATACATTGATGAAAATGTTAGATCAAAAAAATGACAGTATTACAGAGTCTATAGTCAGGTGAAGGAAGAGACGAGAGGTGATAGGCCTTGAGACAACAAAGGAGTATAGGCCATAAGGTCATATCCTGATTTCGAGAAATAAGTTCGTGACTCTAATGTGATTACCAGAACAAAAAGTTAGAACCCATTGTAATAGAAATCAGTATGGGCTGGTGAACAAGATAAACTTAACAAAAATTAGGGACTGAGTGATTCGATAATGTGAGGTCCTGTAAAATTTACCTAGTGTCTTGGGGTGTCAACTCCGAATATGTGTTAGGAATGCGTGTTCGGACCCTTGGTATTGATCTAAGTTTGAAAAAAAAAAATCAAAAAATCAAAAGAATCAATTTCCCAAAAAAATGCCATTATGCGGTCAAGAATGCGGTTGCAGATCTGGTATGCGGACCGCATTCCTACCGCATAGTGAAGCTGTGGTTTGGTTAAACTTGAGATCAAGATGCGGTCCAAAATGCGACCGCATAATTGATATGCGGACATTCCTGTCGCAAACCCAAATAGAATCATCAGAGTTTTAGGAGCAATTCTGCGGTCCAATCTGCGGACCGCATTTCAGTTCTGCGATCGCAGAATGCGACCGCAGATCTTGCTCGGGCTTCTATTTTCTATATTTTATACCCGACCCCCTTTTTAATAAAACACCTCCAGCCCCTCATTTTTAACGATCTTCTGCAAAAAATAAGAGATAGGAAGAGAGGGTCTTGAGAGAGAAAGTCATCTTCTCTAAAATTTGATTCTTCAAAACCATCCGGGCCGGGAAATTTCAAGCTTATCTTCATCCCCCTTTTCTTGCAGGTAACATCCCTAACCCTTTTCACTGAATTTCTAGTTTAAACTGAGGAGGGGGGGGGAGTCTCATGCATTGGTCTTTGAAAATAGTGGTTGAACTCATACATGCATGTCATTCTATAACCAAAAACCTAGTGAGAGTATTTGGGTAGGAGTAAAAGATGGTGCAAAGATGGGTTGGTAACCTAAATAAGTTTGAGTAGAAACTGTGAACTTCTTTTCTAAGCCATACGCGTTAACTTGTGCACTAGATTGACGTTGCTAGACCATTTGGTGAATTGGAAATAGAAGTTAAAAGGGAACTCGGCTCCAGGTATGTATGGCTAACTTTGAACTTGTAAAATCGCCTTGTTTGGGTGTTTGAGTGCTTGGTATGTGATTTCTACGTGATTTGTTTGTGAAATTCCTGTGATTGGTATGGTTGAGTGATTGTGGTTGTGCCTTTGCTATATTGATGCAAGTAATCAGAAATAAACCAAGTTTGCGATTGTAAATGTGCTATGTGGTAAGAACTGTGAAACAAATAATGGAAGGAAATGGGAATTGATGTGCTCGGGATAACCGTGGTAGTAACAAATGTGGTTTGTCGTGGGAAACCATCATCGTGACCTCTCAATACATATGAGTAGTGGAATATGGAAAAGGTATTAATGGCTATGGAAGTTCATGTAAATTGTTGTTGATGTCCTTGAAAATCATTGTTGTTGTTTCTTGAGGATTGTTGTTGTCATTCTTTGTGAATTGTTGTTGTTGTTGTGTTGTTTGTGAATTGTGATTGTTCGGTGGGATCGGGTTGCGCGCCGCAACACGAAGAAATAAGGTGTGGGTTGTGGTGATAAGGGTGGCCGAGGTAATAAAGGTGGCCGAGGTAATAAGGCTGGAAAGCGATCGAAATCGCTATTGAAATGAACTATGAACAAATCGTGAAATTGTTGACGTGGAAATGTAGAAGGGGGAAACAGGAGAGATTGTAAACTTGTTGGTTTGATTGCACTTTCTTTGTGGATTTGATTTTTATTTCCATTTCAATTACATGCTTGATTATGGAGGAGAGGTTGTATACCTGTCGGCTTAATTGTTCCTTCCTTGCGGATTTGATTGTCGCTTTTATTACTGCTACTTACTTGCTTATGGTTCGAGTTTACTTGGAACAAAGTTTGTTCATACATACCAGTACAATTCAGATGTACTGACGTCCCTTTTGTCGGGGGCACTACATTCGTGTTATGATTGTAGGTGGATCCGTAGCAGGTACTCCAATCCATCGATCGTAGCTCCCCCTTGTCCTCCATCAGCTTTTTGGTGAGCCCCTTTTTCCTCTCGGGGCCCTGCGTGGCTCAGGCTGCTTGTTTTCAGAGTTTTATTTTTTTTGATTTTGTGTAAGGTATAGCTGGAGCCTTGTTACCGGCAAATACTGTATTATCTTGTTATACTATTAGAGGCTCCGTAGACAGTAGATGTGGGTTAGAAACTGGTGTAGATCCGTGTTTTCATACATTGGTAACGAGTTGGTGATTTCATTACTATTATGTAAGTATGTATGTGTTTTGTAAATTAAAAAGGGTTCTTAATTAATCATTTGGCAAATTCTTGGAATAATTGAGTAAGGAAAACGTGGGGTAACATGTGGGTTAGGAAAGGCATCCAGGTTCGCTTGGCTGGGGCTACCCGGTCGGGCGCCAGTCATGTCCCTCGAATTTGGGGCGTGACAAACTTGGTATCAGAGCTTACGGTTTTAAGGATTCCTAGGATGTCTCGGAGCCATGTCTAGTAGAGCCCTACTTATCGGTGTGAAGTCGACCACATCTATTAGTGGGGGGCTGCATGGACATTTAGGAAATTTCCCACTTCCTTGTTATTCTGTATCGTGCGGTGAAGTGAAATGTGGAAGTATCTATATCTAACTCGTGCGTTGTTCCGAACTTTTTCAGTAATGGCACCTAAGAAGAGAGCTAGACTCGGCCTTGGGGCCAATGCCACCCCGAGAGAGGCTATGAATCATGTACCTGATGCCGTGGGTGAGAGTGACTCCCCAGCCTTGAACCTACCTAGCCCGTCTGTCCTAGACCAGCATGTTCCTAATCCTGCTGCGGCAGAGGGTGCCACCATTCCTCTCGCCGATATTCCTGAATCTAGCACCGTTCCAGCTCCTGGTCCCGAGGTTTCTGATGTGGACCTTAGGGGAGCCATCCGCATGTTGACCCAGTTAGTGGCCGCTCAGGCCCAGAGATCTCAGGATGCCCCTACATCCTCTAGCGGACATGGAGATTCTACCAACTCCAGAGTTAACCAGTTTTTGCGGTTAGCCCCTCCAGAGTTCTCAGGCACAGACCCAGAGGCCGATCCGCAGGAATTTCTTGATGAAATGTATAAGACCCTCCGAGTGATGAAAGCTTTAGAGACAGAGGGAGTTGAATTGGCATCATACAGGTTGAGGGGAGCAGCGTATTCATGGTTCGAGATGTGGGAGGACTCCCGTGGGGAGGGAGGACCTCCGTCCAGATGGGATGAGTTTGTAGATGCGTTCATGGACCAGTTCTTGCCTGCTGAGACAATAGCAGCCCGTGCCACGGAGTTTGAGACCCTCATGCAGGGCAGTATGAGTGTTTGGGAATACCACATTGAGTTCGTGAGATTGTCCAAGTATGCTCCACAGTTAGTGTCGACCATGGCAGCTAGAGTTTGGTGATTTGTTCAGGGCCTTAGTCCCTTGGTAGTAAATGAGGCTGCTACAGCGGCCTTACACTCGGATATGAACTATGGAAAGATTGTGGGATTCGCTCAGGCCACAGAGGCTAGGAAGTTGAAGATTCGGGCGGAAAGGGAGAATAGCAACAGGGCCCGATCAGTAGGTCACTCAGGGAGATCAGCTTAGGGGAGAGGGTCGTCAGGGCCGTCTCAGTCATATGCTCAGTCCTCAGCGATCGCACCATCATCTCTGCACAGTTATCAGCCGAACAGCCGCATGAGACCAGGCTCAGACAGTAGGAGACCCCATCAGTCCGGTCGTTCAGGAGGGAGACCATAGCAGCAGGGGAGGGCTCCATGCCTCAAGTGTGGGAGATTTCATACAAAGACTTGCTACTTGGATATTTCGGTGTGCTTCGGAGGCGGGGTGAGAGGTCATATTCAGCGAGACTGTCGTGTGCCTTGTCAGGGCATGGGTAGGGGATCTGCTCAGTCGTCCGGTTCTTTAATCGCCACATCATTTGTGCGTCCTCCAGCCCCAGCAGGCCGTGGTACAGTTAGGGGTGGAGCTCGAGGTAGAGGTGGACCCAGCCGGTTCTATGCTTTGATTGGTCGTCAGAAAGCAGAGGCTTCTCCAGATGTGATTACAGGTATCTTGTCTGTTCAGGCCATTGATTGTTATGCTCTTATTGATTCGGGGTCCTCTTTGTCTTATGTCACCCCATTCAGTGCTTCAAGCTTTGGGATAGAACCCGAACAACTTCATGAGCCGTTCTCTGTATCGACTCCGGTCGGTGATTCTATTACAGCCGCGCGAGTTTATAGGAATTGTGTTGTCACGGTATGTGGTCGCGTTACCACAGCCAATCTTATCGAGCTTGGAATGGTGGATTTTGATGTGATTATGGGGATGGACTGGCTTTATACGTGCGTTGCTAAACTTGACTGCCGAACGAGAGTCATGAGACTCGAGTTCCCTAATGAGCCAGTTATCGAGTGGAAAGGGAATGATGTGGTGCCGAAGGGCAGGTTTTATTTCCTACCTTAAGGCTTCAAAGATGATTAAGAAGGGTTGTATCTATCATTTGGTCCGGGTGGCGGACACCACTTCAGAAGTGTCTACCCCCGAGTCCGTGCCAGTCGTGAATGAGTTTCTCAAAGTGTTTCCGGACGAGCTTCCAGGGATTCCACCAGATAGGGAGATTGATTTCGGGAATGATGTATTGCCAGATACGCAGCCAATATCTATTCCACCATACAGAATGGCTCCAGCGGAGTTAAGGGAGTTAAAGGAGCAGCTAAAGGATTTAGTAGAAAAGGGGTTCGTATGCCCGAGTGTGTCGCCGTGGGGTGCTCCAGTTCTCTTTGTCAGGAAGAAGGATGGGTCGCTCCGGATGTGTATTGATTATCGCTAGCTCAACAAAGTCACCATCAAGAATAAATATCCTCTGCCTCGAATAGATGATTTATTCGACCAATTGCAAGGTGCAAGGTTCTTCTCCAAAATTGATCTACGGTCCGGGTATCACCAATTGAAGAGTAGGGAGCAGGATATTCCCATGACCACTTTCAGAACTCGCTATGGTCACTTTGAATTCTTGGTCATGTCTTTTGGGCTAACCAACGCCCCGGCAGCCTTTATGGATCTTATGAATCGTGTCTTCAAGCCACTTCTAGACTCCTTCGTGATTGTGTTTATTGACGACATCCTTGTTTATTCGCGGAGCCGGGAGGATCATGCCGATCACCTCAGGGCAGTTCTGCAGACTCTTCATCAGCACCAGTTGTATGCAAAATTTTCAAAATGTGAGTTTTGGTTGGAGTCCGTTGCCTTTTTGGGTCATGTTGTTTCTAGTGAAGGGATTCAGGTAGACCCCCAGAAGATTGCAGTAGTAAAAGATTGGCCTAGACCCACGACCCCGACGGAGATTCGTAGCTTCATGGGTTTAGCAGGGTATTATCGGAGGTTTGTGGAGGGATTCTCTGCCCTCGCCTCCCCATTGACTAAGTTGACGCAGAAAGCAGTTAAGTTCCAATGGTCCGACGCTTGTGAGAAAAGTTTTCAGGAACTGAAGTCAAGGTTGACCTTGGCACCAATTTTGACGTTGCCGGAAGGCACGGAAGGATTTGTGGTTGATTGCGATGCCTCCAGGGTTGGTTTGGGGTGTGTGTTGATGCAACAGGGGAAAGTTATAGCGTATGCTTCGAGGCAGCTCAAGAATCACGAGAAGAATTATCCGACGCATGATTTGGAGCTTGCGGCAGTTGTGTTTGCTTTGAAAATATGGCGGCATTATCTTTATGGGGTCCATATGGATGTGTTCTCAGACACAAGAGTCTCCAGTATTTGTTCAAGCAGAAGGAATTGAATTTAAGGCAGCGACGGTGGTTAGAATTACTCAAGGATTATGATATGAACATTTTGTACCATCCAGGGAAGGCGAACGTGGTGGCCGACGCTCTCAGTCGGAAATCTATGGGTAGTTTGGCTCATTTGGGAGTGGATCAAAGGCCCTTGGCTCGGGAGGTTTATCAATTGGCCAGTCTAGGGGTTTGTATTTCGACATCAGACGAGGGGAATGTTATGGTACATAATGGAGCAGAATCGTCACTCGTAGCGGAAGTCAAGGAAAAGCAGTTTATCGATCCAGCATTGGCTCAAATGAAGGAAGCAGTTTTGAGTAACAAGACTTCGGCATTTTCACTCGGCGACGAGGATGGTGTATTGCGGTGTCAAGGTAGGCTGTGTGTTCCGGATGTGGATAAGCTTCGGGAGAGGGTAATGGCGGAGGCTCATAATTCCAGGTATTCCGTGCATCCAGGTTCTACGAAAATGTATCATGACCTCAAGGAGATTTATTGGTGGAACGGTATGAAGAAGGGTGTGGCGGACTTTGTATCTAAATGTCCGAATTGTCAGCAAGTGAAGGCTGAGCATCAGCGGCCCGGTGGGTTAACTCAGCTTATGGAAATACCAATGTGGAAATGGGAGATGATCAACATGGATTTCGTGGTAGGATTACCTCGCACTCAGCGCAAGTTCGACTCAATTTGGGTAATAGTGGATCGACTCACCAAATCAGCTCACTTCTTGCCAGTCAAGTCCACCGATACTGCAGAACAATACGCTAAGTTGTATATCAAGGAGATAGTAAGGCTTCATGGCACTCTGCTTTCTATTATCACGGATCGAGGGGCCCAGTTCACAACTAATTTTTGGAAGAAATTTCAGCAAGGTTTGGGTACTCAGGTGAATCTCAGCACAACTTTCCATCCACAGACTGATGGTCAAGCGGAGCGGACTATTCAGACGCTTGAAGATATGTTGCGGGCTTGTGTCTTGGATTTCAAAGGTAATTGGGATGATCACTTGCCACTTATAGAATTTGCTCGCAATAATAGCTTTCATGCTAGCATTCAAATGGCCCCATTTGAGGCATTGTACGGAAAGAGGTGCAGGTCTCCGATCGGATGGTTTGAAGTGGGTGAAGTAGAATTAATAGGACCGGATCTTGTGCACTAGGCTGTGGAGAAAGTTAAAGTCATTCAGGAAAGGATGAAAACTGCCCAGAATCGCCAGAAATCCTATGCGGACGTTCGTCGAAGAGAATTGGAATTTCAAGTTGATGATTGGGTGTTCTTGAGAGAATCTCCTATGAAGGGAGTCATGCGATTCGGGAAGAAAGGTAAGTTGAATCCTAGGTAAGCCAGGCCGTACCGGATCGTTCAGAGGGTAGGGCAGGTGGCCTATTGGTTGGAATTGCCTCCCGAAATCTCATTAGTGCATCCAGTGTTCCATGTGTCCATGTTGAAGAAAGTGGTTGGAGATCCATCCACCATTGTGCCAGTCGAGACTATCGAGGTTAATGAAGAGCTGTCGTATGAAGAAGTTCCGGTTGCCATTCTTGATAGCCAAATCCATAAGTTGAGAAATAAGGAAGTTGCCTCAGTTAAGGTATTGTGGCGAAGTCAACAAGTTGAGGAAGCTACATGGGAAGCGGAGAAAGAAATGAAAGAGAAATATCCCCATCTATTTGATCAAGTCTAGAAGAAATTATGTGACCCTTCTATCTCTAAAACAACTACCATTGTGTCCAAGTTGATTCCTTCCTAAATGCTAGTGAAATCCCTCTAGTTGTGCAAGACTTATAGGTGTAGGGATTGTTTCAAGTCATGTGAACAGTTCTTTGGTAAATGAAAGCCATATAAAGACTCTTGTGTTAAGTAATCAAGTAATGGTTGTATAAGTTGGTAATGAATTACTTGTATGCTTGTAATGTGTTGAAATGGCTAAATTATGTGAAACTCATTGAAATAACTGATTCATAAGCAAAACGTATCAAGTGATCAAATGTGTGCAATTGTTAAGGTAGGAAATTATATGACAGTTGTAGGAATGGTTGTAATTCTGTTATGGCGTTTGGAATTTGTGTTTCGGGGGCCCTCTGTCAAGTGGAGATGTCCAAATTACAAAGGAAACTCTGGCAAAAATTTTCTAAACTTTTGGGAAATAGTGAAAGGTGTAGGAATCTGCATAACATGTTTTCAAAACCAACTGGCCTTTGAAATACTGAAAAGTTTGAAATAGGTCCTCATTCGGGGACGAATGATTTTAAGTGGGGGAGGATGTGATTTTTGGCTCAAAACCTAGTGTCTTGTGGTGTCTACTCCCAATATGTGTTAGGAATGTCTACAAGCCATGTCTAGTAGAGTCTTGTTTATGGGTGTGTTGTGCACCACACTTATAAGCAGGAGGTTACAAGGCATTTAGGACTGTCACTCTTTCTTCTTACTCTAGATCGTGTGGTAAAGCTCTATTGTAAAAACTCAATTTTTTAAGCTCTATCTTATTCATAGTACGACAATGCCTACATCCAATAAAACGATTTGTAGGAGATATATATGTTGAAGAGTTGAGTCAGAAGAACTCGATTTTTGCATCATGCTTATGATGGATAAATATGAGGTATTCAGCAGATCATGTGTATATTAAGACGTGTAAGCTTATTGATAAGGAACCCTAAGACAATAATATCTATCCAGTCTTACGGTAAAAAGGAATAAGATATTCAGAAGATAGATACAAATTTCAACAAGTAAAAGTAGCAAGGTAAGAAGGGTACGGGGTACCCAGTTAATGAAGATTATTTGTATTTTCAACTCAGGCAGAAAAATATAAGCATTGTGAGTTACCTTCAACAGTAACAGAGGTATGTATAATTAGCCACACCCATCTCAGTTATGCCCAATGGGGGCTAACATGTGTAGATAAGAGAAGAACGGGATATCAAGATCCGGGTGGGGTTAGAGTGACCCAAAATGGTGGATGGATTGTTTGCGTTAGTTGACATTTCCAAAGGATATTGCAAATGTGCAAATAGATCTCCTTGTGAGACACCCAGATGGTGCTCTCTAGAATAGTTTAGCTAGATACGAATACTAGAATCTTCAAAGACAGGCACTGGAATCCTGGAAGGGATAAATATTACCTTAGTATGGCTCCCGTCCCTAGTAGAGCGAGAGTGCTAGGCAACCTGAAGAGCCAATGAATGAAGCAAGGGGAGCTTAAAGCAAAAGAATGCCTTGTTGAAGTTTTCAAAAGATAGTGATAGGTTGAAATATTTGTAGGGAAATAAGAAGAGAGATAAAGAAGCATTATGAGTAAGATGTGATACATTGATGACAATGGTAGATCAAAAAAAATGACAGTATTACAGAGTCTATAGTCAGGTGAAGGAAGAGACGAGAGGTGATAGGCCTTGAGACAACAAAGGAGTATAGGCCATAAGGTCATATCCTCATTTCGAGAAATAAGTTCGTGACTCTAATGTGATTACCAGAATGAAAAGTTAGAACCCATAGTAATAGAAATCAGTATGGGCTGGTGAACAAGACAAACTAAACATAAATTAGGGACTGAGTGATTCGATAATGTGAGGTCCCGTAAATTTTTTGGCTCAAACCTAGTGTCTTGTGGTGTCAACTCCGAATATGTGTTAGGAATGCGTGTTCGGACCCTTGGTATTGATCTAAGCTTGAAAAAAAAATCAAAAAATCAAAAGAATCAATTTCCCAGAAAAATGCATTATGTGGTCAAGAATGCGGTCGCACATCTGGTATGCGGACCGCATTCCTACCGCATAGTGAAGCTGTGGTTTGGTTAAACTTGAGATCAAGATGCGGTCCAAAATGCGACCGCATAATTGATATGTGGTCCGCATTTCTACCGCAGAGTGGAACAGAAGAGTTGTCAAAATTAATGTTGAAAATGTGGTCTATTATGCGATCGCATAACCAATATGCGGGCCGCATAATCGTCGCATAAGTTCCTCAAGGATTTGTAAAGGTCAGTTCTGCGGTGCACAATGCGACCGCATAACAGGAATGCGGACCACATTCCTGTTGCAGACCCAAACAGAATCATCAGAATTTTGGGGGAAATTCTGCGGTCCAATCTGCGGACCGCATTTCAGTTCTGCGATCGCAGAATGCGACCGCAGATCTTGCTCGGGCTTCTATTTTATAAATTTTATACCCGACCCCTTTTTAATAAAACACCCCCAGCCCCTCATTTTTAACGATCTTCTGCACAAAATAAGAGAGAGGAAGAGAGGGTCTTGAGAGAGAAAGTCATCTTCTCCAAAATTTGATTCTTCAAAACCATCCGGGCCGGGAAATTTCAAGCTTATCTTCATCCCCCTTTTCTTGCAGGTAACATCCCTAACCCTTTTCACTGAATTTCTGGTTTAAACTGGGGGGGGGAGTCTCATGCATTGGTCTTTGAAAATAGTGGTTGAACTCATACATGCATGTCATTCTATAACCAAAAACCTAGTGAGAGAATTGGGTAGGAGTAAAAGATGGTGCAAAGATGGGTTGATAACCTAAATAAGTTTGAGTAGAAACTGTGAACTTCTTTTCTAAGCCATACGCGTTAACTTGTGCACTAGATTGACGTTGCTAGACCATTTGGTGAATTGGAAATAGAAGTTAAAAGGGAACTCGGCTCGGGACTTGTAATGATGCCGTTGGCTTCTTAGAGCCTAACTTCCCTTTGATGGAAGTCCTCGAGGTCGGGTACCACCTTGGGACTTGCGATGATGCCGTTGGCTTCTTAGAGCCTAACTTCCCTTTGATGGAGGTCCTTGAGGTTGGGTACCACCTTGGGACTTGGAATGGTACGGGGATCTCCGTTCTCAAAACATTACTTGGCGTCACCTAATGTACGATATGGCCGCAAGGCTGTCGAGGCGATTCCGCTGGCGCAGCTTTCCGAAGTGATACTGGTTAGTGTTTTTAATCGGCCTTTGAGGCAGGCGGATCGTCGCCGTTTTTTTTTCATATATATGGTTGTTTCTGCTTTTTTGGAGATCCCACCATTATAAGTAGTTACCCTTCTGTTCCTGCATCAAGCCTTTCATTATTTCAGTACTAACGTGCTTGCACAAATTCCTGCTTTAGTTCTCTAATTTAGTCGTAGCCATTACTGCTACATCGGGGTATGTCCGGCAAAGAGGGCAGAGTTCTGCCGCTGGTATTCAGGACCAAAGAGAGCATACCTTGAAGATTACTTCTTCGATAGGAGAGGGACACCTTGAGTCGGTGAGGAAAGACTGTGAATGGGGGGAAAAGGTAGTACTGCAGGTACCTTACCCGGATGAGCGTATTACAGACCATACCGAGGGGTTTCTGAATGTGCTTACGTATCCTTTCATGCTGGGCCGCCTTGATAGGGTCTTGCTTGATTTCTGTGGAAAGTATTAGGTTACCTTGGCACAGATGCACCCGTCATTTTAGCGGATAGTGTTGATGATGAGGTTCTTTGCGGAGAAAGCAGGGCTTGAATTTACGCTTAGTCGTCTTATCAGGCTATACCGGCCTTTTCATCATCGAGGTCTGCTAACCTTACGATTCCGGTCGACCACGCCTTTCATTGTTGATGATGGGGAAGATGGAGATCGGGAGCGGTTGAATCGATTTATCCGAGTACGGACCGCTGACATCGTCCCCGTGGAGCTTATGCCATTCCCTAAGGAATTAAATTATACACGTAAGTGGTACATTTCGTGCCTTCTCAGTTTTGTTTTATGGCAAAGGCTGGTTTCGTAAACGTGCCTTCTTGTCTTTTCCTGCAGCGGTTTCATGGGCACTGGGCAACGCTCCTGATCTGCCAGATTGGGTTCGGAAGTTGGCGACCCACTCGACTTGCGATAAGCACAAATGGCGAGCTTTGTCCCGGGGCAGATGGGAAGCAAAACATCATGGTGCGTGTTGTGCTATTTTTTCCTTTCCCTTCCTTCATTTGGAGAGGTACTTTCCCTTTCTGTGTATTAATCTTGCTGTTGTAGGCATCAGAGAGCCTTCCGAGGCGAGGCGTGATGGAGAGGGGGAAGGGTCGCTAGCTTCCGGGCTAAATAACGGCAACAATAAGCGAGAGATGCCCTTACATGGCGATGGTGCTCAAATCAGGGCGAAACTGGACCGTGGCTCCAGAGCGCAAGCATTGCCTGAGCATGCCGCGCCCGTGGTCCTGGTTTTGGGAAGGTGGTTTCTCTATTGCTGTCGCATTCTTTTAGAGTCGATAGTGCTTCGAGGGATATTAGAAAACCGCGGTCGCATACACCGAGTGACCGTGCCTCGACCAAAGTCGACCCTTTTAGAGCTGAGGGAGCTAGGTTAGCATATGTGCGCTCGGCCTTCGAGGAAGCCCAGCGGCTTCACTTCGTGGTGAGTTTCGGCATAGGTATTTTGAGTTTCGTGTCTTCCCTTCCTTATTGGGTTTTCTTTTCCAAGCCTTCGACAAGCTTAAGTTCGGGTTGCTTCGTCGTGAAGCTAGGCTGCGGAAAGCTCTGGACGATGAGAGATCCCTTAGGCTCCTTTGTGTTGAAAAGGAAGTCGAGTTGGCGCGCTTGCGGTATGAGGTGAGGCAGAGCTTGAATTATGAGAGCTACTTGAAGGAACAGGTAGTTTTCTGTCCCGGGTGAGTGTGCGTTCTGCCTTCTAGCTTTTGAGGCTAACGCTTCGTTTATCTCAATTGCAGAAAAAGATGGGGGCCCTGGAGCGCCTTCGGGATGAAGTTGGCCGAGCCAAGCGTGAGTATGATGAGCTAAGAGCTCAGGCAGAGGTTCAGGCTTTAGAGGGGAAGGGTGCTCTAGCTAAAGTTCCCGCCTTTGAGGCTCAACTTCACTTAGCTCGTGACAATGCTTTAGTTCAAATAGATGTGATTATGAACCTCAAGTCCGAGCCTTCGAAGGTCAAGGCTGAGCTCATTGATGCCCGGGCTGAAGCCGTAATGAGCCGAACTAAGGCTGACCAGGAGATGGCGATCTATTTAAAGGACGTTGCCGATGCTGAAGCTGAGCTAAGGAGGATCCTCGACCGCGAAGATAGGATCAAAGAATATGCTCGTTGCAAGTCTCGAAGAAAGATTCTCGAGGAGAACTGCGCTAGGGGTTTTGTCCTCTCGGAAGAGTTGGCGCGAGCAAGGGCGGACGAGCGTGATGCTCGGTTACTTTTGTACGATACCGAAGAAAGTGAAGATGAGGCCGACTAGCCTTAGCTCCCGGGGGGGCGTAGATTTTGCCATCTGTATATAACATTTTCAAAGCATGTTTGTAGATGGAGATCGCGTTTTTTCGCATATGTGTATAAAAGAAAACCTTGCGGCTTTACTTCTTTTGTGTCTTTTTCTGTCTTGGATTTGGCCAGGTGAACTGGTCTTTGAGTCGATAGGAATCCTTAGATTCATGATACAGAACTGAGGCTCATTAGGCTGGCTCGTAGGCTTTTATGTACTTGGCCGATGCGAGCCTTTAGTACAAGCTGGCGTTTGAGCTTTATGCTTTTGTTTTTAGGCATGTTTTGATCAACTGTTTTGGGTTTAGTCTTCGTGTCGGGTTTCGACTCGAGCTCATTTGACCCTCAAGTTTTTTTTGATTTGTGTGGGCTGGCGACAATGGTTCTTACGCCTTGGGTCGAAGCGACCTTTTAGTGTAAGCTGGAGTTTGAGCTCTTACACTTTTGCTCTTGGGCATTTTAATTAACTTTTTTGGGTTCAGTCTTTGAGTCGGGTTTCGAGTCGAGCTCATTCGACCCTCAAGTTTTTGTATTTTAAGCTAGCGACAATGGCTCTTACGCTTTGGGTCGGTACGACCGTTTATGTGGGCTGGGGACAATGGCTCTTACGCCTTGGTTAAGATCGGGTACCATCTCGGGACTGACGATGATGCCATTTGTTTCGTGGTGCCTATCTTCTTTTCTGATGGATAATGTTGATGATGAGGAAGACGAAGGTTGGGAGTGCATGGGTCGATCCGTCCGAATACGGATTGTCGATATTATTTCTATGGAGCTTATACCATTCCCTGAGGAGTGGAATTTTGTGCGTAAGTGGTATTCGTACCTTCGTAGTTTTCCTTATGGCAAAAACAAGCTCTGCATATGCGCCTTTCTTTCCTTTTCTGCAACAATTTCATGGTCACCGTGTGAGGTCCCCGACCTGACGGACTGGGCTCGGAAGCTGGCGACTTGCTCGACTTACAATGAGCATAAGTGGCGAATTTTGTCAAAGGACAGATGGGAGGCCAAACATCATGGTATGAGCCGTGCAATTTGTTCCCTTTCCCTCGTTCAGTTGGAAAAGCACTTCCCCTTTCTGCGTGCTAACCCTGCTATTGTAGGCATCGGTGAGCCTTCTAGGGCGAGGGTGTGCCCCTTTGGAGAGGGAGAAGGGTTGCTAGCTTCTGGGCTAAAGAATGATAACAATAAGCAAGAGATACCTTTGCTGGGCGACGCTGCTCAAAGTGAGGTGAACCTGGACCGGGGGTCCGAAGTGGGAGTATTGGCTGAGCCCATCACGCCTGTGATTTCTGGCTTTGGAAGGGCGGTTTCTCCTCCACTGTCGTCCTCTTTTTCTGTTGGAGGTATTTCAAGGGATACTCGAAACCCGGGATCATATGCACCAAGCGATCGTGCCCCGACCGGCGTCGGCTCTTTCGGAGCTGAGGGAGCCAGGCTGGCAAATGTGCGCTTGATCTTCGAAGAAGCTCAGTGGCTTTATTTCAAGGCAAGTTTTTTGTCGTCCGTGTTGATTTTGTAACTTTTACTTTCTTATCGGTATTTTTCTTTCGTAGGCTTTTGACAAGGTCCAGTCCGAGCTGCTTCGCCGTGAAGCCAGGTCGCGGAAAGCTTTGGATAGGGAGAAATCCCTTAGGCTCCTTTGCACAAAAAAGTAAGGTGAGCTGGTATACTTGCAGGGCGAGGCGGATCGAAGTCGGAACTTCGAAGGCCATCTCGAAGGATAGGTTTCCTGTAATTCGTGTCGGTGTGCGCTCCCCCTTCCATTTTTGGAGATTAATACTTTGATATTTCAGTCGGAGAGCAAAATGGAGGAGCCGAAACGACTTTTGGGGTGAAGTTGGCCAGGTCAAATGTGAGTTTAACGAGTTGAAGGTTCAGGTAGATGCCCAAGTTGCGACCAAGGAGGGTGCTTTGGCTAAGGCTTCTCCCCTCAAGGTGCAAATCCGGAATGCTTCGTGCAAACGATTCTGTCCGAGCGAATATGATCACAAGGCTTGAGTCCGAGCTTTAGATGCGAAGGCTGAGGTTGTGAATGCCCGGGCTGAGGTTGTAACGTGCCGCGCCAAGGCTGACCAAAAAGTGGCGATCTATTTGAAGGGCGTTGTTGATGCTCGAGCTGAGCTGAGAAAGGCTCTCGACCAAGAGAGCAGTAATAAAGAGTACGCGAGGTGCAGATCTAGGAGGGAAACCCTCGAGGAAATTCATGCCAAGGGATTCGATCTTTCGAAAGAGATCAAGCAGGCGGAGGTGAAAGAGTATGATGCTAAATTCTATCTATCCGATGCCAAGGATGGCGAGGAAGGGGCCATCGGGCCGTAGTCCCAAAGGGGGCATAGATTTCCTTTTCTGATTCCGTACGTGGTACATTCAGAGTATGTTGTAAATGGAGCTGGTATTTTTTCGCATGTATGTGTAAAGGGGAGGCCTCGCGATTTTGTTTCTCCTACATTTCTTTTTGCCTTGATTTGAGCCAGATGAATTGGTCTTTGAGTTGAGGGGAATCCTTAGATTCGTGGTACGGCCCTGAGGCTCGTTGGGCTGGCGACTATGGCTCTTACGCTTTGCCCTTAGGCATATGCATTTTAACTATTTTGGGTTTAGTCTCCGAGTCGGGCTTCGACTCGAGCTCAATAGACCCTCATGTTTTGTATTTGTGTGGGCTGGAGATAATGGCTCTTACGCATTGGGTCGAAGCGACCTTTTATGTGTGTGGCCTTGAGGCTCATTAGGCTGGCGACAATGGCTCTTACGCTTTGCCCTTAGGCAGATGCATTTTAACTATTTTGGGTTCAGTCTCCGAGTTGGGTTTTGGCTTGAGCTCAATTGACCCTCAAGCATTTGTGTTTGCATGGGCTGGCGACAATGGCTCTTACACCTTTGTTCGAAGCGATCTTTTGTGTGCGTGGCCCTGAGGCTCATTAGGCTGGCGACAACGGCTCTTACGCTTTTCCCTGAGGCATATGTAGTTAACTATTTTGGGTTCTATCTCCGAATCGGGTTACGACTCGAGCTCGTTTGACCCTCATGTTTTCATGTTTGTGTGAGCTGGAGACAATGGCTCTTACGCTTTGGGCCTATGCGGCCTTTTAATGTAAGCTGGCAACAATGGCTCTTACGCTTTGCCTTTAGGCATATATATGGGCTGGCAACAGTGGCTCTTCCGCCTTCGGTCGAAGCGACCATTTATTGGCTTTGTTTTCCCCTCGTTAAGGACCTTTTGAAGTAATTTTCGTCTAACCCGTCTTCGGGTCGGGAAGAACCTCGATTTCAAGTCATTTTGTGGTGATGATCGAGCACCTCGAGAGGTTTGGCTCGGAGGCTGAGTAGCTCGAAGCCTGTGATTTGGAGCTGACATGGTCGAAGCTCTTTTTGCCTATGTCGAGGGTAGCCTGTTTAACCGGTTCTTTTCGAAGTAGATTCGAAGTAATGCCTGTGATTTTGTAGCGATGGTCGGACGTCCCCGAGTCGCGTTAGTTCGGCAGGTACAGCCGTATGACCGTAGTCATTTGTGCTTGGTCGGAGCCATTTTGGTCCCGAGTGAAGTAGTTTAGGTGTCTATATCGAGGGTATGCCTTATTAGGGGTCGTACAAGTTCAATTTATAACCTAAACTTTGGGATCGAGTATATGCCTATAGTAAGGTCTTACAAATTTTTCATGCCTTTGAGGTCTTACAGTTTTGGATACTTGGTACAAGTATTGTCTATTCCTTACTTGAGGTATTACAGTTTTGTTGTTGCCTTATGTAGGTCTTACGATACCGAGTCTGCCCACTTGAGGTCTTATGGCCTCGGGTTTTTCGATAAGTGGCGATTAGCGATGGCAATTGATGGCAGTCCCCGAGTTATTGAGGATTTCTCGGCTCGGGAGCCATTATGATAGAGATGGCGATTGACGGCAGTCCCCCAGCTATTGAGGATTTCTCGGATCGGGAGCCGTTATGATGGAAATGGCGATTGACGGCAGTCCCCGAGCTATCAAGGATTTCTTGGCTCGGGAGCCATCACTTGTAAACTTGGTGTTGCCTGATTGATGATTTACGATTGATGGCAGTCCCCGAGCTGTCGAGGATTTCTCGGCTCGGGAGCCGTTACGATGGAGATGGCGATTGATGGCAGTCCCCGAGCTATCAAGAATTTCTTGGCTCTGGAGCTTGTTTTTTGATTTAGATGTCGCCTCATTGAGGTTATACGAGTCAGGAGTTCCGACCCGGAGGTCGTGCAATTTTGACGCCAGTCCCCGAGTGTTCGGGGTATTTAGTGCTTTGGCCATTTCGACCGGATACCTGCACTTAGGTCAGTGTAGAATGTAATTGAGAGAGAAAGGAGGCGGTCATACCTTGGTGTGGAATGTGTCGGCGATGTTCCGAGCCCTGAGGTGTTTCAGTCGCTTGTGATGTGGACGAGCTACGATCCCCTGCTTTGCTTAGTCGGGAGAAGCCGAGAGTATAGCTTGCTATCGCTATTGTATCTTTTAATAATCCATTGGCTCCTTCGAGGGTGGAGATACTGGTGTTTCGGGCCGTGCCGGCCATATTGACTGGTATGGAGGTTTCCACTTTCGTTGTTTTGTTCGCCCAGTTGGGTCCGTTCGGGACTTCGAAAGGCGGGCATAATTTGGTTAGATAGCCTGAGTTGCTTTGTCACCTTCGACCTGATAATATTGGCCGAGCTACCTGGATCCACAAGCATATGTCTAATTCGAAATACGTTTACAAGAAAAGAAGTTACCAGCGCTCCGTAGTGGAGTCGAGACAGGGCCTCGGGTTGGCCATTCCCTATTGAGGAATGTTTTTGTTTTCCTGGCTGGGGGTTCCTGCAGGGTGCCAATACCTCAAAAGATTGTATGGATGATATGTGCACTACGAACATCATGCACTGCGAACATTTCCCTTGCCGCATGCTCTTCCTCGTAGATGGTTTTAATCCCCTCTTTTGTCGGGAATTTCATCATTTGATGGAGGGTGGAAGGTAGTGTTCTCATGGAGTGTATCCATGACCTTCCAAGCAAGGCATCGTACCTCAAGTCTGCCTTGATGGCATGGAATTTGGCATTTTGGGTTGCGTCTGCCATGTTGACTAGGGGTGGGTGACGTCCCCTTTCGTCGTTTCGTTTTCCATGTTGAATCCGTTGAGGAATCGAGAGACAGGTGCGATTTGGCTAAGCAGTCTGAGCTGCTCGATTACCCTCGACCTGATAATGTTGGCCGCGAGTATACGTTTAATTTGAAATGTATTTACAAGGAAAGAGATTACCAGTGCGTCGTTGTGAGGCTGAGACAAGGTCTCGATGTCCTCGTCGCTGGTACGTAGCCCCGAGTTCGCTTTTCTCTGGTGATGGATATTTTTGTCCTTCTCATCACGGGCTCCTGTGGGGCATCGATGCCAAGATCACGTGGATGACACGTTGCGACTCATTTTTTTCGTTCTTTCGGGCCGCCTTTCTTTCCCGGAACTAATTTTTGGCCCGGTCGCTTGGGAACGATTCGAGCTTCGTGATCATATCTGCTTGAACCAAAGCATCATCATGAGCTAAGCGGAGTTGGACCTCGAAGGTTAAGGCTGAGATCGTCGATGCCCGGACCGGAGCAGCACTGAGCTGAACTAAGGGTGATTAGGAGATGGCAATTTATTTGAAAGAAGCTACCACTGTTCAAGCCGAGTTGAGGAGGATCCTCGATTGCAAGTCTCGAAGATAGATGCTTGAGGGGATCCGTGCTAGGGGTTTTGTCCTCTCGGAATAGTTGGCACGAGCGAGGGCGGACGATCGCGATGCTCGGTTGCTTCTGTCTGGAACCGAGGAGAGTGAAAATGAGGCCGGTAGGCCGTAGCTCTCAGGGGTAGGGCGTAGATTTTTCCATTTTGTATGTGGCATTTTTAGAGCATGTTTGTAGACGGAGAATGTGTCTTAGGAATTCTCGGAGGTGACCTTTATTGAGCAGAAAGCCACTTCTTCTCGGAGCTGGTGGCAATCCTCGGTCCTGTGGCCGTGTGTGTTGTAAAATTCGCACACTATGTTACGATTCCTTTGCGAAGGATCCAATTGTACAGTCCTGGGCCACCTGGCGTCCCTGATTTTATTGATGGCGAACACGATGTCTAATACGTCGACGTTGAAGTTGTATTTTGATAAGTGAGGTGCCTCCATCGGCCCCGCGTGTCTATCAAACCCGGCTCTGTTGACGAGTCCCCGAGGATTCTATCCTCGATCCATCCTTCGTTCATTGCGGGGTGGGTTGCGCCTCGGGGCATTCCTACTGTCTTCGGTGTATGGCTGATATCTTTCCTTATTTGGCTTTCGCTCCTTTGTCAGAAGCCTACTTGGGTATACTGAGCCCGAGGGGGCTCCTAGTTGATCATCCTTGACCCTGATCTTTGACTGATATCGGTTGTGGACGTCCTACCAGGTTACGGCGGGATACTCAATCAGATTCTCTTTCAGCTGCCTTGAAGCTACTGAGCTCCGCTCATTCAGGCCTTGAGAGAAGGCCTGCACAGCCCAGTCGTCAAAGACCGGTGGTAGTTCCATTCGTTCCGTTTGGAAGCAAGATACGAACTCTCGCAGCATTTCGTTCTCTCTCTGCTTGATCTTGAACACGTCAGACTTCTTCGTTGCTACTTTGATGGCACCGGCATGTGCCTTTATGAAGGAGTCCGCCAGCATGGCAAATGAGTCTATGGAGTTGGGAGCTAGGTTGTGATACCACATCATGGCCCCTTTCGAGAGTGTTTCCCCGAACTTCTTCAGTAAGACGGACTCGATCTCATCGTCTTTTAGGTCGTTGCCCTTCACTGCACACGTGTAGGCAGTAACGTGCTCATTAGGGTCCGAGGTCCCGTTGTATGTTGGGAGTCCTGACATTCAGAACTTCTTTGGAATGGGTTTCGGGACTGCATCCTCAGGGAACGACCTTTGCACGAACTTCTTTGAATCCACACCTTTCAGGACCGGGGGTGCGCCCGGGATTTGGTCGACCCTGGAGTTGTACGTCTCGACCTTCTTGTCGTTGACTGCTATCATTTTCTTGCCTGATTCGATCCTTTTGATGAGGTCCTCGAGCATTTTTATGATGAAGGAATCGGCTACCGACCAATTATTGCTTGACTTCTCCGGTACCTGTTCGGTCGGAAGAGCTGTCCCCGGTGCTACCGTGCTAGGAGTCTTCTGGTGACTTTGCAGCTGAGCAATAGCCAGCTGTTGTGCCTGCAACGTTTCAAAAATAACATGAATGCTAACTTCTCATTCTTCCCGAGCTGGGATTTTTTGGGCTTCCTATTGGTCGACTTGGTGTATGCTCTTGTCAGTGCATGAGGCTCCGTCAATCTACTGTGCGTCGCGCGAGCCCGCATCCATTGGAATCGGTCCAGGTGCGTTCTCGGGGTTCCGTGGTGGCGCGCCAGCAATTGGAACAGCCGCAATGTTTTCTCCGTGATTTTCGAGGTCGTCGTTCTAAACTCTGTTTACTGAGCCAGACATATTGACCTGAAATCGAAGATCTTGGACAGAAAAAAGTGTGAAAGATAACTTGCGTTGTGTAACGAAACCAGCAAGAAAATAATCACTATTATTTTTAGCCCCACGGTGAGCGCCAAACTGTTTACTGTGAAAATGGTAATAATAATTAAATTTGTTGATGGGACTCTAAAACTACGTGATCTGTTTTTATGCTAGTTGCTTAAGTCGATGATGCTATGTATATGAAGTTTGAGGACGAAATGCGAGCTAAAATAGAGTTATAATCGAATCGATGAATTAGCTGTTCAGGGCCTCGGGCTAGTCGGTTTGGGCCTCAAGGTCGATTCCCGGGCTCGAGCTCGAGCTATTAGGGGCAGTCGGGGAAGGGCTAACAGTCGTGATATAATTAAAGGAGGCTCTTTATGGCCAATGATAAGCATTAAATGAAGAACAAGTATGAAGATAGTAAATAAGAGCAACAATATCGAGAGAGTATGTTAGAGAGAAAAGAGAGAGAGAGTTATCATATATTTCGTCTAGAATAGTTGGAGCAACAATAGTTGATGATGTATAAAATGACAGGGATCCCCTTTATATAGTAGGAGAAGTCCCAATGTAGTACAAATGTATTAATTACAAAGATTTGGAGATGGAACAGCCAGATACTGCCATGATGCGGGCTCAGACTATCCTGACGGACTCTGTCGGCTCTAGCTGCACGCCTTGGGAACTCCCCATCTCTACCATAGCCGGGTCATCATTGTCCCGAGGTCCACCGTCGACGAACCTCGAGGGAGGAAACTCGACCGTAGCCTTGTAGCCTCAAGCCTTCGAGATGATCCTCTGAGGGGCCTCGATGGCGAGGAATTGGACCTTCTGATTTTGCCGTATACAGTATATTTTGTTGGTTTGTCAGCTGTAGTAGTTATATGCCCCCATGGACAAAGAATGACATTATATGTTCAGATTCCCTTAGTCACAAGTTGGTACGCAAGGATAGGTGAGTGCCGGTCTCTCCCCCCAGGTTTGGGGCGTGACAGTTCTCCTTGGTAGTATCACATATCATATTCTTATGGAATCGGGTTGTTCGCCTCGGCATTTCCTTAAAACCACTCTTATGGGATCGGGCCGCTGGCCTCTGCAGAATTGTGCGAAATACTTGATAAGAAGTCTGCGTAGTCATAAATTTTCCAAACTGTCATATCACCATTGATTTGGTGTTGACCATTACGTACTCCATTTAAGAGGTATCCAGAGGCTTTGTGTGCACTGTTCAGCTGTAGATTGTATTTTTTGCCTTTACTTGTACTCATTGTTACCTACGATGTTTCATATTTGCCTAAATATTATATTGATTTACTGGACCACTAGTAAGTGTTAATGTCGACCCCTCGTCACTACCTCTTCGGGGTTAGGCTAGATACTTACTGGATACACATTGATTTACGTACTCATGCTGCACTTCTGTACTAAATGTGCAAATTTGACAGGTTCATTTGAGGGTTGCTTGGGTGCGGAGGCGCAACTGCTGAGGGGACTCTATGGTGAGCTGTATTCCATGCCACAATTCGAAGCATGTAGTGTTTCCATTATAATCATTACCTTATTCTGTCTACCTTGTACTCCAGACAGATGATGTATTGTTATTGTACTTTCCAATAGATGCTCATGCACTTGTGACACCGAGTTTTAGGATGTTCAAGGATTTGTGTACAGTTGCTTACATTGACACACTTTTACTTTACATTTCATTTAAATTGTACGTACCTACTATTTTTATTCGATCGATATCTCTATTTAATGAGATTCATGATTTTAAAAATAATAAAATGAATAATTAAGCTATACTGATAGTTCATCGTTGGCTTGCCTAACTGTGACATTGGGCGCCATCACGACATACAGTGGATTTTGGGTCGTGAGAGTTTGTGATTGTGAGCCTGTGACCGTGCCAGGCCAATTGTGATTGTGAGCCTGTGATCATGCCGGGCAGATTGTGATTGTGAGTCTGTGATCATACTGGGCAGATTGACATATTGGGACGTGAGTTGTCCGTATGGTTGTGATTCAAGATGTGGGCACGAGGTGTCGTAAGTACATGATGATGGGTTGTGACCCGTGACTTGTGGCATTGAGATGAGGTATCACGAAGTGATTTCGTTGTGAATCGTATGTTAGAACGACTTGATTAATTGATTGTTCTTTGTGTTCCTTATTTGGGTTCAATGATACTTTACGGTGTTCTTGTTGCATTATTGTTTATATCACATGTTGATTTTGTTGCCAATTACTGATTCACGATTTCCATTATTTGTTTCATACTTCTATACTGCATAGGTTATTTTGTCTAGTGAGTGTCTTAACTTGTATCTCGTCACTACTCCACCGAGATTAGTCTTGATATTTACTGGGTACTGTACGTGGTGTACTCATACTAAACGTCTCCATATTATTATGCAGATCCAGGTACTTCGAAGTCTGTGGATTGGTAGATAGTGGATCATATATTTCTGTGGAGACTTCAAGGTATACATGTCGACCTGTTCGAAGGCCTTAGAGTCACCTTCAGAAGGTATCTTCGTACAATTTAATTCTATTCCGAAACAATTGTACATAGAGATTTTCTTTAGTGAACTAAATAGAGCTTGTGACTTGTACTACCAGTTTTGGGATTTGTTGGCCTTGAATATAAATTTCTATTTCATATTCGATAGTTGTTGGTTGAATTTTTCCATGAATTCAGTAAGTGTTACGGTTACCTAGTCTTGAATACTACATGCCATTACGATATCCTACGGAGGGAAATTAGGGTCGTGACAAGTTGGTATCAGAGCTTTAGGTTCATAGGTACTACGAGTCATAAGCGAGTTTAGTAGAATCTTGCAGATTGGACGTCTGTACTTATCTTCGAGAGGCTACAGAACTATTACGAAAAATCTCCATTTCTTTCATTCATGTCGTACGGATATGTTGATTTCGAGTTTTGAGCCTTTGTATCTCTATTCTCTCACAAATGGTGAGGACACGCATTACCGAATCAGCTGAGCAAACACCCGCGCCCCCTACTAGAGCCGCAAGAGGCCAGGGCCGAGGAGAGGGGCACGCGCCACAACTAGAGCACTTGTTAGAGCAGCAGTAGAGGAGCCGCCAGTAGCTCCGGTTGGGGGACAGGCACTGGAGGAACCTGTTGTTACCTCCAGACTTCAGGAGCCTTTAACACAGTTCCTAAGCATGTTTGGTACATTGGCTCAGGTAGGATTGATCTCTGTTGCACCAGCTACTTCGCAGATTAGGGGAGGAGCTCAGACTATAACTGCCGGTACTCTAGAGCAGTGGGCCCACATTGGTCAGGTTCTGGGGTGTGGTGCTGGTACAGCCTGTTATTCCGGTTCAGCCTGAGGTCAGGCTAGGGGCATCAGAGGAGGAGCAGAAGAGGCTTGAGAGGTTCAAGAGGTATAGTCCACCTACTTTCAGTGGAACATCTACCGAAGATGCACAAGGATTTCTAGAAAAGTGTCATCATATTCTCCGCACCATGGGTATTTTGGAGGTTAGTGGAGTTCTTTTACTACATTCTTACTATCAAGGCAGCGTATCAATAGTGGCAGGTTTATGAGGAGGGTAGACCAGCCGATGCAGCACCACCCACTTGTGCTCAGTTTTCAGAGATATTTTTGAGGGAGTTTGTTCCCCCGACCCTCTGGGATGTGTGACGTGTAGAGTTTGTGCAGCTGCATCAGGGAACCATGATAGTGTCAGAGTATGTCATCAGGTTTAGCGAGTTATCCCGTCATGCACCTACATTGGTTCCTACATTCAGGTAGCGAGTTCGCAGATCCATTGAGGGGCTCAGTTATGATTTTTGATTCTACATGTCTTAGAAGTTGTGGACTGATACTCCATTTTAGCAGGGGGTGGCGATTGCCAAGATGTTAGAGCATATTCAGGGTGAGGAGAGGGAGGATAAGGAGATCAAGAGGTCTCGAGGTTCTCGAGGGTTCTGTGAATTCTACACTTCAACTATGACCCATCATGGTGGAGGCTCGGGCAGTCGGCCAGTCCAATCCACATTTCAGACTAGTCGCGGTGCTCCAATTAGTCAGGGTACTTATGTGGGGAAGCCATCTTTTAGTGTACCACCGGCACAGAGTTCCCACATCTGTTATTCCAGTCATCGAGCATAGACTCAGTACGAGCAGCCACGCCCAGAGAGGGGTTGTTATGAGTGTGGTAATACTAGGCACATCATGAGAGATTTTCCCAGACTCGGGATAGGAAGATTTCATCAGAGCACTCAGGCTACGGGCTCCATTCCAGTTGCTACTCCACATACATAGCCAATTATGGGTGAATGGCAAGCGAGTAGAGGGCGTCCTAGAGGGGGATGCCTAGTCCGTTGATATGCTTTCTATAGTAGGGTTGAGTCCTCCTATCTTGCTTCACATATGGGTGAGTTTGGTAAGTTTACCCAGTTGGGAGATCCAATGTGGTATCCCGCATCTATCATTTTGTTTTGTTTACTACTGGAGCTATGAGACTAGAAGTGACTTTCTATTTCTCATTACAGTAGTTTTTGGTGTGATTTTTGCATTGTTTGATTACGATTTGTGATGTAGATGAATTATCGGTGTGGGGAATTCATTATGTGTTGTGATTTTGTTTTGTAGAATTGAATTAGTGGAATATTTTGGTTGGTATAATGTGTATTGTACTTGTGATTTAGAGCTAAGGATGGGATCCCCACTTTTTCATGCAGGTTGATATGTTTTAACCGGGCTGCATGCCGCGGTGGAGTTATATTAGGATGAGATCCTTGTGATTAGTTTAGATTCTCCCTGGCGGAATATATACGTAGTATGGTACTGATTGGGATTTGTGCCTGTCATGCTTGTTTGATAGTTCTCATATGGGACCAGCCGATGCATATTCAGCCATATTCGCGTTATGCTTATTCGATTTTAGCTTGCAAGATGTGTGCCCAACTGGCGTTAGATGTCACTTGTTGATTCGGGTGAATGGTTATGAGTTCCTCATGTTTCGTGCATCGTTGTCAGCGTTGTGAAGGTTTGGGACGAGGTTTTAGCTGAGATAGGGTTATTTGCCGGTGCTGCATTTGATTATGGGCAGCTATGATGGTCGGAGATGCCGTTATAGGCTTATGTGTGATGTGTTACATCATGTGGTTGTACATTGTGTGCGTAGGCATAAGTTGTTGCATCTGGTTAAGGCTGATACCGTGTGTTGGTGTGGGAATCAGATCATTGGTAAATGATCGGATGGTGAGACTTTGGTTCTAAGGTTTATCAGTATGGGTGGAAGGAATAATTTTCAGTTGAGATGGTGTTGTTGGGTTTAGGTGGATTAGGGTTACGTGGGTTATTTTGTTGTGAAAATATTGATATTGTTGAATCTTTGGAAAGGTTGTGACCTACGGGCACTTGTAATACGAGTTGATATGTTGTTTTTGTGATGATAGCACAGGTGAATTGTTGTGTGATTTGTTATGCGGAGTATGAGGGTGGCATTTCACCGTTATTATTATGTGGAGTATAAGGGTGGCATTTCAACGTTGTTGTTATACGGGGCATATGGGTGGCATCTCACTATTATTGAATATACAGAGTGATACGGGTGGCTATTGAGTTATTGTCCGGGTGGAGCGATAAGGGTGGCTATTATATGGAGTGATACGAGTGGCTATCAGAGAGATAAAAGTAGCGAATGATAATTTCAGGGCGGATTGATACATGAAGCTATTATAGAGATAAGGGTGGCTATTATACAGAGTAATACAGGTGGCTATATGAGAGATAAGGGTGGCTAATGATAATGTCAAGGTAGAGTGATACAGGTGACTATCGGAGAGATAAGGGTGGCAATGTCAGGGATGATGTGTGATGGGTTGCAGACATTGTGTTGATGATTTCGTGTGACGGTGTGCTTTTTCCTTGTGTTTGTCATACACCTTGCGTGACTTTCTTTGTTGTTCGATGAGTTATTCGATGTCTTTGATATTACTTGTTGACTTGGGCTGTAGTAGTACACTAGCACAAGCATACACCATAGCATGCCACTTATACTAGCTTAGGAGTATGAAACTTGATGTTTATTGATTATACCCATGTATTCTTGTATTATCTGTTTCCATATTTATATTCAGCATGTGACCATGCCAGGCGGTTTGTGATTGTGAGCCTATGATCGTGCGGGCTATTTGTGATTTTGAGCCTGTGACCATGCTGGGAGGATTATGATTGTGAGCATGTGATCGTGCCGGGCGGATTGTGATTGTAAGCCTGTGATTATGCCAGGAGGATTGCGGTTGTGAGCCTGTGATCATGCCAGGCGGATTGAGATGTTGGCATGTGAGTTGTCCGTGCGTTTGTGATTCGAGATGTAGGCACAAGCTACCGTGAGTACATGCTGATGGGTTGAGACCTGTGACTTGTAGCTGTGAGTTGAGGCATCATGGGGTAATCTTGTTGTCAATCGTGTGTTAGTACGTATTAACTAATTGATTGTTCTTTGTGTTCCTTATTTAGGTCAATGATACTTCACGGTGTTCTTGTTGCTTTACTGTTTATTTCACATGTTGATTTTGTTGCAAGTTACTGATTCATGCTTTCCATTATTTGTTTTATACTTCTATACTGCACACGTTATTTTTTCTAGTGAGTGTCTTGACTTGTACCTTGTTACTACTCCACCGAGGTTAGTCTTGATACTTATTGGCTATCGACCATCGTGTACTCATATTACACTAATGCATACTTTTGTGTAGATCCAGGTACTTCGGAGCCTATGGATTGTTAGATAGCGGATCAGATATTGCTGTGGAGACATCAAGGTATACCTGCCATCGCGTTTGTGGGCCTCAGAGTCACCTTCAGAAGTTATCTTTGTATAGTTTAATTCTATTTAGGAATAGTTGTACTTAGAGATTTTCTTTAGTGAACTCAGTAGAGCTTGTGACTTGTACTACTGGTTTTAGGATTTGTTGGCCTTGTATAGAAATTTATGTTTCATATTTGTTAGTTGTTGGTTGAATTTTGCCATTAATTCAGTAAGTGTAAAGTTTACCTAGTCTTAAAGACTAGGTACCATCACGATATCCTACGGAGGAAAAATGGGGTCATGACACAAATGAGAGTAGTTGATTTGCATGTCTGCTACGGACTCCCACGTAGCTTCCTTAGTTGGATAGTTTCATTATAATAATTTCACTTAAGAAACCTTTTTCGGCCTCAATAGTCGCACTTGCCTATCAAGAATAGCTATGTCACTTCCTCATAATTCAAGTTTTCATCTAGTTCCACCATCTCAGGCTGAATTATAGGACTTGCGTCATGAACACATAAAACACAAGATGTACAGGTAAAATTCCAAAAGGCAAAGCAAGTCTAGATGCCACAATCCAATTCAATCCACAATCTCCTAACTTTTTTTATGGCAAAATCTTCAAAAAGGCTTTTTCACCTTTCGTGAACCTCAAATTACTATCTCATGTCTCGACATTGGAGTTTTGTCTACTCTACATATCCCGAAGTCGTTCCCGTATTCAATGCCACCTTCTACAAGACTTACTAAACTAACTCGAATCAATAACTGCAACTTACTACGTTCAACCAACCAAATAGAGCAAGACATTGGCATTTACATAAATCTTAAAGGATAAGATAATTAACCGAACTAGCAAACTACTAACATGCACGAACTTGGTCAAATGAAACTGATCATGAACCACTCACTATTCAGTAAGTGTTAGGACTAGATGTCCCCACTCTCTTACGCCTCCATTGCGTTGGAATACATCCAAGCACCGCGAACAAAATTCTATAATGGAACACATCCATAAATCATAAAGCAACAATAGAATACATCCAAATGCTCCTACATAACGTTCTCACGTACGGCAGTGCTGGAATTCATCCATGCACCCCTACTTAGGTGTGCTATGCATTGTTACTCTAATCATACATGACAATACAGGCTTCTCGTTCCATTTTAATATCTCTCAAAATATCACTACATACACTAGTGTGATGTATAAGTGTCACGACCCAATTTCCCCTCCGTTGGGTATCGTGATGGAACCTAGTCTAGGGTCTAGGTAAGCCTAACATTTACTGAATAACATTAATAATAAATAAAATCTAACAGTCTTTAAAATAAAAATCTCTACAAAATTTACATTGCCAAAACCGGTAGTACAAGTCATAAGCTCTACAAAGTTAGCTATAACTTCTAAATACAATTGTTTGGAAATAAATAAATAAAATAGTGTGAGTGCAAAATAGGAATGTGACTCCGAAGCCTGCGAACACCGCAACAGGTTTAACTTGAGTCTCCTCAGAAAAAATCCGCCCAGTTACTAAGGATCTTTCCTGTATCCGCACAAAAATATGCAGAAGTGTAGTATGAGCACACCACAGCGGTGCCCAGTAAATATCAAGACTAACCTTAGTGGAGTAGTGACGAGGAACAGTCATGACACATACTGGTCTAATAACCTGAACAAGTATAAGTATAGGAATAACAGAGTATGATATCTACATAAAGACTACGCGGTATGACTAACAATACACTGCAATAAGAAAGGAAATAACAAGTAACAGCGAACACCAAAATAATGACACAAACGAGTGAACGGAAACACAACCTAAGTTCGAAACCACAGATACAGTAAGGACAAGTATAAACTCGGCAACTGCGACTACTTTCACATCAGGTTTTAGTCAACAAACTCCACGAGGTACCGAACCTCGGACAAATCGCAACTCACGGGTCTCAATACTTGAACCCTAACCCTTGGCATCATGTGCGCTCATCACACCTCATAACCATACTGACGACTCACATGCCACATAAACACATTCTCACATAGAAGGCAAGTAAAAAAAGGGTGTGCATCTATGCTCAACATTATCAAGACCTCTTATCCGATACGACTGTTTAACTACGTGTATGCTTGGGCAAGTGTCCTAACATAATTCATACCAACTAGTAAGCATAAGGAAAGGAGCGGACAAAACGTAGAATGTTTTCTCACAACTTTTACAAGATTAAGCTCATACAAGTAAGTATACCACTACACAAATATCCACAACAAGACTGCCCCCAGGCCATCACAAATCATCACAAATCAATCCCTGACATAGCCACCTTGTCCTCGCCTCGTGTGTAATAATAATATAGTAAGTGCCCGCCTTGTTTTGCCACACGTGCATTATAATGTTCCCACCTTGTCTCGCCACATGCAGAACGCATGTATGCATATATATATATATATATATATATATATATATGTATGTATATGTATGTATGTATGTATGTATGTATGTATGTATGTATATGTATGTATATAGACACACACACATACACACACAGAGACACTTCATTGTAATACTATAATGTATATATAACTTGTTATAGTATATGTTAGTGTGTGTATATATATAACACACACACTTCGTGCTACTTTAACTACATATATAGCATATTATAGTACATGATACTGTATTCATTATTTGTATTATAACAGAGTTAATGAATTACATTCATTCATCACTAGGTTATAAGTCGATGAATCAATTATAACAGATTAATTGGTATAAGTCGAGACGTTTTGTTTTTAATACTCAACGATGCATCTGAGTAGGTTATAAGTCGATGAATCAAGTTACACACAGATATATTTGATGAAAAATTATATATACTAATTAGGATCTTGACNTTATAATGTTCCCACCTTGTCTCGCCACATGCAGAACGCATGTATGCATATATATATATATATATATATATATATATATATATATATATATATATATATATCCTGCATTGTCACGCTACATGTGCATATATCAATAGTAACAACAGCACGACAGAAACCTCATGTAACCCAATGACAACAACCGCACAGCAGAAACCTCGTGCATCACAATATCAACAACCGCACGGCAGAAACCTCGTGCACCCCCACAACAAGTACAACAACAACCATGATAATAAATACAAGAACACGGCAAGTAATTGAACTTAAGAACTTTCGATCACAAAGAGGCGGTAAAACTAGCTCACAAGGGATAACCTCAATAGAGAATACTAGGCGTAATAACAACAGCTCAACAAGGGAGAAAATAATATGTAACAAAGATCCCATAATATGTAGTTCAACAGCGGAGAAGCTAAATGAGTCAAATAATTCGAAAAAAGGACATGTCAACTAAATATAGGATATCTAAACTTCTTTTAATGTTGGCCAATTTACGGAATATATACAACAAATTCAATTAAAGATAATCGTAACTTCAATTAAGACTTACAGGTTGAGATAACAATAATTTCAAATTAGGATAAGCAGTTATGAAAAGATAGCATGACAATAGAAGAGGCAAAAAACTTCAGTCAAGTCAATAAGAGTCAAATAGGCAATAAGAGTGAATCATAAAGCAATTAATTCCAACTAAAGCATGTAGAGGTGAAACTAGTAAATAGGAAACTCAATCATATCAAGAACAACTTCATACTCACTGAATATAAAGATCTAAGAACCCTAAAAGGTCAACTTTCCACAAATAAGTCAGAGCACGCTCTCGTCACCTCACGTACATGGACTATAATTAGCATAGAAGACTCAAATCATAAGGGGAAATCCCCCACACTAGGTTAGGCAAGATACTTACCTCAAAGAAGACAAACCGATACTCTAAAATGAACTTCTCGGGTGAAAAGACATCCGGACGGCTCAAATCTAACCAAAATAACTTCAAAGGACAAATAAAACTCATAAGAAACTGTTCTGGATCATAAAGTCTCAATCTTTAAAAAAACTCAAAATCAACCCAAAGGTCGACCCCGGGCCCGCACCTCGAAACCCGACAAATTTTACAAAACCCCAACACCCATTCCGATACGAGTTCAACCATAATAAAATTATCAATTTCCGATACCAAATCATCCTTCTAATCGTGATTTTTCATTTTGAAAATTTTCTTCAAAAATCCCCATTTTCCTCAACTCAAAACACAAATAAAATGATAAAAATAAAGAGAAAATCATGGAATATAATAAATTCTAGGTGAAGAACACTTACCCAATTGATTTGCTTGAAAAACCCACAAAGAATCACTGAAAATCGAGCTCTACAAGTCAGAATATGATAAAAATTGTCTAACCCTCGATTTGAAGATCTTATATTCTACCCAGCGTCAAAGCATCACGAATGCAGAGAAAGGATCGTGTTCGTGAAGAAGAAAAAAGTAGGCTACCAGGATAACACTATGTGAACGCGAGCTAAGGGACGCGAACACGAAGGGTAAGAAACAGAGCTTACGTGAACGCGGGATGAGTGACGTGAACCAGAAGAAGAAATAGCCAATCGCCCCCAACTCCTAATTTCTGCTACGAGAACCCGAGGGAATAGATGCGAACGCGAAGAAAGAGAAAGAAGACTTTCGCGATCGCGAACTTGATCATGCGAACCCGATGAAGAATGAATTCCTCCTCCAAAATTAGTTTTCGTGGACGCGAAGGAAATGATGCGAACGTGATTAAGGAAACCAGATGACAGAATCGGCAGTTAAAAAATAAGGGGAAATGACCCGTAGCCCATCCGAGACACACCCGAGGCACCCGAGACCCCGTCTAAACACACAAACAAGTTAAATAACCTAACACGGACTCGCTCGAGGTCTCAAATCACATCAAACAACGCCTAAACTATGAATTGCACCATGGATCGAAATTATGAACTATCAAATCTCCCAACTTCTAAAACTCACGCCGAAACCTGTCAAATCTACCCGGAACGACGCAAAATTTTGCAGACAAGTCCCAAATGACATAACGGAACTGTTCCAACTCGCGGATTTGCATTCCGACCCCGATATCAAAAAAGTCAACTATAGGTCTAACTTCTCCATCTTCCAAACTTCAACGTTTCCAACTTTCGCCAAAATGCCTCAAATTACCCTATGGACCTCCAAATTCAAATCTGGACGCACACCTAAGTCCAAAATCACCTTACGAAGCTGTTGAGATCACCCAAAACTCATTCCGGAGTCATTTACACAAAAGTCAAATTCTGGTCAAATTCTCAATGCTTAAGCTTCCAAAGCAAGAATCCTTCTTCCAATTCGACTTTGAATCATCCGGTAACTGAACTCGACCACGCACGTAAGTCGATACACATAATATGAAGCTTCTCAAGACCTTATGCCGCTGAACGGAACTTAGTTTCTCAAAACGACCGGCCGCGTCGTTACAATAAATATATTGAACTAAAAAAATCAGGCACACGATCTCAGTGAGCCTATCAACTTTTTCAATAAATGTATATACCAACTACAAAGTCTACAATGATCTATTTCACTTTCTCTCAAAGACAACCATGTTTGCAGGAAGTTCACGAGTCTCTAATACTTGTATTTAACAAATGAGCAGTTCAAACACTAAAGAATAACACTTTTGATATCTCATATCACCCCTATCATCGTTAGCTCTCATTCTCCGGCTTTATGCCATATTCATGGATATTAAAGTTACTAAATTTTATAAACAATGCATCTTTTGGCGTACAAATTTCCTCAAGTCAACCCCACGATTATATGTACATTCAACTCTTTAGCTATAGTCCTCCATCATTGTTCATTATTAAGTAGGTCTCACCTTAAAAGCTAATTACTATTCCTTCTAATAATACCGATGAACTTTGCTTGCTCAAACAAAGACAATAATTGTGTCACATGTATTCTAGCCTTATCATGCATAATATCCTTGACCTATCACCCTTTTACTAGATATCACAAGGCCCAAAACATCATAATATAAGAATAGAAATTCACACTAATAACCTCTATATTTAATCGACATTATCAAGATATTCATATGATCATCCTCAACCACTGCATATATTTCTATCAACTATAATCATATTCTCATATATAATTTATATATATAATAATTAGAAGGCTAAGGAACTATCTGAATACTCGGTCCATCTAGTTTGTGGCGATTACTAGTGCCTTTTACTAAAGTGTCACGACCAAAATCCTAACCTGTCATGATGGCGCCTATCGTGGTACTTGGCAAGCCGACATTTCCAAAATACTTCCAACCTTTAATAAAAAATGAATCCAAAAATTTTAAATGACCAGAGTTTTCATAAAACGAGGTAAAAACCCCAAACATAAATGCGGAAAACAACTCTCAAATCGGGGTGTCACTGAGCTCATGAGCATCTATTCATCACTAGTCTAGAAAAGCAATGTCTAGAAAAGTCTGAATCAAAATACAAGTAAAGAAAAGATAAGGAGGGAGAACAAGGACTGCGAACGCCGGGTAGCTACCTTGTATTCTCCAAAGATCAACCGTGCATGATATCACGCCCACCGTGTCCGGAAACACCTGGATTTGCACATGGCGTGCAGGATGTAGCGTGAGTACAACCAACTCGGTAAGTAAAATCAGTAAATAAGGAACTGAAAGATAGTGACGAGCCACACATTTATTGTTCATTTTCAGTAGTCTCAACAAGGAATGTAGGCATGCTTTCAAAACTGGCAATTTAAGTCAGATATGTTTATTCAGGCCAAGTTCAAGTAAAACCGGATATAATATCTCCCAGAAGTTTCAACAACAGTGATATATAGCAGCTATGTGCAACAACAATGAAAGCAAATACAGCGACTCAAGGCAACAGTCACCCAGCCTTTCTCAATAGCTTATCACTCGGCTCTCAGTCTTCAAAACTCACACTCAATAGGTACCTCCGCTCACTGGGGTGTACAGACTCCGGAGGGGCTCCTACAGCCCAACCGCTATAATCCACACGGACAACTCACGTGCTGCACGGATAACTCACGTGCTACAATATCATATAAGGATCCACACGGACAACTCACGTGCTATAGTATAATATCAGGATCCGCACGGGCAACTCACGTGCTACAGTATAAATATCTGGATCCACACAGATAACTCACGTGCTATGATAACAATATCTCACAGTCAGGCCCTCGGCCTCACTCAGTCATCAACCTGTCTAGTCTCACGGGCTCTAAGTAATCATGAAAATCAGCCCAAACACAGAAATGACATAACGTATAAACAAGGAATTACAGAGACTGAGGTAAAATGTGTATGTAACACTATGACTAAGTACGAGTAGCAAGTAATTCAACAGGTATCACGGCCTCTGTGGGTCCCTACAATACTAACACATAGCCTGAACATGATTTCTAATATGATTTATAGTCAAATTTCTATAAAACGTGGAGAGCATATAGCTAATAATAAGTTATTCCACTTTATAGTTTCACGGAATGGACCAACTCACAATTCCTACAATGCACGCCCACACGCCCGCCACCTAGCAAGTGTATCACCTCCAAACCAATCACATAACACAAAATCCGGGGTTTCATACCCTCAGAACAAGATTTAGGACTGTTACTTACCTCAATCCGAGCAAAACTCTACTCCAATATTCCTTTGCCTCGCAAGTCCGCCTTCAAATGTCCCGAATCTAGCCACAAGCAGTACAACACAATCAATACGGATTAAAGGAATCAATTCCACAAGAAAAATACAAAATTATAAGCACACAAAAAGTGAAACCCGTTCACTCACGAGTCTAGTCATACAAAATTTATTAAAATCCGACATTAAATCGACACTCAAATCCCCAAAATCAACTTTCCAAATGCCTAGCCTCAAATCCCCAAATTACACCTCAAAAACACACCAACTAGGTGGGAAAATAAACGGGGAAACATAATTATTTAAGAAATTTAACCAGAAGTGACGTACCTCAAAAATCGCACAATTTCGAGTTTGCAAATTCAAGAAATGATAAAACCCTCGGAACCTAACATTTATTCTGCTCAGGCTTTTCGCACCTGCAGCCACTCATCCGCACCTGCGCAACCGCTTCGGCGGTTAAACCTCCGCTTTTGCGGAATCTACTTATCCAACTGCTTCCGCTTCTGCGAGCCCTGCACCCTATCTGTGCAATCGCAGGTGCGGAAAATTGCATCGCACCTGCGCAAGACCGCACTTGCGCCCTTAGGCCCAATTCTGCAACCACGCAGGTGCGGAAGAATCATCGCACCTGCGACCTCTGCTCACCTCTCCATTGGCCGCTCCTGCGACTCTCTTTTTGCTTCTGCGGGCTAGCACCTGCGGTTCCCCATCCGCATGTGTGATTACACCAGCGGGAATCAAACTTCAGCAATCCTTCAACATCCAACTTTGATCCGTTAGCCACCCGAAATCAACCCTAGGCCCTTGGGACCTCAACCAAACACAACATCAAGTCCTAAAACACAATATGAACTTAGTCGAATCCTCAAACCACCTCAAACACTATCAAAAACACGAATCGCACATAGGTTCAAGCCTAATGAACTTTAAAATTTCCAAATTCTACAAACGACGCCGGAACCTATCAAATCACGTCAGATTGGCCTTAAATTTTGCACACAAGTCACAAATGACCCCACGAACCTACTCCATCTTCCAGAAACCCAATCCAACCCTGATATCAAAAGTCCACTCCCGGCCAAGCTTTCCAAAGTTCCAACTTTTGCCATTTCAAGCCTAATTCTACTAGGGACCTCCAAATCACAATCCGGACATGCTCTTAAGTCCAAAATCATCTAACGGAGCTAACGGAACCATCAAAAATCAAATTCGAGGTTGTTTACACATAAGTCAACATCCGGTCAACTTTTCCAACTTAAGCTTTCAATTAAGAGATTAAATGTCTCAATTTACTCCGAAATCTCTCCAGACCCGAACTAACTAACCCGGTAAGCCATATAACAGCTATAAAGCACATATGGAGCAGGAAATGGGGGAACAGGGCTACAACTCTCGAAACCAACGGTCGGGTCGTTACATCCTCTCCCTCTTATACAAACGTTCATCCTCGAACGGGTCTAGAAACATACTTGGAGTCACAAATAGGTGTGGATATCTGCTCTGCATCTCCCGCTCGGTGTTCCAAGTAGCCTCCTGCACGGGCTGACCTCTCCACTGTACCTTCACTGAACCAATGGCCTTTGACCTCAACTTTCGAACCTGCCGATCCAAAATGGCCACCGGCTCCACATCATAAGTCAAATCACCATCCAACTGACCGTGCGGAAATCCAAAACTGAGACGGATCGCCGATATACTTCCGGAGCATAGAAACATGAAATACTGGATGCACACTCGACAAACTAGGTGGTAAAGGAAGTTTGTACGCCACCACCTCAAAAGGCCCAATAAACCGAGGGCTCAACTTTCCCTTCTTTCTGAACCTCATAACACCCTTCATAGGTGAAACCTTTAGCAGAACCTTCTCCCCAACCATGTAAGCAACATCACGGACCTTCCTGTCAGCATAACTCTACTGTCTAGACTGCGCCGTGCGAAGCCGCTCCTGAAATAATTTAACCTTATCCAAAGCATCCTGAACCAAGTCAGTACCCAATAGCCTAGCCTCACCCGGCTCAAACCAACCTACCGGAGATCTACACCGCCTCCCATGCAAAGCCTCATATGGAGCCATTTGAATGCTCGAGTATTAGTTGTTGTTGTAAGCAAACTCCGCGACCAGCAGAAACTGGTCCTGTGAACCCTCGAAATCAATGACACAAGAGCGTAGCATGTCCTCCAATATCTAAATAGTGCGCTCGGACTGTCCGTCCATCTGAGGGTGAAATACTGTGATTAACTCAACCTTAGTGCCTAACTCTTGCTGCACGACTCTCCAAAACTGCAATGTAAACTGCAATTTAAACATCGTGCCTATATCTGAAATGATGGAAACTGGCACACCGTGAAGGCGAACAATCTCTCGGATGTAAATCTCAGCCAACCGATCTGAAGAATAAGTAGTACCCACTAGAATGAAGTGCGTAGACTTGGATAGCCGATCCACAATCACCCAAATAGCATCGAACTTCCTCAAAGTCCGTGGGAGCCCAACTATGAAATCTATGGTGATCCGCTTCCACTCTGGAATCTCTATCTCTGAAGCAACCCACCTGGTCTCTGATGCCATATATTACCTGCTGACAATTAAGACACCGAGCTACAAACCCAACTATATGCTTCTTCATTCTCCTCCATCAATAGGCAATAGTGCTGCCTCAAGTCCTGATACATCTTTGTGGCACCCGGATGGATGGAATACCACGAGCTGTGGGCCTCCTCAAGAATCAACTCCCGTAGCCCATCTATATTGGGCACATATATCCGGCCATGCATCCTCAACACCCCATCGTCTCCAATAGTAACATCTCTTGCATCATTGTGCTGAACTTTGTCCTTGAGGACAAGTAAATGAGGCTCATCATACTCGCGCTCTCTGATGCGATCAAATAAGGAAGACCGAGAAACCAAACAAGCTAGAACCCTCCGAAATATCTAATCTCACGAACTGGTTGGCCAAGGCCTGAACATCAACTGCAAGAGGTCTCTCACCAACAGGACTGAATGAAAGGCTACCCAAACTCACTGCCTTCCTACTCAAGGCATCGACCACCACATTGCCCTTCCCCAAATGATACAAAATAGTAATATCATAGTCCTTTAATAGCTCTAACCATCTCCGCTGCCTCAAATTTAGATCCTTCTGTTTGAACAAGTGCTGGAGGCTCCGATGATTAGTAAGTACGTCACAAGACACACCATGGAGATAGTGACTCCAAATCTTAAACACATAAACAATGGCAGTCAACTCCAAATCATGAATAGGGTAGTTCTTCTCATTAGACTTCAACTGGCACGAAGCATAAGCAATCACTCTACCCTCCTACATCAAAACACACCCAATACTGATCTGAGAAGCATCACATTACAGTCTATAAGAACTAGAAGCTGATGGTAGAACTAGAACTTGAGATGTGGTCAAGGCAGTCTCGAGCTTCTGAAAGCTCTCCTCACACTCATCCGACCACCTGAAAAGAGCACATTTTTGGGTCAATTTGGTCAAGGGCAATGCAATAGACAAGAAACCCTGCACGAAGCGACGGTAATAACCAGCCATACCAAGAATGTTCCGAATCTCCATAGCTCTAGGCAGTTTGGGCCAACTCTAAACCGCCTCTATCTTCTTTTGATCCACCTGAATACCCTCACTGGACACCACGTGCCCCGAGAATGCCACCGAACTGACTCAAAACTCACACTTGGGGAACTTTGCATAAAGCTTCTCCTCCATCAATCGCTGCAACACAACCCTCAAATGCTGGGCATGCTCCTCCTGGCTACTAGAGTACACCAGGATATCATCAATGAACACAATAACAAACGAGTCGAGATAAGGCTGAAATACACTGTTCATAAGATGCATGAACGTTGCTGGCGTGTTGGTAAGCCCAAAAGACATCACAAGGAACTCATAATGACCATAACGGGTCCTGAAAGCTATCTTAAGAATATCCGAGTCCCGAATCTTCAGCTGGTGATACACAGACCTCAAATCAATCTTGGAGAACACCCTCGCTCCCTGAAGCTAGCAAAATAGATCATCAATACGTGGCAAAGGATACTTGTTCATGATTGTGACTTTATTCAACTGCGTATAATCAATGCACATTCTCACAGTACCATCCTTCTTCTTCACAAACAGAACAGGTACACCCGAAGTGACACACTAGGCCTAATAAACCCCTTATCAAGAAGTTCCTGAAGCTGCTCTATCAACTCCTTCAGCTCAGCTGGTGTTATATGGTATGCGAAATGAGCTGAGTGACCGCCACCAAGTCAATGCCAAATTCAATATCTGCCCGACAAGTCTGCAGGAAACACATCCGAAAAATCTCGCACCACCGGAGACGAATCAATAGTAGGGGTCTCATCACTAACATCCCTTACAAAGGCCAAATAAGATAAACAATCCTTCACAACCATCCACTAGGCCTTCAAGTATGAAATCACTGTACTGGGAACATAGAATAGAGAACCTCGACACTCAATCTGTGGCAATCCTGGCATCACCAACGTCACGATCTTAGCGTGACAATCCAGAATAGCATGACATAGAGACAACCAGTCCACACCCAAGATCACATCGGAATCAACCATACTAAGCAACAGGAGATCAACTCTAGTCTCCAATCCCCCAATGGTCACTACACACGACTGATATACATGGTCCACAACAATAGTATCGCCTAATGGCATAGATACATGAACAGATGAAACTAGAGATTCACGGGGCATATCTAGATAATGAGCAAAATAGGATGATACATACAAATAAGTGGAACTAGGGTCAAATAATATAGAGGCATCCCTGTGGAAAATTGGGACAATACATGTGATTACTGCATCTGAAGCAATGGTATCTGGTATGTGGGAAGTGCATTGAATTTGGGCTGACCGTACCTTGATCAGCCTCCCCCTCTAGGGCGACCTCTAGTTGACTAAGCCCCACCTCGAGCTGGCTGAGCGGGTGGTGTAGCTGCAGGTGCTGGTGCCATCGGCCGGGAACTCTGCTGTGGAGTCCCATTCAACAATGTAGGGCAATCTCTCTTGATATGACCAACATCCCCGCACTCGAAACAACCCCTCCTCTAGCGGAACTGCTGCTCCTGATATCCTGAGGAACTACCTGTAGAAACCTGGGCGGACGAGGCATGGTGAGAACTCTGTGCTGGTAGTGCACTGAATGAAGACTGGCTTGAGCGAGCAATGTAAGAACCGTGGCTAACTTATGCACCACGATGAGTTGGTCGAGTCGTCTGAGCATGCCTGTTAGGACGACCCTTGCCGTGGTGGAATTGACCCCCGGAAGGAACACCACTAAAACCACCCAATCCACGAAGCCTCTTGGCCTCCCTCTCAACCCTTTCCTGGCTGCGGACCATCTCTATATGTCGAGCAATGTCGACCACCTCATCAAAAGTAGCGCCAGATACCCTCTCTCGAGTCATAAGAACCCGGAGTTGATATGTGAGGCCATCGATGAACCTCCTGATCCTCTCCCTATAAGTGGGAACCAACCAAAATGCACGAAGGTCCAACTCAGAAAACCTCATCTCGTACTGCATCACGGATATCTCATCCTAACGAAGCTACTCAAACTGTCTGCGCAGCTTCTCTCTGCGGGACTAAGGCATGAACATCTCCAAGAAGAGAACGGAGAAATCCTGCCATGTAAGTGGTGCTGCACAAATCAGCCTACGCCTCTCAAAAGCCTCCCACCAACTGAAGGCATCCCCAGAGAACTGAAAAAATAGTGAACGAGACCCCAATAGTCTCCAAAATACTTGCTGTACGGAGAATCCTCACACTTGTCCAAGAAACCCTGGGCATCCTCCACCGTTGTACCACTAAAAGATGGAGGTTGGAGTCTCCCAAACCTCTCCAATCTCCGCTGCTCATCATCAGACATGACAGGAACCACATGGGCCTGAGCAACTGCAACCGGCTAGGTTGGTAGTGCCCCAGGTGTCTGGAGTCCTTGCATCACCTGCTCTAGTGTGCGGGCGATGGGAGTCTGAGTAGCTCCCCCAGCCTGAGAAGTGGTCGTTGCGGCCGGAACAGAGACCGCCTGAGCAAGACTGGAGCACACGGTTAGAATCTGAGCTAAGGCCTCCTGAAGGCCTGGAAACACGATGGGCAAAGCTGGTGCCTGAGCTGGCCCCACTAGCTCAACTGTATCTAGTACCTGCTCCTGAGATAGAGCGAGTGGGTCTGCAGGCGTACGAGCTGCGCCTCTACCCCTACCGCGGCCTCTACTGCGACCTCGGCCTCTCCCGACCCTAGCTGGTGGTATTGGTGAGTGTCCATCCTGTCCAGTAGTACGTGTCCTCAACATCTGTGAGAGAATAGAATAACAGAAGTTTAGTTACCAGAATCAACATATTCGCACGGCAAGAATTCAAGAATGTGAAGTTTCCTAGGGGTTTGGCAGCCTCTCGAAGATAAGTACAGACGTCTCCGTACCGATCCGCAAGACTTTATTAAACCTGCACATGACTCATGAAACCTATGTAGCCTAGGCTCTAATAACAACTTGTCATGACCCAAATCCTAAGTTGTCGTGATGTCGCCTATCGTGGTACTAGGCAAGCCGACATTTCAAAATACTACCAACATTTAATAGAAAATGAATCCAGCAATTTTAAATAACCAGAGTTTTCATAAAATGGGGAAAAACCCCAAACACAAATGCGAAAAATAACTCCCAAATTGGGGTGTCACTGAGCTCATGTGCATCTATACATCACTAGTCTAGAAAAGAAATGTCTACGAAAGTCTGGATCAAAATACAAGTAAAGAAATGATAAGGAAGGAGAAACAAGGACTGCGAACGCCGGGTAGCTACCTCGTAGTCTCCAAAGATCAACCGTGCACGATATCAACGTCCACCGTGTCCGGAAACATCTGGATCTGCACATGACGTGCAGGGTGTAGCGTGAGTACAACCAACTCAGTAAGTAACATTAGTAAATAAGAAACTGAAAGATAGTGACGAGCTACACAATTATAGTTCATTTTCAGTAGTCTCAAAAGGAAAGTAGGCATGCTTTCAAATCCGGCAATTTAAATCTCCAGGTCAAGTTCAAGTAAAACCGAATATAATATCTCATAGAAGTTTCAACAACAGTGACATATAGCAGCTACGTGAAACAACATTGAAAGCAAATACAACCACTCAAGGAAATAATCACTAGCCTTTCTCAATAGCTCATCACCGGCTCTCAGCCCTCAACAGTCACACTAAATAGGTAACTGCGCTCACTGGGGTGTACAGACTCCAGAGGGGTTCCTACAACCCAAGCGCTATAATCTGCACGGACAACTCACGTACTGCACGGACAACTCACGTGCTATAATATCATATCAGAATCCGCACGGACAACTCACGTGCTATAGTATCATATCAAGATCTGCACGGATAACTCACATGCTATGGTATCAATATCTCACAATCAGGCCCTCTGCCTCACTCAGTCATCAACCTCTCCATTATCACGGGCTCTTAGTAATCATGGAAATTGGCCCAAACACAGAAATGACATAACGTATCAACAAGGAATAAGAGAGACTAGGGTAAAATGTGTATGTAAGACTACGACTAAGTACAAGTAGCAAGTAGCAAGTAATTCAACAGGTATCGTGGCCTTTGTGGGTCCCTGCACTACTAACACATAGCCTGAACATTATTTACAGTTAAATTTCTATAATACATGGAGAGCATATAGCTAACAACAAGTTATTCCACTTTATAGTTTCACGGAACAGACCAAGTCACTTCCTACGGTGCACGCCCACACGCCCGTCACCTAGCATGTGTTTCACCTCCAAACCAATCACATAACACAAAATCCAGGGTTTCATACCCTTAGAACCAGATTTAAAACTATTACTTACCTCAATCCGAGCAAAACTCTACTCCAATATGCCTTTGCCTCGCAAGTCTGCCTCCAAATGTCCCGAATCTAGCCACAAGTACTACAATACAATCAATATGGGCTAAATGAATAAATTCCACAAGAAAAATACAAAATTATAAGCCAAAATCAGAAATTGGCCAAAAGCTGGCCCCGAGCCCATGTCTCAAAAACCGACAAAAGTAACAAAAACCAAAACCTGTTCACTCACGTGTCTAGTCATACCAAATTTATCAAAATTCGACATCAAATCGACACTCAAATCTCCAAAATCAACTCTCCAAATCCCTAGCCTCAAATCCCCAAATTACACCTCAAAAACACATCAACTACGCGTTAAAATCAATGGGGAAACATAATTATTGAAGAAATTTAACAAGTGACTTACCTCAAGAATCCCTTCGAAATCTCACTCAAAAATCGCCCAATTCTGAGTTTGCAAAGTCAAGAAGTGATAAAACCTTCGGAACCCAACGTTTATATTCTGCCCAGGTTTTTTGCACCTGCGGCCACTTATCCGCACCTGCGGAACTGCTTCTGCGGTTAAATCTATGCTTCTTCGGAATCCACTTATCCAGCTGCCTCCGCTTCTGTGAGCCCTAGACCGCATCTGCGCAATTGCAGGTGCAGAAAATCGCATCGCACCTTCGCACAAGCCCGCACCTGCGCCCTTAAGCCCGCTTCTGCGACCACGCAGTTGCAGAAGAATCTTCGCACCGGCGACCTCTGCTCACCTCTCCCTTGGCTGCTCCTGCGGCTCTTTTCTCGCTTCGGTGGGCTCGCACCTGCGGTTCCCCATCCGCAGGTGCGATTACACCAGCAGGAATCAAACTTCAGCAATCCTTCAACATCCAACTTTGATCCATTAGCCAGCTGAAATCAACTCAAGGCCCCAGTACATAAACCAAACATACCTACACGTCCTAAAACACGATATGAACTTAGTCGAATCCTCAAAGCACCTCAAACAATATCAAAAACACGAACCGCACATAGATTCAAGCCTATTGAACTTTTATATTTTTAAATTCTACAAATGACGCTGAAACCTATCAAATCATGTCCGATTGGCCTTAAATTTTACACACAAGTCACAAATGATCCCGCGAACTTACTCCAACTTCCGAAAACCAATCCGACCACGATATCAAAAAGTCTACTCCCAATAAAACTTTCAAAAATTCCAACTTTTGCCAATTCGAGCCTAATTCTACTGCGGACCTCCAAATCACAATTCGGACACGCTCCTAAGTCTAAAATCACTTAACGGAGCAAACGTAACCATCAAGACTCAATCTGAGGTCGTTTACACATAAGTCAACATCCGATCAACTTTTCCAACTTAAGCTTTCAATTAAGAGACTAAGTGTCTCAATTCACTCTGAAATCTCTCCGAACCCGAACCAACTAACCCGGTAAGTCATATAACAGCTATAAAACACATAAGGGGAAGTAGGGGAACGGGGCTACAACTCTCATAACGACCAGTCGGGTCGTTACATAAAGACATCACCATATGTTCACACCAATCATAACAAGTCTTAAGATATATTATGCCGACTATCTATCTCCTTTATCTGTCACTCATGGTGTATGACAATCTTTATACTCATCGACTTACTCTTACTTCAACCGCTAGTCATACTCATTTATACTGGGTTTCATACTCAGCCTATTATTGCATTGCTGCATTCAGCCTTATACTAAAGTTTTATTTTCTCTCACAAACTGTAATTACCTAGATACACTCACTATATACAGATTCTGTATCACGTAGTGCCACTATTGGGCTTATACTCAGTGTACTTAAATTATGTAATCTTACACCACAGTCACACTTGTAACATCACCATTACTATATCATTGATATTATCAAATCACTTCATTAGGAATTAAGTTTGAGAATTATATAAGCATTTTTCTCAAAATATCTTTCATTACCAATCCCAATAGCCTAGACATGGGTAAACTATTGCACTTCTTAGTTTCCCCTTACCTCTTCTCTTTCCTGATCACACTCACAATAGATAGTTGTATCTACAACCTCAAATTTTTAATAAGCCGATCTTAGGCAAAAATTATATCCTTAGACCACTTTGCCAATCAAATTTGACTAACTCCTGAACTTATTAAATAAATTATTAAAGAGGTTCCTCTGAAAATAATTTTATACCAAAATATACAACCTGTCAAATCTCAACTACAACAGATGCAGAACACGACATGTACTCAAGGTCATACTATAATTAACATTTGATTATCCAAACCGTGTACGTCAATTGTGTCGTTCAACAGAGGAGGATACACGTGTTCTAGTTGTATGCAAATGGGACATCCCAATGTTCAATTTGATCTATCTCAAAGCACGAATAAGGAATTAAAGAAGGGAAAATATCCCCGATGTTCAGTAGCCTCAAGGTTATAATTATGGGCGTCTACATAGCCATGAAGAAGATTCTGCCAAACACTGCTCCATGACCCAAAACATAAAGCCTAGGCTCTGATACCAACTTTATCACGTCTCACACTACTTCCTAGACGTGATTGGAATCCTGTACACACCACCCGCCATGAGAACTATACTTTCATACCTTAGCCATTAATTTGCAGCATTTGATAAATAAAATGAGTATCCAAATAATCTGATAATCAATTACAAATAATTAATATCTCAAAATATTAAATAAAAAATATAGCCCAAATCTTACACTAGACCACGGAGAATCTAAGAGAATATAAAGATTGTCATGGACAATAGTATATGCATGTACAATTGGACATGCATGTACGGAGTGAGTTATACCTAAATATAACCCAGTAAGATCTTCGACCCGCCACTCTGAATATCTTTGGAACAAGTGTTAGAAAATACAAATACACAACGAGCACAAAAATAATATGCACACAAATTCTTTCACCATATAGTTACTTCATAAGGTCCAAACAATTATTCAATAACAACACTATATATTTGAGCACAAATCATACTAAGGACTTGTCATAAATGGCAGCGAAAAAAATTAATCAAACACCCCGACGAGTCCACGCCAGCTTACACAATACTCCAAATATATTACGGCGGCACACACAATGCCCAAAAAATATTACGGCGGCGAAGAAATAATTTCTAACATCCCAACGCCATAGCACGAGATTACGCCACTCTACAAATTACTTGTTAAATAATTTTCAGCCTTTTCACAAAATAGTATACATTTGCGGCTAGTCTAAGACCATCAATTCTGTCAAGCATACGCTCGTCCCAACACATGGACCAGGCAGACAAAACACACTTTCAAGTGGGTTTTGAAAAAAGCAATCAACAAAGCTTAAAGTCTCACTTACCTCGTTACCGGCAAATCCCCCAACATTGCAAAGTCCAAAACTCCAACCAAACAACCTCCATTGACCTCGGTCGACGCAAAAGAATTATTTATCAATGTCAATTATACTAGTCGGGTTATTGCATGATTTCAAAAAAGTTATCGTCAAAGTCCTCTAAAAAGTCGATTCCCCGTCAACACGGTCGAACCTCAAAATAAAATCTAAAATCAGATTACTCATTAGCTCATGAGTCTAAATCTATAAATATTATCTCAATCCAAGTCCAATAGGTCGCCAATTACTTATTTTCTCATTCAGGGATTTAGGTTCAAACCCGTAAAAATCTATGTTATAATCCTCAATCTCAACTTACAAATATAAATACAACAACGGGTTAAATCTGAATTTATGAATCCAATCAATACATTAAAATATAATCTCATTTCAATACAAATCTCATATTTAAAATCAATCTTGATTACGAGTAATATCTCAAATCCAACAATATCACATTACAATGGTACTTAGTAAATAGAAATAGTAATATGAAGTTACCTTGAGTTTCATAAGAGAATCAGATGCCGATTGGGGTGGCTGTCACAATTCTCAACATCATATTTCATCAAATACTAATTCGTGCTTCTTGACCTTTAAAATTAAAAACTTTTTATCCAAATTAGCTTTCAAAACACTACGGCGTTGTCTTCTCCATCCAAATATTTCCTTGATCTCGTGCTATTTCGTAACAATTGGATTTACCAATAATTGTTCTTTACTTATCAAGTACTTTGTTTTTCTTCTAGTTCTTAAATAGCTTTAGGTGAGCAAAAGCTTAATTTGTCCCTCGGGTGTTATTTTTGGCAAAAGTACTTGAAGTGCTTATCAATCCCTAAAGCCCATATAGTTTTTCCTTTGTCATTCTCGCGGGCTTTTGCTCATTTTTCTTTTCAAAACCAATTACCAAAATAACCTTACCATAACTTTGAGGTTATTACAAAATATTTTGAAATGAATTCCTAGTGGTTTTTTTTTTTTTTTTTGGTAGTCTCTAGATATTAGAACCTACTTTATCATGCATTGCCAGTAAGTTTTGTATGCCCCATTTTTACTAGGCTAGAACTAAATGCTTGTATGTATAGCAAATATATTGTAAATATTTAATTTTTGCTCTTTCCATTTCTCCTACATGATATTTTTTTTATGGTCTATTGTGTGTGTTTGTAGATTTTAGCATTATATTATTAATTAGTTTGTTAAGGGGTTAAAGGGATTGGTTTTTTTTTTTCATTCTTCACCCAAATTGGGCCAAAATTTGGGGCCAATCAGCAGCCCAAATCTATTTGACCCGGTGCAAGATGATATTGAGATCAAATGGCATAGTTTCATCGTTTCATTTAGGAATCTTAAGATTCAATCTCGTTCGTTCATCTCATCTTGATCCAACGATCCTCATTAGCCTTCCCTATCCGTCTCTCCCTTTCCTCTCTACCGCCGCCCCTCTCTCCATGTCATCCCCGCCGGCTGCTGCCGTCCGCCACCTCCAAATCACCCTAAAATTTCACCACTTCTTCTTCTCAACCTTCTCTCCATGAACCCACAATCCAAATCTCCCAAATTTCTACCAAAAAAGGCAAAATTCAACCCTAATCGTACCGCCACCCTTGCCGCCGATGTTCACCGCCTCCAACCCCCCCCCCCCCCTAAAGTTTCACCACTTCTTCATCTCAACATCCTCTCCATGAATCCAAGCCTCAAATCCTCTAAATCCTTACTAATCTCCTTAAATCTAGCTTTGACTGAAATCCCAGTTTACTTTGTTCTTGAAAGTTTTTCAAGTTTTAGCCGCCCCCACACCATAATACCTACATAAATGGATAAATCTCAAAGAAATCTATCCATTCCTACCGATTTCATCCCCAAAAAACACCACAGCCGCCGGCGACCACCACTGCAGGTCCGCTAGATTTCTTTTATGACAGGTACGGACATGAAGAGGGATTCTCATGATATGGGACAAAACTCGTCAACAAACAAAACCAACACACATGGAGAGATCATGGACGGAAAGCATTCATTGTAGCTTTTTTGTGGTGCATGGTTTTCCCAAGAAAGGATCAGAAGATCAACATTAAGTTATCTGGGATAGTCACTGCCATGATGAAAAGAAATGATTCCTCCATTTTTCCTATGGTGTTAGAAGTTACCTTCCGTGCTCTGACCAGGTGCTGGGAAGGAAAAGGTTTCTTTGAAGGTTGCAATCTACTGCTCCATATGTGTTTCATGGATCATCTTTTTTGCCATCCATATCAGGTAGATCACCATACTGGTTGGGGTAATCATGTTCGCCAGTATAATGCTAGATTGAAAAGTGAGCTGGGGATTCGTAGTTTTCCCGAATGTGTCCCGGACTGGAGGGAATATCTTCACTCATTAACAAATGATCGGATCACGTGATATTATCCTTGGTTTTTTGTAGAATATGTCATCTATAAGTCATTTTGTCATCCGTTTCTGATCTTGATGGGGCCTCGTGGTTATCATCCATATGCTCCCATGAGAGTTCTACGTCAGTTGGTCCACAAATAGATAGTGCCCCCGGTACAGACTATGGAAAACTTTATCTGGGAAGCAACATCAGAGGATCCCATTCGTGAAACTTATGCTTAGCATGTTTGGAATAGCCATATGATACTCGAGCGTGGCACAATGGTGGCAAATCGAGATTAGGGCGAGCTGAATCCTTCTTATCTTTGGTGGTTCTATAATCAAGATTCTCTTACAAATAGACCAGGGACAATTGTGAATAGCACCACAGAGTGGGAGGCCGAGATTCGAAACAGAATTGGGTTGGCTGTGGAAAAGATGAAAAATGGTTATGAATCTAGCTTGAGAGCACTACAAGAGGAACTCGCCATCGTTAAAATGGATAGGGACCTGCAGTATGAGGTTTTTGAGAAAGAAAAATCTCAGCGGGCACGAGAGAGACAAGCACTCAAGGCCCAAAATCAGCAGAAGAACATAGTCATAACCGCTCAACAACAAAAAGAAAGAGAAGCCCAGTTTGGGGTTGTCTGTGATCATGAGCGCAGAGGTTTCGCTCCACTAATCCAAGATCTAAGGGATCGATTAGAAGGTGTTGAGTGAAATAAGGAATGCCAGATAGCCAAACTAGAAATAGAAAGACATCACTACCAAAAGGTGATAGATCGATTGGAGGGGGAGTTAGTAGACGTTGGGCGGCAGAGAGATATGGCTTTAGAGCGCGAGCATGATGTGCTAAATATTGCCGAAACTCGTGGACAACAAAATAAAGAGTTGCATTTAGCTCAAGAGCATATTAAGGGAATGATCCTCGAGGTAGCCACATATACCTCCCGAGCATGCAAGAGTTGCCAAGGAATGATGCCTGAGTTATTTGCAGAAGTATTATTGAACGTCGCCCATCATATATTTGCAGACTTAGAGAGGATATACCGCGATGTTGGGGGTAAGCCACAGGAACGAGCGTCTTGATTACAGTGATGACAGGTGATACTACTGCAGAGATCAGAGTCGTCTTTTAGTTGGCAGTCCACTTTGATTGTTCCTTTGTTGTCTTTGAGTCTGTAAGAGCATTATGGTGTTTTGAGTCATGTTGTTTTGCCTTTTTTCGTTTGAGTCGAGTCTGGTCTTGTTTAAATGTTTCTTAATTTTTGTTTGAATGAATCAATGAAATAGATTTTGTTTTAGGAAAATTCAAAAATGAACCAAAAGATTCTTGTATTTGTAAATAAAAATAAAAAAAAGAAGAAAAAAGAAAAATTAGTCATGTACCTGAACTACGTAATGATCTGATTCATGCAGCGACATAATACGTACGCAACCCACAAAAATGTTTGATCGAAATTTTCTTCAACGACTCTAGGATGAGTGAAAAGAAAAGCAAAAAAAGAAGAAGAAGAGAGAGGCAAGAAAATAAAAGCATCAATAAGATGCAACCTGATAAGCCGGAATGAAATACGAAGCCTTCCAAAAGCATGTTAGAAATGGTGATAATGTTAGGAGCATGGCATATTACGTGTGATTCATATCTATAAAATGCTTACACCTAACATGTTTGTTGTCTCTTATATAGTAAGCTTAAGGTGTTTGGTTTGTGGTGATCTTGGAAACATATCATTTCTTCACCAGATCTAAGGGAAATGTAGCAATGACTAACAATTATGAAATCGAGTTGGTCAGTGACAACCCCAGTCAGTTGAGTAGGAGTTTAAGGAAGTAAGAAAATTGAGACAGAAACTATCTGGTCAGCCTCCGCCTCCGGGTCCCTCAGAAGGAACTTCCATCGTACCACTGGCTACTTAAACACCGTTCAACGAGCGATCACATTCTACCACCAAGTTATGTGCTAAACTACAGCTTCAATGACGCCCCTAGTAGCTCTAATGTGTGACCTCCTACCGCACCGGTCAGGAACACTCCTCTCGTCGTGTCTGGCGCGCCGGTATATACAATCCTGTCGGAAGCCAAACAACGAGCCACCATCTCATGCTTATGATGGGAATACCACTCTACAAATATGGCTATCATGGTCTCGCCTCCATACAATTAGACTCCTCAGTACGAGTCATCGGTGGAAACGGAAAAGGCTGCCAAGACCGGTGAGCCTGATGAAATGGCTAGAAAATGAAAAGTCGTAAGTAGAACATAAAAAACATACAAGGACTAGGTGGTCAAAAAAGTGTTTCATTCAGTGACCTATGCATTTTCCCTCGCATCGATTTGCCACCAGGGTTCAGGACTCCGAAATTTGAGAAATGCGATGGACACGACGACCCTATCACCCACTTAAAAAGGTATTACAACTAGATGAGGGGTGCATGAGGAAAAAAAAGTTGCTAATGGCTTATTTTGGAGAAATTCTGGTGGGAGTAGCCTCTGAATGGTTCATTGACCAAGATATCTCCCATTGGCATGTTTGGGACGACATGGCACGAGCCTTCATTAAACAATTTCAATACAACATTGATATTGTGCCGGATCGCAATTCGCTGTCCAATATGAAGAAAAAGCCAACTGAAAGCTTTAGGAAGAATGCAATCAAGTGTTGGAAGCAAGCGGCTAGAGTCAAGCCATCCATGGACAACCACGAGTTGATCACTAAATTTCTGGAGGCTCAAGAGGCTGATTACTTTCAAAACATGATGTTCGCGATGGGTAGACCTTTTGTAGAAATGGTCGAAAATGACCTCAAGACTGGCAAAATTGTAAGTCAAGTTGCTCTTAAAGCCATCACCCAAGCAATCCAAAATAGGTCGGGAAGTTTGGAGAACAGAAAAAAAAATAAAGGGTCCATGATGACTTCGGGATCCAGGGAAGTCCAAAGAGGGGCATCTCACCCTTATGTGCAAGTCAGCACGGTCAATCCAGCTACCCTCAACATTATTATGCCCCGCCAATTCGTCGGTACTCTGTGGGTCCACCACAATATACGGTGTTTAATTCCCAGTCTTATGCTTGGCCTCCCAATCAACAGGTACGGGCACCAGCTCCAAGGATCCCCTGACCTCAACATTAAAATATTCGGGTACCCTACAATGCTCATCACGGGCAGGATTATGGTCGAGAGAAGAGGTCGGTGGAAAAATACTTCATTTGGTGAATCCTACACTAGTCTGTTCCAAAAGTTGAAGCAGATGGGCGTAATTTGATCCATATTTCTCCACCATATGCATCCCGATTTACATGGATTTCAAGCAAATGCTACATGCGAATATCATTCAGGTGCCCCGGGGCATAGCACAAATGATTGTTGGACTCTGAAGAGAACCACAAAAAGACTAATCGCTAAAAGGTTTATTGTGGTGACAAATGGCGAGGACCCTCCTAATGTGACAAACAACACGTTGCCAACACAAAATAGTGTTAAGTGTGGGAATGATTGGCCGAGATCAAGAATGCAAGCCGGTTGGTCGAGCAGGAATGACAGTAGGAATGATTTAAGAAGGAACAGGACTAGAAGTAGGTCCAAGCCAAGATATGCCCTTCATTGTTAAAGGCGCCTAGTGCTCAGCGAAGGCGACTTTATTTGCTCCAAAAGTCTCGAGGTTGGAAGTACCCTCCACTAATCCAAGCCCAAAGTTGTATGTCCTGGGGGGCTGCCCTGTCACAAGGCAGAATCAGGGTAGTACAAAAGGAATAACAGAGCCGATCATAATCAAACTCGCCGTACAACCCCATGTGACATACCCGGAAACCATTCCTTGGAACTACAACAAAATTGTGGTGACCTACAAAGGCAAGGAAATCATTGAATAAGTCGGGGAAACGGGAGGTTTAACTCGGTCGGGGAGGTGTTACTCTCCGAAAGAGTTGAGGAAGGCCAAGCAAATCAAACAATGATAAATGCCAATAAAGAAGTCAGTCACTGAAGAAGAGGCGAGAGAGTTTTTGAAAAAGATGAAAGTTTAGGATTACTCAATCATTGACCAGTAGAGGAAGACTCCTGCTCAAATCTCTCTACTATCTCTGCTCATACATTCAGAAGAGCATGCCCGTGTATTAATCAAGATCTTGAATAAGGCACATGTCTCAGAAAAGACCATAATGAATAAGTTAGAGAAGATGGCCAACAGATTTTTTGATGTCAACGGAATCTCCTTTGCTGATGATGAACTCCCCGATAAGGGATCCGAGCACAATAGGGCTTTCCACCTGGCCGTCAAATGTGAGGGGCACTACATAAAGCAAGTAATGGTTGATGGAAGCTCGAGCGTAGATGTATGCCCTTTCTCTACTTTGCAAGGCAAAAAGATCAATACATACAGAATCCGACCCAGCAATGTCCGCATCCGGGCTTTTGATGGCTCAACAAGAGACAACATTGGATAAAATAGCCTCACTATGACAATTGGGCCTGTTGATTTTGAAATTGTCTTCCAAGTAGTGGACATGTAAACTTCTTATAGCTTTCTTCTTAGAAGGCCATGGATCAATGTGGGTGGAGCCGTGCCATCTACCTTGCATCAAATGCTCAAGTTCAAACATGACAGGAAAGAAATTTGTTCACGAAGAAGACGAATAATCCATTTATAAGGACCCATTAATCTCGTGTATTGAGGCCAAGGAAGGGAATGATTCTATTATCTATCAGGCTTTCGAAGGGTTGTTGTGGACCATGTTAAGGAAGGAAAGCCCACTCTGCATCCTCGTTTTTCCGCCACATCTGTGATGGTGGTGCAGTATAAAAACAAAGGTGATATCCAGAGTTGTAACAATTATAGGGGTATCAAGTTACTGAGTCATACCATGAAAGTGTGGGAGAAGGTGGTTGAAGCGAGGGTGAGGATGATAGTGTCTGTATTTGATAACTAGTTCGGGTTCATGCTGGGTCGTTCAACCACAGAAGCTATTCACCTTATTAGGCGGTTGGTGGAACTGTACAGAGAGAGAAAGAAGGATCTGCACATGGTGTTTATTGACCTAGAGAAAGCGTATGACAAGGTTCCTAGAGAAGTTCTCTGGAGATGCATGGAGGCAAAAGGCCGGTCGGTCCCTTACATTATGGCGATTAAGGACATGTATGCTGGGGCAAAGACTCGAGTTAGGACAGTAGGAGGCGATTCTGATCATTTTTCGGTGGAAATGGGATTACGCCAAGGTTCTACCCTCAGTCCGTTTTTGTTCGCCCTGGTGCTGGACGCATTAACACACCATATTCAAAGGGAGGTGCCATGGTGCATGCTATTTGCCAATGACATAGTTCTGATTGATGAGTCGCGAGCCGGTGTTAACGATAGGCTGGAGGTTTGGAGACAGGCCCTTGAGTCTAAGGGTTTCAAGCTGAGCAGGACGAAGACAAAATACCTGGAATGTAAGTTTAGCTATGTGCCGGGGGAAGTGGACGTGGATGTGAGGCTTGAATCACAGGTCATCCCAAGTAGAGGCAGCTTCAAGTATCTTGGGTCGATTATCCAGGGGGAGGGGAGATCGATGAGGAAGTTACACATCGTATTGGTATAGGATGGATGAAGTGGAGGTTAGCATCTGGAGTCTTGTGTGATAAAAGAGTGCCACCGTTACTCAAAGGTAAGTTCTATAAAGTGGTTGTTAGACTGTCCATGATGTATGGGACTGAGTGTTGGCCTGTAAAGAACTCACATATCCAGAAGATGAAAGTAGCGGAAATGAGGATGCTGAGGTCGATGTGCGGGCACACCAGAATGGATAAGATTAGGAATGATGATATTCGGGAGAAGGTGCATGTGGCTCCTATTGATGACAAGATGCGGGAAGCGAGACTCAGATGGTTCGGGCATATTCAGAGGAGAAGCCCAGATGCGCCAGTAAGAAGATGTGAGGAGTTGGTTGTGGAGGGCACGAGAAGAGGTAGAGGGCGACCTAAGAAGTATTGGAGAGAGGTGATCAGGCAGGATATGGCGAGGCTTCAGATTTCCGAAGGCATGACACTGGATAGGGAGATGTGGAGATCGAGTATTAAGGTTGTAGGTTAGGAGGTAGTCTGAGTCTTTCCTTACTTTGTACCATTACGAGACCAGTCTGGTAGGGTTCTTGTCTAGGATAGTTAGTGGCAATGTTGTGTCTTACTATTTCACTTTTCAGCGCAAGTACTATTTACTAGCTATCGCTTTTGCTATGCATCTTGCTTCTGAATTTTATATTGTTCCTGTTTTTCATATGATTTCTTTGTTGATACTAATATTGTCTCCTTTTTGTCTTTTTGTCTTTTTGTCTTTTTGTTTTCTTGAGCCGAGGGTCTTTCGGAAACAGCCTCTCTATCCCTTCTGGGTAGGGGCAAGGTCTGCGTACACACTACCCTCCCCAGATCCCATTAATGGGATTGTGCTGGGTTGTTGTTGTTGTTGTTGTTGTTTTATCTGTGATGGTGGTGCACTTATGCTGAGATAAGGTTATGAGCTAGGAAAAGGCTCGGGGCATCATTCCAAGGAATTTCAGAACCTATTTCTTCGTTCATTAACAAGGGTACTTTTGGCTTAGGTTTCAGGCCAAGAAAAGCGGATGAAGACAAAGTCAAGCACCGCAAAAAGCATAGATGGGACTTGCAGAAACCGTTCCCTCCCATTTTTTACACTTTTATCAAGCCACGTCTCCAAGAGGGTCAAAATTCCTTGGCGTAGGAAAATATTGATGAAATTTGCCATGGCGTCAGCCAGATTTTTTCTGAAGTATGATCCAGGTTGGTGAAGGCACTAGTCATGCTGATATGCAACTAATTGACCCAAACACCATGCTTAACAACTGGGAAGCAACTCTTTGCAGTTTCTTTTTGTATTTAGGTTACATTCAGGGTTGTAATCCAAACCTCTTAATTTGATGTTAACCCTTCTATCCTTTCAAATTCAATAAAAATGTAGTGCAAATTCGCATTAAGTTCTGTATCTTTTCCTTTTTTTCTAATTCGTGTCATTTTGTTTCCATTTCAGTTTTGTTAATGCCGGCTTTAATAACATGACATGCATGCGGAATTCATGCCCAGATCTTAAAAACCTATCTAATTTTTAAATTATGCATCGAAAGGTTGAATATGATGAAGATGAGGCTGTTGAGGAAATAAAAGGAGAATTGGATTAATTTGAAAACAAGTCTAAGCCCAAACTCAATGAAACTGAGCCACTTAACCTTTGATGTCATGAAGAAATTAGAGAAATGAAGATAAGCATTTACACGAAACAAAAAACTAGAGATGCCTTGATTCAAATTTTATTTGAATACAAAGATGTGTTTTCTTGGTCTTATGATGATATGCCGGGTTTTAATGCTATTCTAGTGGTTCATAAGCTTCCCACATACCCTAATTTTCCACCAATCCAACAAATGCAACAAGAATTTAAAACGGACATGAGTGATGAAATTAAAGAGTAGATTATGAAGAAATAAAGCGCTAATGTGGTCAGAGCCGTCCGATACACCACCTGGGTGGCAAATGTTTGTGCATGTGTCGTAGAAGAATGGAAAAACTAGAGTCTGTGTTAACTATAGAGACCTAAACAAAGCGAGTCCAAAGGTTAACTTTCTTTACCAAACATTCACATCCTTGTAGATAATTGCGCAAAGCATGAGATACAATCTGTTGTGGATTTCTATTTCGGATACCACCAGATCTTAATGGATGAGGACGATGCAAAAAAGACTACTTTCACCACTCCATGGGGTACATATTGTTATAGGGTCATGCCATTTGGTTTGAAGAACGCAGGGGCAACTTATAGGAGGACCATGACCGCCATTTTTCATGACATGATGCACAAAGAGACTGAAGTATATGTCGATGATATCATCATAAAGTCAAAGACACAAGCTGATCACGTGTGCGATTTGAAAAAGTTCTTCGAACGGCTCTGAAGGCATGACCTTAAGCTCAATCCAGCCAAATGTGCATTTGGAGTTCCATCTGGGAAACTCCTTGGTTTCATAGTTAGCCTGAGAGGCATCGAATTGGATCCATCTAAGATAAAGTCCATTCGAGATCTGCGACTCTCGAAGAATAAAATTGAAGTCATGAGTTTGTTCGGGATATTGAATTACATCAGTAGGTTCATTGCTCAGCTCACAACCACGTGCGAGCCCATCTTTAAGTTGCTAAAAAAGGATGTTGCTATCAAGTGGACGGACGATTGCCAAAAAGCTTTTGACAGGATGAAAGATTATCTGTCAAAAACCACTATACTGGTCCCACCTGAACCTAGAAGGCCTTTATTTTTGTATCATCGGTGATGGATAATTTCTTTGGATGCGCTTTGGGGCAACATGATACGACATGCAAAAAGGAACAGGCACTCTATTATTTGAGCCAGATGTTCACCAATTATAAGGTTAAGTATACCATTTTAAAAAGGACATGTTGCGCTTTGACTTGGATCCCTCAGAAGCCGAGGCATTATCTTTTGGCCTACACTACTTACCTCATATCCAGAATGGATCCTTGAAGTACATCTTCCGAAAGCCAATGCCTATTGGCAAGCACGTAAAAGGGCAAATTCCGGTCACATAGTTCGATAGTGTTTATGTCACTCGCGCCGCAATGAAAGCACAACCTTTGGTGATCATTTGGCAGAGAATCCAAACGATGATGATTATGAAACACTGATCACATACTTCCCAGACGAAATGGTCAACTCAATAGACGGAGTAGTTTCGGACAACAGCCATGCATGGAAAATGTATTTTGATGGGGCTATCAATATCAAATGAGTTGGGATTAGGGCGATCCTCATCTCACCCATTGGACAGCATTACCCTGCAACGACCCGACTTTGATTCTTCTGTACCAAGTGTTACACCCCATATTTTAATATGTAAACGTACATCATAAGTCAATTGATGTAATCTCATAAATGAGATCATCTTTGAAAGTAAATAAAGTAAGTTAATAATATTAATTTTGAGGTTACAAACATTAAGGATCATGGATAACAAGTACCAAGAGGGTTGGAAGTCTTAGAAGCTAAACGAATTAAAAAAATCGGGGAAAGTTATAACCTATACTTTTGGGGTGGGACTAGGGTTATTAACATAATAAGGAGGTTATGTTGAGTTATTTTAGTCGTATGATAGTCGTGTGTTATATTTTTAAGTCAAGCGAGTTGTGGAACAAAAGTTGGCAAAGGTCATCACAAGTTGCATTCATAATGTGCTGAAATTTAGGTAAAATTTAGCTGCTATATACCAAATTGAATATCTACGTGTCTAGTTTCTAATGCATTAAACCGTTGATCGATAAGACATCGAAGTAGCGAGATATTCGCGTTTTTGCGAGACCGCACAAGAAACTCCCAATGGGACCCAGTTAGGCGGTAGTCGACCTACTTCACTTTATAAACGATTTGGACGCCTAGTTTTTGCTCATTTTCGACTCAACTTTGTCTCCAAACTTCTCCTAGCCCTCCTAAACAGATACCATAAGGGTTTGAAGTGATTCCAAAGTGATTATACCATATTTCAACATCAAAAGTTAGTTCTAGTGAAGAACAACACCTCTTTGAGGTTGTGTTGTCATTGAGGATAGTTGTGGGCTGTGTATGGACGAATTTTCAAGTGGTTTCTGCTGGTTTAGGTATATATAATACTCTACTACATGTTCTTGAAGTTGTTTGTATGTTGGTTGCATTATTTAAGCAAGATACTACAAGAGAAGACTTGAAATAGGTTGAAATGTTGTTGTTCTTAATGGCCTGTTTTGGGAAGGTTGTTTCCATGAATTTTAAATGGTTGGAAACCTTGGTAAATGACTCGTTTATGCTGTTATTTTCATGAATATATTGTCTACATGTCGAACTTGATATTGGTATCGTGAATAAGAATGTAAAGGACAATATAACAATGGAAAGTTGTACTTGTTATTGTTGTTGGATTGTTGGATTGTTTGAGTGTGGATTAGGTTATTAATTGGAGGTTTTAAGTCCTCCAATTTTACATGGTATCATGTTGGACATGTTTTTAAGTTAACTAATGTATGATAATGGGGTTGAAGGGTGCTAAAGGGTTTCAATCAGAGCTTGCCGCTCGTCGTGATATGTTGGTGACTTATTAATAAAATATTTTGTACCCTATTGTTGATGTTATTCTTATTGTACTACTATGGTTTTTGTTTTTGGTATATGATATTGGAGGAGGCCCTTGTTATAGAGGAGATGCTGCCCAAATTTACATAAACGAGCTACCAGTTTAAGTTGCAAACTTAGCCGTTACTAAGCACTGCTTTTGAATCTCCTCAACTTTTGGTAAATTAAGTTGAGTTGTTTGAAGAATCGCTTGGAAGTATTAAGGACACAATGGAGTTAAGGTATGTTAACGCTATCCCTTCTTTCCTTTTGTCATGATCCATAAGATACAACGAAACGAGCAAGCACACATCTTTCACAAATGATTCTATTCTTAGAAGTACTAGGGTTGCCTATGTTCTTGATTCCCCATATGTCCTACTATCATATCGTCAGTTCATGGGTCTCATGACATCCCGAGAGATCTTATTGACTTACTTCATTATGCATTGCATTCATTTATACATATATATTGACCCATTACCACATAGTGTTATATATGCGTATATTATATGTATATGGAGTATGGGGGAAAGGTTATGGCATTATATATGCACCACCACCTGATCAGCTGGTATACATTGATGACTTCGCCCACAGAGGTCGAGATGATATGATGGGATGCCCTGAGAGGCTTGATGATGTTATGTACGCATATACCTATGCATGATATAATATTTATATGCATATGCATGACATTATAAGCGTTTCATGATTCACAGAGCTATTCAAACTTACAGGTTGAGTTCTTTACTCCATGTTTCTTTCATGTCTTTTATATACTGCTTTTCATGCCTTACATACTCGATACATTATTTGTACTGATGTCCCTTTTGCTTGGGGACGCTGTATTTCATGCCCGTAGGTCCTGATAGATAGGTTAACAATCCTCCTAGTAGGCTATTAGCTCAGCGGAAGGTGTTCGTGAACTCCACTTGCTCCGGAGTTACCTATTTGGTCAGTATGCTTTGGACATGTAATGATTGGTATGGCGAGGCTTTTTCCCGACCTTTATAACATTTATGTACTCTTAGAGGCTTGTAGATAGATGTCATGTATATGGATAGTTGTATTGCCTTGTTGGCCTATGTTTTGAGTGTACAAATGATCATTTCGGTCTTATAGGCCCATATGTCACATGTATAAGTTGTGTACCATCTTAGGTTGTCCAATGTCGAGTATTCTCTTATGTTTAATTTTGGTTATCTCATGACGACCTTTCCCGCTCATTTACCTATGATAATATGATAAGGAGGATACATTATGTTGGTACGCGGTGGACTTAGGCATCGGGTGCCCGTCGCGGCCCTTCGGTTTGGGTGGTGACACCAATAATATGGCAGAATACAAGGCTTGTATCATGGGTCTAAAAAATTCCCTCAATGTGGATGTGTGTGAACTATTGATTATGGGAGATTCTGACCTGCTTATTCGGCAAGGCCAAAGAGAATGGAAGATTCGAGACATCAAGTTTATTCCATACAGCCAATGTCTACAAGACCTAAGCAAAATATTCAAGTCCATTGACTTCAGGTACATTCCCATGTTTCACAACGAGCTAGTCGATGCCTTGGCCACCTTAGCCTCGATGCTCCCTTATCCAGGCTACACTCATATTAATCCATTGGAAATCCAAGTTCTGAATCAACACGGTTACAACAATACTATTGAGATAGAACATGATGGTGAACTAGGGTATCATGACATAAAACGATTCCTGAAAACAAGGGAATACCCAGAGCATACCAGCGGAGACCAAAAAAGAACTATAAGACGGCTCGCCGGTGGTTTCTTCCTGAATGGTGAAATCCTGTACAAAAAGACCTCAGACTTGAACCTGTTAAGATGCATAGATGCCATAGAAGTTGAATGGATCACGAGTAAAGTGCATTCGGGAGTATGTGGGCCTCACATGAATGGGTACGCTTTGGCAAAAAAAAATTCTACGGGCCGGGTATTATTGGCTTACCATGGAGCAAGATTGCTTCAGTTTAGTTCGCAAGTGTCACCAATACCAGATTCATGGAACCTAATTCTCTTGCCTCCGTCGAAATTGCATCCTATGTATTCTCCTTGGCCTTTCATTGCTTGGGGAATGAATGTTATTGGGGCAATCGAGCCAAAGGCTTCAAATGGGCATAGATTCCTCTTGGTTGCAATTGATTACTTCACTAAGTGGGTGGAGGCCGTCACTTTCAAAGCAGTCACCAAGAAAGCAGTGTTAGACTTTGTTCATTCCAACATGATTTTTCGCTTTGGTATCCTAAAGACCATTATCAGTGACAATGCAGCCAATCTAAATAGTCATTTGATAAAGGAGATATACGAGCAATTTAAAATGGTGCATCGCCATTCCACCCCTTACCGACCAAAAGCCAATGGAGGCGTTGAAGCGACAAACAAGTACATCAAGAAGATTCTCATGAATATGATCCAAGGGTCCAAGCAATGGCCTGAAAAATTACCTTTTGCTCTTTTGGGATACCGCACGACTGCTCGCACATCTGCTGGTGCAACTCCTTATCTGTTGGTATATGGAATGGAAGTTGTAATACCAGTTGAAGTCTAAATTCCATCTCTCCGAATCATTGTGGAATCAGAGATTGAAAAAATTGAGTGGGTTAAGACCCGATTAGAACAACTAATGCTGATTGATGAAAAACTACTAGTAGCAGTGTGTTTTGGCCAGTTATACCAACAAACAATGGAACGCGCTTATAACAAGAAAGTGTGCCCAAGGCACTTTGAGGTAGGCCAACTCGTTTTGAAACGCATCCTTCCGCAACAAGTAGAAGCTAAAGGAAAGTTCACCCCAACCTGGCAAGGACCCTACATCATCAAGAAAGTGTTACCAAAAGGGGCCTTGCATTTTCTAGATGAAGAAGAACGGGTACCAGACATGACTATTAACCCAGATGCAGTCAAAAGATATTATGTTTGATATATACCCACTGTGGAACTTCCACGCATGATTTTCCCAGATCGAAATGACGATGGCTATCATTGCTCACTATCTCAAATAGGTGTCACCCTTTTGTTAACCCTTTAGATCCATATTTGTCGTTTCTGTTTCCCCTTTTTTTGGAACATGTGTACCTGTAAAAGCAAAAGAAAAAAAAGAATCAAACAACAAATCGTCTGAGTGAATGAACTACGTTTGACCTAATTCCGAAAGGATACGTAGGCACCCTGGGTTCGGTCCCATTACAACAAAAAATCCATATCCCCAATACTCCAAAACTGGGGTAGAAGTTTGTTTTATTTTTTTGGTAATTCTATAAAAAGATTTCAAATGTTGTAATTCAGTTCAAGGTTCTTTTCACCTTTTCTCGTTAAGACCTTCTGATCGATCTCTTTGAAGAATGCTAAAGTCACAATGCCAGGGGTGTTGGGCAACCTTCCGCATGTAATATATTAGTCAAGGGTGAAGAAAAAATAATAAAAAAATGAGAGAGTTTTATTAGTGAAAACCCATAAATACACCATAAGGTGATGGTGAGTAGAGAAACGAGAGAGACCAGTTAGCAAAAACCTGCAAAGGGCGCTACTGGACGAATGAGGGTCTTCGGAACTCCGGCATGAGCACAACCAAGAACTCGGTTTCAAGATGAACATTTTCGATGAATTTTGAGAATTAGACAAATCAGATGGATCATGCGTCTAGTCCAAAATGCATTTCATGATTCATTGAAGTCGGCACATACCTCCAGATAAGTCTCCTTATTCCTCTCCCCGAAAGAGAAATCTTTTGTTTAGACACAATTCCTTTTTAACTTTCAATTTCTCTTCTATTTTTTCCCATTATTTTTATTTGAGTCCCTTTCAGTCTAATCTTGCATCAAAATGAAGCAAAGAAATGGCTGCAAGACTGACTACAGTTTTCCTGTAATACCGAGCCTAATTTGGGGCATATACGGCATTGACGAAGGCACGAATCCATCTGCGATCTCTTTTGATAAGATGAACAAAGTGTCTCAAAGAAACTAAAAAGGTCACCTAAGCAAGACTTGCTTCACGGGAAAAGTCGATAAGCACTACGGACACAAACTGATACCGGGTGCAAGACAACTAAATTTGACTTTAGAAGAAAATTTGCCTTCCCTTCGGGACAAGGGTTAGCGGTACCCTGGACATCCGAGTATGGAAACAGTAGGGGAAACGTCGGAAAGCTAAATTCTCCAGAAAGAGATACAGAGTATCCGAACAACCACACTAATAAAATCAGTTCTTCAACAGTAGAGTGGCAATGAATTCAAACTACTCAGGGCATCAAGGCCACAAACTAAACACCACTTTGAAAACTCATAATTTTTCTTTGTTTGAAGTAGGAACAAAACAGTGTAGAATGGTTATTCTCAAAGGACGAATGTCACCAAAGGTAAGTTCCTCAAAATCTCCATTTTCTTTTATTTTTAGCATGCATCACTACCGTTCATACCTCTATTTTGCATAGCTTAACCTAGGTATAACCTTTTCACCTAGGGAGATCCAGCTCATATTTCCGGGTAGAAGTACTCTTCCCTCGGGCCGTTTTACATAGCTTAACTCAGGTAGAACCTTTTCACAGGGGATCCAACTCATTTTCGCAAACCTTTTTCTCGCGAAAGCGGGTTTCGACATGTGACAACTCTTTTAAAGGAAGGGTTAAAAGAGAAGAGTCGCCACCTAACGATTTTTAAGGTGTGTTAGGGCACCTATTTATAAATGACTCAGGTTCAATTAGTTTGTGTCACCAAAGATCGGGTAAGGGCTCGAAGTTACTTTGAAGAGAAGGTGTTAGGCACTCTTCGAGGTCAACAACTGTGGGTCCCGGCCGAACTTGAATTATATGGATTAGTCAAATAAACAAAGAGAGAGAGAGAGAGAGAGAGAGCATAATGTTTGTGAATTTTATTATTATAAAAGACTTTGAGTAAATGAATACAAACACTTGATAAGGTGAAAAGGAAATAAGATGGGGGGTCGTAAGTTTTTTATCCTAAAGGATCACCCCGTGCAATATAAATAATACTTCGTAACTCCCTCTAAATGGGGGGTTACTCAGATTGTTCAGCGGGCACTATCATCTCCTACTACCCAATTACTATCTTTAAGTTGTTACCCAAAGCGCACTGGTTCAATTATAAGTCGTACCTTATGCGTGCACTACTCGTCCCATGCCTATGGTCTAGGAGACGTTGGAACTCTATTTTGGGTTGTTGTAGATTTTACTTAGGCTGCTCAGAAAATATCAAAAACTAGGCGACATACAAAACTCATTGTACTTCACATACGATGCAATCAAAGGCTCAAATTAACCTCCACAATTAAACATCAAATGCACGCGAAAAATAGATTTCAGGTTAGGCGGTTCAAGATTAAAGAACTTAAATCCCTATAGACATGATTTCTAGGTGACCTTGGATTCAAACGTGCATATATAACATTACATCCATAGTGGCTTAGACGAGGAGGCAGTAGACCATTTGCTGTTAACGATGGTTTTAGATACCAGTTTTTAGAAAAGTGGCATTGTCCTATAGGCATGATATATAATAGTGACATAGTTAAATGGTGATATATAATAGTGACATAGGCAGGATTCCAAGCATATGACAATCGAATTTTTATTTTATAACCCATTACCTTTATTAACATGTTATCTAGGTGGAGCAATATGATAAACATAGCTGTAGATGATTGGTTAATTAAGGTCCTATAGACATGATTTTTAGCTAAAAATCAATAGAACATAAACTAGTGAGATCCTATCGGCATGGTATCTAACGATTATGCTATAGTCATACGAATCCGAAGAAAGTTCATTGGCATTTATTTCCTGCATGTTGTCTAGTAGCACATAGCAGTAGAATAAATAGAGTGTTTACACCCGTACTTTGATGGTGGACAAGTTATGTGTGTGTGAGTTTCCTAAAGGCATGGTTTCTACTAGTGGAAGTTAAACGACATATACATCAAGTCAAGTAAATTACATGAATCCTATGGGCATGTTTTCTACCCTTGCTTATTAATATTAGTATCTACCCCATCCCCTTTTACTAACACCCCAATCATTTATACAAAGATATTATTACAGACCCAAGCTAATAAGAAAAGTAGTAATATTACATGACAATAAACAGGCCAATATCAAGCCCCAAGTAAATCAACTAAATACCCAGCCTTGCTGGGCCTTCAATACTTCTGACATAGTGTACTTAAGCCTTCGACAAAAAATCAAATGACCATAGACCTATAGGGAAGTCTAGACCCCTTTTAGTGAACCATCGCACCAAGTGTTGCACCACTTGGAACAACCAGTATAGAACAGAATACATGATAGGGAAATAGAGTATTAAGGGCATTTTGGAGGTTGAGGAAATGACTAGAACCTAGATGGCCTTGGCTTTCAGCCGGCTAAGAATAGGAATTTAGAATGTCAAAATAACATGTAAGAAGGGTAGACAAAGATCAGTGAATTGAGCATATAGCACAAATGGTCAAGCAAGCCAGTAGGTTCAGCAAGGTTCACATAGTAAAATATCACATAAACAAACATCATAGGAATTAGGAGAAGAAACAGGTTTGCAAGCATACATAGGTTGCACTAGTAATAGATGAATCAAGGTATACTGGAAAATATGTTAGCATAAGAGTCCTAGAAAATAGAGTGTATGTCTTTTAGAAATCCAGGATAGTATGAAACAAGTTTAAAAAGACATTAGGGAAGTATTAAAGAGAATTCCAATATACATAGGACTTTAGTACCAAAAGGTTCATTCGATTAAAAAGAGGTTTCCATAGAGTTAGGGTAGTATCAAAACACAATATATGCAGAAATCATACAACTACAATAGTCAGGCTCATATTGGAATGGACTGGAATTAAACATGTTAAGATGCTACAGAGTGCAGAACCAAACTCAGGAGATAATAGATCACAGAGCACAGGTCATGGTGAAGCATAATACAAACAATAGACTATTCCCATGCATGCAGCTAACAGAGAATGACATTGACATGAACATTATCATAATTGAATCATGCTCATACAAGTTCAAATACATATGTAGAAAGAAGGAAAGAAATTAAGCATTGCAAGGGTTTAAACACTAACCAGTGGCAGAATCAAAAGAGGGAAGAATGTAATAGCAAAAAAACAAAATCCCTGACACTTCAGAGTTCACAAGAACCTCGAGAATCGGCTCCGTGCAGTGCTTGCACCGGAGGACGTTGTTCAACAATTTAGAGAGTGTTCGAGTGTGCCAGTGAGTGAGTAGGAGAGGAGAGTAGTGAAAACAATAGCAAAGATTTGAAGATTCAAATCTTGTTAAGGGGATTCATGAGAGGGGTTTATATAGAAGCATATTTGATACATAAAATAGGAAACACGGTAAAATTAAACACAGAATAAGGAAAAATATGCCAGAATCAATTAGAATCATTTTTAGGGCAAATAGCACATAGATAAGGAAGTTCAGTAAATTAAACAAAGAATAAGAAAAATTAACATGCTAGAATCAAATAGCACTCAGAATAAGGGAAATAGGTTGAACATAGAATAAGGAAAATTAGCATACGAAAATCAATTAGAGTCAGCCTTAGGGCAAATAAAAAATTAGGAAAATATAGTGGGTTAAACAAAATAAGGAAAATATCAGTCAAACACAAGAAAGGGAAGAATATCAATAAAAAATGAGTAAAGAATAAGGGAAAAACTTAAACCCTAGTTGAGATTGACGACTTGAATCGGACCAAAATTCAAGAACCGTCCAATATAACATGTATAGAGATGAAAGATCGTTCAGATCTTCACAGAATCAACGTAAATTGGCCCGTTCTTGAGAAGGAGTTCTTGCCAAAAATAGGGCAAGAACTAAGTGATACAATAAACATGCGTATAATGATAGAGTATCGCGAAATAGGTAAGTTGAACATGGATTGATTCCATGTTTGAGCCAGAAGCGGAGAGGGTTAGGGGTTTACGACGGATAGGGTTTGACAGAGATGAAGAGAGAGTGTGAGGGCGGATGGAAAGGAAAATGGTCCCTAGGGTTTCGGGTAGGAATATAAGGAGAGATGGTTTGTGAGTCGTTGATCACTTTTGATCAACGGTTGGAATTTGAGAAGAGTTGGAGTCAGGTTTTGGACTGCGTTGGGAATTAGGGGTTGTCTGAATTTGGGCTTGGGGTAATTGGGGTAAGGTTTGAGATAATTGGGCTGAGGTTTGGGTAGTTTAGGTCCGAAAATAGGTAAGAAATTAGGCTACTATTTAAATACCCCAAAGTTTATCAAAATAATTTATAAAAATGCTTAAGAAATGAATGAAAATATTATTTATGCACTGAAATACTTAAAATAATATTTTTGTATTATAAAAATATAAATTTGCTAATAATATAGAATAAAGAGCCTTTATGTATGAATATAGGCCATTATTGCAAAATTAGGTAAATAGCTTAGAAATGCTAATGTAATTATAGAAATAGTTTAAACATATTTGAAACATATATTATAGGTATAAAATAATTATTTTGGGCAACTAGGTCATCACAAAATAATTTAAAGGATAATTACTAGATATGTAAATATAAGAAGATTAACTTTAAAGCTCTAAAAATTATGGGAAAAAAATTATAGAAAATGTTTGTATACGTTTGTAAACTAAATGATGATGCAAATTGATGTTTTGGATGTATATATACTATTTGAGAAAATATGAGGGCAAAATTGGGTATCAACAACTGCCCCTCTTTACCCGGGAATGATGGAAGAGTTGTCGGGTAAAGAAAATGAAGACCAATTTTGGCCGAATAGAATGAGGATTGATGTGATTTTAAAAAATGGGGGCCGAACCCTGGTTCCTGAGTTGCCTACATATCCCTGGTGTTACGGGAATCAGGCGGTGTGTAGTTCTGGATCCAACGGTGAACAAAACCGATGGAGTTGTTGTAAGAATGGTCGTATGTTTTGGAAACTTTTAATTTGGGAAGGATAGTATCGGATGGATTTATGAGAAGTCATGAATGTGAATTTGAGACGTTATGCATGCATCACAGGNAAAGTATCGTAAATGGTCATGGAGTAAAAGGTGGGCAATTACTGGTGGTCGGTTGCGTTTGAAATAATTGCAGGATGTGAACGTTATGAACGGAAACCGAAGCAAAGATTGCTTCCGTTTGAAGAACGGTTACTTGCTGGATTACTTGGAAAACTTAAAACACAATGCATGCAAATATATATGGATTATTGCGAGAATTTAAGCATGATGCAAATTCCCTTTGGACCATGAAGGTTGTCTTTGGACGGTGAGGATGATGTCCTTAGACCATGATGTCTTAGGCCATGAATCATGATATAAGGGATTTGCAGGCCATGAAATGATGTCCTTGGGCCATGAGGATGGTGCCTCTGGACTATGACGCCTTTGAATAATGATGTGCACTTTTGAGAGATCCTCAGGCCATGGAATGATGTCTTCCGGCTATGAGGATGATGCCTTTGGACTATGACGCCTTTGGATAAAATGGCAATGTTTTAACCCATGAAATGCAAAGATATGATATATGCGAAATGAAATAAGACAAGGCTTAGTCTTTTGTAAGATGAGGGTAGTGCTTAGCCCCAGGTGAATAGAGGATAGTGATAAGTCATAGATAGCGCAATGGAGATAGTATTTAATCTTAAAGAAAGGCAGTGCTTAGCCTTATGCAATTAGGGAAGAAATGCTTATCCTCATACAGGAATAGGAGACAATGCTCAGTCTCGATACAAAGAAAGGCAGTGCTTAACCTTATGCAATTAGGGAGGCAATGCTTAGCCTCAGGCAAAGAGGAGACAATGCTTAGTCTCGTGCAGGGAAAGGCAGTGCTTAGCCTATTGCAATTAGGGAGGAAATGCTTAGCCTCATGCAGGAATAGGAGACAATGCTCAGTGTCAATGCAAAGAAAGGCAGTGCTCAGCCTTATGCTATTAGGGAGGCAATGCTTAGCCTCATGCAAAAAAATGCTTAATCCCATGCGGGGAAAGGCTATGCTTAGCCTTATGCAATTGGGGATGCAATGCTTAGCCTTATGCAATTGGGGATGCAACGCTTAGCCTTATGCAAAGAGGAGACAATGCTTAGTCTCGATGCAAGGAAAGGCAGTGCTTTGCCTTATGCAATTGGGAGGCAATGCTTAGCCTCATGCAAAAAAAAGGCTTAATCCCGTGCGGGGAAAGGCAGTGCTTAGCCTTATGAAATTGGGGAGGAATGCTTAGCCTCATGCAAAGAGCAGACAATGCTTAGTCTCATGCAGGGAAAGGCAGTGCTTAGCCTTATGCAATTAGGGAGGCAATGCTTAGCCTTATTCAAAGAATAGGAGACAATGCTTAGTCTAGATTCAAGGAAAGGTAGACAATGGGAGGGTAGAGTATTTCTTAGCTGAGGATGTTTGCGCTAGATAATTTGTTGCCTTGAAGGCGGTGTCTTGATGTATCTGCGAGTATCGTTGTCTTATTGTGCCTACATTCAAAGACAAATTGTGAGTTTTGTGGGGGAAGGTTGGTTCGTGCTTTTGTCTTCTGCTTTGCCTATGCTCCTGTCTTGAGATCCTGTTTGAGTTACCCTAGGTAACATCTGGCTGCCATTGAAATAATATTTTCGAAAAATATGCATGCTTTTGATAAATATAGTTGTTTTCAAAATATAGTAGTATGAGATATCAAGTAAGTTAGATGAACCAATGATTGTGACATATTTTAGAGACATCACGACCTCTTTGAATTTTGAGGGTCCTTCTCAAAATTCTGCCCCAGTTTGAAAGCGATTCTTTGACTATTCTTCGTATGATGAAATCGGCTGGACTTACTTCAGAATTTTGAGGGTCCTCCTCAAAATGCTGCCCCAGTTTCTGACCATGGCAAAATGAAGCTTTTATTAAGAGACCGAACCAAAGGGCTGCCTACGTATCCCCTCTTAAACGGGAATCAGGTCAAGCGTAGTTCAGTTACATCAAATGAAGAAATGTAAAGAATCCTAAATATAATATCTCTTGACTGCGTCTGAGTTGATAGGTTTTGGCCAAATTTTTCCGTCTATTTCTGCAAGTATAACTAATCCTCCTGTTAGCACTCAATGAACCATGTAGGGACCTTGCCAATTGGGTGAATATTTTCCTTTAGCTTCATAAACCAGTCATATCATCGTAGCACCCTAAAAAGATGTCCTCATACTCCTTCAAGAACTTGATGTACTCTTCCTTCACTGATGGTGATAGGTGAATGCTTATACGAGTTTCCTTGACTGTTTTGGAATCCCCTAAGTTAACCGTCTCGGTCTCGTCCAAATTAGACTTAGGATTGTTTTCAAATTTTCCACTTCTCGAACAATTTCATCAGGTATTATATTATTCTCCAGATCCTTTGAATCACTATCCTTATATTGTGGTCTCATTACATGTCACAGTCGTAGGTTCATCGGGATAAGTAATAATAACGCTGTAGAGAGAAAACGTAAAGGATAATAATAAATACTAAAAATAGCAATGCATTAAATAAATCTTGAAAACATCAAAACAAGTACAGCTCGATGACTCGAGCAATTATTTCAAAACAAAAGACGTTCGAAACAAAATACTAAAAATGTCTTAGATGCTCAAAATTTCTTTAACAATAAATTATGCTAATTGCCAGGCTACCCAGGAACTCAACGGTCACGGGATTGTAGAGCACTCCGGTTCTTGAGAATAGTTCCTTTCTCCATGGTCTGAATAGTAAGGTCTTCCTCCTCCTCCTCAACTATCGCACTGCAGTCCATGTCTTCATCATCCAGAAATAGATTCCTTAGGCCAGCTAAAGCTTCATCTTCTTCAAATCTCCATATCACGATAGTTGTTGAAATGTCTGGTGCAAATGCGGTATTGGTTGTTCCAGCAGATAATAAGGACCACGCCATGGTGGCAACCAATCCTGATACTCTTGCCAAGTTTATTCATACCCAAGCCCAAAAGTTGTACCATGGCGCTTTAACTGTACTAGTTCGCTGATCCCTTGGAGATTCTTGCCGAGACCCTTGCCGGGTTCATACCCTGCCCATGTCAGTATGCTTTCTATCTTACTACTCCACCATTTGTCTTTCTCAATTGCATTGACGCGCTCAATATGATGATATGTTTCTCCGCCCAACATCCTTATATTCTCGATGACCGAAAAAGTCTGATTGGTATAAATGGGATTACTCCCGTCTCCATGGATGACCACTTCCTGATGATTCTATTCAAATTTTACAGCCTGATGCAAAGTAGAAGCTACGGCCCCAGCGGCATATATCTAGGGTCGTCGCAACAGCAGGTAGTAAGTTGAAGATATATCAAGCACTTGAAACTCGACATCAAACCATGTTGGGCCCATCTGTAGGCTGAGGTTGATCTCTCCAGTTGTGGCCCTTTGAGACCTATCAAATGCTTTCACATTCATACATCCTACTCGTATCTCATACAGACCTTTACCCAGCCTCTTCAGAGTAGTCAGCGGACATATGTTGAGACTTGAAACCCCCATCTATCAGGACCCTGGCGATGAATTTGTCCTCAAATTGCACTGTGATATGTAGTGCCCTGTTGTGGCTTAGTCCTTCTGGTGGCAGCTCATCTTCATGAAAAGTGATTTTGTGGCTTTCCACACCTGACCTACCATGTTGGCCATTTCCCTACTGGTAATGTTATTGGGTACATAGGCTTCATTCAACACCTTTATCAGGGCATTCCTGTGTGCCTCGGAATTTTGCAGTAGTGATAAAATGGATATTTGAGCAGGGGCTTTATTCAGATGATCAACCACAGAATATTCTCTTGCTTGCACCTTTCTCCAAAGGTCATCTAGGCAAGTCTCGATGACAGGCGGCTTAGAGGCAGCTTCTTTGCTTGTTCCTCCCAAATGCTCGGGTGTTTAAACCCTACTGGTTCTGGTCATGCCATGTGCTGCACATATTTCTTCCATTTTTGCCTTTCCTTTCCTTCTTACCTCCGCAACATAATCCTATGGTATAGCATTGGACTTATAAGATGGTGTAGGTACTACCATCACGGTGAAGGGTGTTGTTACCTCAACCTGAAATGGAGTCGGTGCGGCTATCTCCACTTCAATCGGCGCCTGAGTTTGCACTACAATGGGTGTGAGGGTGACTGGAGATAGTTTAGGATCATCCCCTTCCCGAATGAGTCCAATTGACCCTTCCGGATCCCACTCTTTATCGGTATCTATCATATTCACTCCCTCACCTCTGTGATTTGGGAGAGGATTGTTACGAACATTAGGTGCAATCTCCTTTGCCTGTATGACATTAGTGTCAATTAATGTTTGGATATTGTCCTTCAGAGTGCGACATTCATCAATGGTGTGACCCCTCATGCCCGAGTGATAGGCACATGTCTTGTTTGGGTTAATCTACTGGGAAGAGTTTTCCATAGCAACAGCGGGGATGGGAGTGACATAGCCGGCAGCCTTCGGTCTCTCGTAAATTTGGTCTATGGATTCAGCAATCAGAATGTATTGTTTGGGTGGTCTGCGGTCGAAATTTGGTCTTGGTTTTTGGTAATTTTGGCGGGCTGGTGGTGTGTCATAGTATGATGGCTGAGTGTTATATGTATGGTAAGTGGCTGTAGGTTGAGTGTATCTGGGCGAAGAAGGCTGATATGTGGGTGGAGGTGTTTGGTGTGTAAGAGGAGACTTTGGACCCTGGGCTACCATCACTACCCCTACTTCTTTCTTCTTGGAGATACCTCCCGACTGTAAGGCTTTGTTTGTAGCTTGGAGTGCTTCAAAATTTGTCACCATCCCGCTTTTAATCCCTTCTTATATTCTTTCTCCCAGTTTGATGATATTAGAGAACTTATGGTTTTCAATAACCATCATCCTTTCATAGAACTGCAGATCCTGAGCTCTAACGAAGAACTTTGTCATCTGTTCTTTTTCTAGTGCTGGCCTTACATTTGCGGCTTCATACCTCCACCAAGTAGCATACTCGCAGAATGTTTTCATTGGCTTCTTCTTAAGATTTTGAATGTAGAAAACATTTGGTGCGTTTTTTGTCTTAACCCTGAGCCGGTCCATAAAAAAATGACGCTATGCTCAGCCAATTAACCCACTTCTTTGGGTTCTGACTAATGTACCAAGACAAGGCGTCTCCAGTAAGGCTCCTCATGAACAGCTTCATATGGATCCGTTCATCCTCGCCAACCCCTAAAAGCTTCTCACAATACGTTCTCAAATGCACCTTTGGATCACCTATTCTGTCAAACATTTCAAACTTAGGAGCTTTGTCGCCCTTCGGCAATTCTACATCTGGATTAATATACAAATCTTAATAATTCAGACGTCAATGCCTTTGCCATCTTCGACGCTCTGAACTCTGCCAGTAAGCTTCTTGAGTTCTTCCGCCATGTTCTTGATGAGCAGGTCTTTCTCGGTGAATTCAGGTATGTATAGGGTTTGTTGTGGAGTGTAGGGTAAAGTTTCCACGTATATGGGATTGCTTTGATGGACTCCAAGAATCTGGGCATAGTGGTGGTCGATGGTTGAGTTTTGGGGATCAGAAGTAGGTTGTGGTGCGTTTTGAGGAGTGTGATAGGTGGTGGTTTGTGGATACTAAGTTGGATGGTGATGACGATATGGAGGGGTAGGTATTGGTAGAGGATTAGGATTTTGAGGAGGTGTGGTGTATTGATGTTTTATACTTCAATACCACACAAAAAGGGGGGTGATTTGTGTGGTACCCAATTTTCGCTTAGCTTGATTATAGAAGGACCTAGTTCTTCTATGTGTTCCAACTACTATTGTTTGCGGAATAATAAGTAAAGAAAATAAAGAACACAGGGATTTTTACGTGGAAAACACCTGGCTCAAAAGGTGATAAAAACCACGACCTACTACTCAGTAGGATTTTCCCAAACATCCACTAAAATCACTGAGCCAAAAACTGCATTTACAAAAACTCTTTTGTAAACCTAGGATTAACTCTAATCCCGTTGTGGCACACAGCCTCAACTGTTGCGACAACTTCAAGTTAACTCTACTTGAACACTCTAAGTACCTAATACAATTGCTTCTATAAAAGCTGAAAGGTACAATGTAAAATCACCTACTACAATTGAACTAGAATAAAAGATAGACACTTGGAACTGGTTCTTCTATCTGGTTCAAGTAGCTTCAGGATTGCACACTTGAATCACA
>NC_031993.1:35717654-35794364 GCF_001879085.1 Nicotiana attenuata
TCAACAAGAGCAAAAATAGTAGATATCATTGATAGAAGATAATGTTGACTACCACAAATCCAACAACCAGAAAGTAAAATATTCAAAGCATGAGCAAAAGAAGAAAAATCTCGTAATCCGGGTCACTGAAGGTACTAGACATGTTCAGGAGATAAAGGCTACAAGTTCCTAAGGCTTGGGGAGCTAGAGGGTTGGTTTTGGGCTTGGAGAAGATTCAGCATATTGTGAAGAATTCCATCATTCTTCTCCTTTTCCTTGGTAAGCTCAGTTCTGAGAGCATCCCTCTCAGATTCCACCTCTGCCACACGAGCCTTTAGCCTAGCTATCTCAGCATCCTTGGCCTCACTTTCCTGAACAAGAGCCCTGACTTTACTGTTGATAGGTGTCTTCTTGGATGAACCAGGTTCATTTGGAATGGCATTGACTAAATAGTCACAAGCAAGCAGAGTATTAATACCAAAGTAATCCTTGCTTGTGGCCATTTCCCATTTCTTCAGAGGCACATTGCACCTATCCAGAACTGTAGTCAGAATAAAGCCATAGGGGTAGCATGAGCCTTGGAACCATTGATAACCCTGTCCAGTAGCTTGATGATGAATGCATGCCAGTTAATTTGCCTTTCACTTTCAAGGCACTCCATTAGAACTAAGTCCATATAATTTGCAATATGCCTTCTCTCCTGCCTGGGCAGTAGGCACTTGTTGACAAACTCAAAAATGACTTTATGCTGTGGCTTCATTTCACTCTTGTGCACAAACTTGGCCTCATTCACTTCTGCAACATCACAGAATCTCCTAGTGATTGTAAGGGCAGATAGACGGGAATCCAGACTTGACCATCTCTGTCTGATGTAATCATCTTATCCCTCAGTGGGGATGTCTAGAATCTCTCCCAGCTTCTCTGCATCAAATGTCACTTGAACTCCTTTGACTTTGCTTATAACTCTGCCATCTTTGACTTCAGCATTTGCCATGAATTCAATGATTTCATTTATGGCCAATCTCCCATCCATCTGAAGGACCATGTCCTTCAAGCCCTGAGCAGCTAGGGTGTCAACCAAACGAACCATTCCTGGTTCTACCAAATCTTTCAGAAATCTTCCCTTCAAAATTTTCCTTTCGCCAAACTTGGCCAGCTTGTCTTGTTCACCATCAGACTTATTTTCTTCTTCACCACACCATTCCTCTCTTCAGAACTCTAACCTGTTTGCTTTTTACTGCAGACCTTGTCCTCTTGGCCAATGAAGGTTCATCAGCCTCAGACACAGAGAGACTTCTTGGAAGAAGTCTTGGTCTTTTTGGGCTTGGGGGTCTGAACCTCCATTATTGCATGGTCCTCCTGATGGACATGTTCCGTCTCCTCAATATCAACTGCTTCAGAGGACTCTGCAACCTTACCTTTTCCTTTATCCATCCTTTTCTTCTTACTTTCAGCCAAAGCCTGTTGTAGGTCTCTCTCACTCTGTTTCACCCTGCTTCTTGTTGCTCTTCCCTTTGGCAAGGTAGTTTCAGTAGTTGTTGGGGAGGAAGCATTTCGTTTCTTGGAAGGTTTGGCAGCACTGGGGGGGTTTTGCTGTGGGAGTTCTTCTTTTCTTTGGATCGTAACTTGAACCTACCTTTTTCAGAAGGTGTGCTAGGGTCTTTTCAATTGATGAACCAGGTTCATCTCCCTGTGAGCTTAGATTAACTAGCCCCTCAACAGCCTCCCCTGAACCGCTTCCCCCTGACTTCTTGCTACTTTCGTCAACAGTTTCCTATGCAACCCCACAAATAGCAGGTACAGGCAATTCAGCAGTGGGTGAATGATCAACCACTCCTTTCCCTTTTCCCCTCACGTCACCACATTCACCCTCCCTCTCTTTTTTTTTTAAATTTCTTTTTACCTCCACTCTTTCCTAACTCAGGTAATTCCACATCCCTTATAGGTCCAACCAAAACAAACCTATTTTCTAAATTTTCAGTCAAAGAAGAACTTACCTTAGAAGGGGATTTTTGAGCCTTCTCAGAGTCAGAAGACCCAGGTCCTTCCCCCTCACTAGCAGATTTGAACGAATCAGACTCAGAGTCAGAATCAGAATCTTGGGCCTGACTTGCCTTTAATTTCATCAATTTCTTTGAAAGAGCACCAGATGCCACCGTTTTGCGAGCAAGCATTTTTACTCTCCTACACCTGGGTTGGGGAGTCGTGCTAGGTGGAGGAGGGGTAGATGAATTAGAGGGAGTAGGCTGTGGAGGAGTTCCAGGGTTGTCTTGTGGGTTTGTCACTGTAGCTTATTGCTTGAGAGAATTTGTGAGTTAAACCTTTGGAGAAGAAAGCAATTGAGAGTGAAGAAGGTTTTTAATTACGGTTTTGAATTATGAGGATGGCAGGAAGTAATAATGAGTATATAGAGAGAAAGACTCATTTAATGGATAACGGTAGCTTTAGCAGTCAACTAGAGGTCTAATCAACCTGAAATTGCAGGTTGAACGAACGGTTAGGCTTCCTAGATTTTAGGCAATTTTTGTGGTTAGAATTCTAATGAGGACGGAACTGGTTCAAAAACAAACTGATAGGATTTTCTAATGAGTTGAACAATGGTAGTACTCTGCTCATGATTTAAATATTTATATTTCTAATTTTGCGGAGTATAGAAAACATACCTTGGCATTCAGATGAACCAATACTGATGAACCAGGTTCTTCATTTAGAATTCTCTTGATCATGCCTCAATTTACCACAATAGAGAAAATTTTGTAAGAGACCAGTAAGTCATATTAACACATGTCACAGGAGTATACTATTTACAGTATGAAGCTGAGTAAAAATTAATCTAGATATTTACACAAGTTCAGATTTCCTAGCCAAAATTTTTTTTTTCAATTTTTCATTGTGCATTCTGAGCTGGTCCCATTAGGTGATCTTATTCATCCCTAATTCCAACTTGTTCCTTTCAAAGCTTTCTCTACTCAGTGCTTTAGTAAAGATGTCAGCAATTTGTTTATCAGTAGCACAGAATTCTATGGTAATCAATCCTTTCTCATAGTTATCCCTTAAGAAGTGATGTCTAATATCTATGTTCTTAGTCCTCTTATGATGAACTGGGTTCTTTGTCATACTTATAGCACTAGTGTTATCACAAAAAATAGGAATGCAACCAACTTCAATGCCAAAATCTATCAGCTGCTGTTTGATCCACAGCAATTGAGCACAACAAGAGGCAGCAGCAACATATTCAGCCTCAGCAGTGGATAAGGCCACTGAATTCTGCTTTTTAGTGGCCCATGATACAAGACATGAACCAAGAAAATGAGTCATACCTGAGGTGCTCTTCCTATCCACAAGGAAACCTGCATAGTCAGCATCAGCATACCCCACCAGATTGAAATTACTACCTTTAGGGTACCAAAGACAAAGATCAGTACTGCCTTTCAAATATCTCGGTATCCTCTTGACAGCAGTCAAGTGAGATTCCTTAGGATTTTCCTGAAAACGAGCACAAAGCCCTACACTGAAAACTATGTCAGTTCTGCTAGCGGTAAGATACAAAAGTGAACCAATCATACCCCTATACAACTTCTGATCAACAGATGAACCAAGTTCATCTATGTCTAATTTAGTAGCTGTTGCAATGGGTGTGTCTATTTCCTTTGGTTCATCCATTTTAAACTTTTTAATCAACTCTTTTGCATATTTCTGCTGATGGATCATGGTTCCATTTGGGTTTTGTTTGATCTGTAAGCCTAAGAAAAAGTTAAGCTCACCCACCATACTCATTTCAAACTCACTCCACATTAATTTGGCAAAATCCTTACTTAGTTTGTCAGTGGTTGCCCCAAAAATTATGTCATCAACATATATTTGTACTACAAGAAGATCCTTACCTTTTTCCCTCAGGAATAGAGTACTGTCAATTTTACCTCTTTTGTAGCCATGTTCAAGCAAGAATTTGGACAGTCGTTCATACCATGCTCTAGGAGCCTGCTTGAGTCCATAGAGAGCCTTGTGTAATTTGTACACATGTCTAGGACACTCCTTGCTCTCAAACCATGGAGGTTGTTTGACAAACACCTCTTCTTTTAGGTAGCCATTCAGGAAGGCACTTTTAACATCCATCTGATAAAGAGTGAATTCCATGTGTGCTGCAAAGGCTATGAGGAGTCTTATTGCTTCCAGTCTTGCAACTGGAGCAAAGGTCTCATCATAATCTATGCCCTCCTCTTGGCTATAACCTTGGACCACCAGTCTTTCCTTGTTCCTTGTAACTGTTCCATCTTCATCAAGCTTGTTTCTGAAGACCCATTTAGTATCAATTACTGATCTGTCCTTGGATCTTGGAACTAGATGCCAAACTTGACTTCTCTCAAACTGATTGAGTTCATCTTGCATTGCATTTACCCAATCTGCATCCTGCAAAGCCTTAGCAACATTTTTAGGTTCAATAAGAGACAAGAAAGCATCAAAAGCACACAGATTCTTTAATTGTGATCTAGTTTTAACTCCAGATGTTAGATCAGCAATTATGTTCTCAATGGGATGAGAGCTTTGATACTTGTAAGGTTTCACAACCAACTCATTTCTGCTTGATGTTTCTCCCATGTTCTGTTGCTAAGAACAGGGTCATGGACAGGTTCCATTAGGGGATTGGTTTCAGTTCTTCTTTGTTCAGTTCCCCCTGTCAGGTTGCCCTGGATGGAAGAACATGTTCCATCACCTGTTCCTTCTTTTGGTGCATCTTTAACTTGAGCTGACACTTCACTCAATTCTTTTACCGGCCCAATAGCTTCATCTTCATGTTCCTGTCTCTCAGAAAGAATGTTAGTTTCATCAAAAAACTACATGTACACTTTCTTCTACACACAAAGTTCTTTTGTTGTACACTTTATAAGCTTTGCTATGTGAAGAATACTCCCTCATCACTTCTGGGATCAAACTTACCTAGGGAGTCCTTTCCATTATTATGCACAAAGCACTTGCATCCAAATGCCCTAAGATGGGATATATTTGGTTTTCTCCCTTTAAGTAACTCATAGGGAGTCTTCTCTACAAGAGGTCTAGTCATGCATCTATTAATGATGTAACATGAAGTATTTACAGCCCCTGCCCAGAAGCTATGAGGAAGTTTACTAGAAAGAAGCATAGTCCTAGCCATATCTTCAAGAGTCCTATTCTTTCTTTCAACTACTCCATTTTGTTGAGGAGTCCTAGGGGCAGAAAAATTATGATCTATACCATGCTCATCACAAAATTCAGCAAACTTAGCATTTTAAAATTCAGTTCCATGATTAGACCTGATTGATGCAAGTTGATTACCTAGTTGTTTCTGAGTTTTTCTAACAAAGGCAGTAAACATGTAAAATGCTTCATCCTTAGATGTTAAAAACAATACCCAGGTAAACCTAGAATAATCATCAACAAGTCCTATCACATATTTCTTACCACCTCTGCTTAATGTTCTCATTGGACCACAGAGATCCATATGAACCAGTTCCATCGTCCTGGTTGTTCTTACCATTTTCTTGCTTTTAAAAGATGATCTTACCTGCTTCCCCCTTGCACAAGCCTCACAAACTTTGTCTTCCTTGAACTTGATGTTAGGTAACCCTATCACCAGGTCCTTGGAGACTAATTTGTTGAGTTTATTCAGACTTGCATGACCAAGTCTTTTGTGCCACAGGAGGGGATCACTATCCAACACACTCAAGCAAGTGAGTTCATTTTCTGAAAGAGTGGACAAATTTACAATGTAAATATTGTTAACTCTTTTTCCCTGCAAAACAATCTTGTCAGTGGTAAGATTAATCACAAAGCATTTGGTAGAGGTAAATGCTACAAGGCTACCTTTGTCGCACAGTTGTGATATACTGATCAGGCTATATTTTAAGCCATCTATCAAGTAGACATTCTCAATGGAATGTGAGTCTGTCTTACCTACCTTTCCAACCCCAATAATCTTACTTTTCTTCCCATTTCCAAAGGAGACATTACCTCCTTTTAAATCCTCAAGTGAAAGGAACTGGTTCTTCCTTCCAGTCATATGTTTTGAGCAGCCACTATCCATGTACCATATTTGGCTACTTCCCTTCACTTGGACCTGCAAAAAGAAATCAGGGGTTAGTCTTAGGAACCCAAACTAGTTTGGGTTCCTTTCTATAGGCAAAGGGGTAAATTAAATTCCTTTTGGCCCATCCAGGCAGCCTATTTTTCTCTTGAACAAAGGTTTTATTCTTTTGACTGGCCTTTTCCTTTGCATTACATTCACTTTTGTATTGACCAGTCTTACCACAGTGTGTGCAGATTTTGTTTTCAGGAAGAGCAATGTACTTGGTTTTGGGATCCCACTTAGGTGCTGGGGTCCCATAGCCAAGTCCTCTCTTGTTGCTACTGTGGCGTTCTTGTAGCCAGGATAGTGCATCAGAAGACTTATTCCATTTGCAAGTTCTGTCTAGTTCATGTTTTACCTTCCCTAGGTCTTCTTTTAAAACTCTTATTTGTTCATCTTTCTTGTACAGCTCATCCTTTATTTTTCCTAGATTTTCTTCTAAGGTGATATGTGTGTGATCAGCTTTCTTCTTATCTATTCCTAATTTCAGTTTTAAATTTTCCGACCTAAGTTCTAAGACACTGATGCCAAGTTCAAGAACCTGGTTCTTCAACTCAGCATTTTTACTGTCACTCTCATTAGCCCTAGATTCTAGATTTTTGCACTTGGCTTTTAAGATCACACACTCCCTAGACAGCTGTTCCTTCTCATTGTTTATTACCTCAGACTCATTGATGAAGTCTAGAAATAATTCAGATAACCTTTCTTTAGACAAAAATTTGATCTTGTCTTTGAGATGAATCACACTTACCTCTTGTTCATCATAAGTGCTTGTTCATCTCCAGCTTCATATTCTGAATCCTCATCTGATGTTTCTCCCCAAGCAGCAACCATAGCCTTTGTTGATCCTTTGTTCCTTTTGGGTTGAACCTGTTCCTTCTTCTTGTTCCTTCGTTCAGCCCTTTCCTTCTTCCGTTCAATTTCCCATTGTGGACAATTCTTGATCACATGGTCAGTCTTGCCACATTTGTAGCAGCCCTCGTTGGTCTGTTTCTCAGGAGCCCTTGGCTTGTTGAAGGTTGTACCTCTTGAAGAACCCTTTCCTCTCATCAGGTACTTTTTGAAATCCCTTGTGATCATGGCCATTTCATCATCCTCTAGATTTGCACCTTCAGCTATTCTGAGAGTCAGACTCCTTTTCTTCTTGGGTGCATCCATTTTAATGGTTTGCCTTCTCAGTTCATAGGCAATGAGATTTCCAACAGTTCATCCAACTTGAGAGTAGCAATGTTCTTTAATTACTGAACAACAGTGATTTTGCTTTCCCAAGTTACTGGTAAGACGCTTGTCAAGATTTTCTCAACCTTTTCTTCTTTAAGGATAATTCTCCAAAGAGATTTAAGTTCATTTGTTAGTGTTGTGAACCTTGTGTATATCTCCTGGATAGTTTCTCCTTCCTTCATAGTGAAATTCTCATATTGAGAATATAGCAGTGTTCCTCTTGATCTCTTTACTTGAGGAGTTCCTTTATGAGCCACTTGTAAAGTGTCCCATATCTCGTTAGCAGTGGTACAGCTTTGAATCCTGCTGTACTCGTCTGGACCTAGTTCACACACAAGCCATTTCTTGGCCTTGGCATTCTTTTCCTATTTCTTCAAATCTTCAGCAGTGCAGTCAGCTCTTGTCTTTGGCACGTCCACTCCTTCAGTATTCTTCTTTGTAGTAGCCAGGGGACCATCAATGACTATCTCCTAGATTTCAAATTCTTCTCCTATGATGTGGTCTCTCATCCTGTTCTTCCACCAAGAATAGTACTGACCATTAAAGAGTGGGGGCCTAACAGTGGATTGCCCTTCCCAGTTTCCAGGTGGTGCACTCATATTGATATGTTCCTAAGGTGTTAACCTCTTCAACGATAACCCGCTCTGATACCAATTGATGTTTTATACATCAATACCACACAAGAGGGCGGGTGATTTATGTGGTACCCAATTTTCGCTTAGCTTGATTATAGAAGGACCTGGTTCTTCTATGTGTTCCAACTAGTACTGTTTGCGGAATAATAAGTAAAGAAAATAAAAAACACAGAGATATTTACGTGGAAAACACCTGGCTCAAAAGGTGAGAAAAACCACGACCTACTACTTAGTAGGATTTTCCCAAACTTCCATTAAAATCACTGAGCCAATAACTGCATTTACAAAAACTCTTTTGTAAACCTAGGATTAACTCTAATCCCGTTGTGGCACACAGCCTCAACTGTTGCGACAACTTCAAGTTAACTCTAAATTGAACACTCTAAGTACCTAATACAATTGCTTCTATAAAAGCTGAAAGGTACAATGTAAAATCACCTACTACAATTGAACTAGAATAAAAGATAGACACTTGGAACTGGTTCTTCTATCTGGTTCAAGTAGCTTCAGGATTGCACGCTTGAATCACACATAAATTGCTTGCAAAATTGCCTTGCTATTTTGCTCTCAATTCATGTTTTACTTCTGCTCATGTGCATTACCTGTAAAAGAGAAAAACACTGATATTTATGGAGTTAGTAATTAGAGATTGACTGGGATACAGACGCTACTCTTCTATGGTAGAAGAGTTCTAGTTGATATCATACTCTAACACTATCCTCTTCCTAAACTGTGTGTGAGCACGTGATTTTTGCCCTATATGAATTATTCCCAGAAATTCAAACAAAATGATTTCTTTCATTATTTTGCAATTTGGTGGTTTTTTGTGACATTTTATGTTAATTGCTTGCATTTTGTCTGTGCATTTTAATTAATGAAAACACAAAAATATACTTGGCATTTGCATTTAGGGCTTAATTTCACATTTTAAGATTAATTAGTAATTAAGTTACTTTGCAAAGAAGAAAATAACAAAAATAGTTCGTTTTGCATTTTTACCTATTAATTTTTGAATTTGTCATGAGTTTCCTTTAAATTAGGACTTAATCAATTTTGAGGAAATAATTAGTGTGATTTTGGGGAATAAATCAGTATTTTGCATTTTGCAAAATTTGAAGGAAAATATTTAATAAAAAGAACAAAAGAAAATAAAAGAAGTCCAAAAAAGATTTTAAAAGCTGTGTGTATTTTTGGTCCGTTTGCAATTAAATAGTCCCAGCCCAAATAATATACACTTCAATCCAGCCCAAACTCAAACATCACCGGTCCAGCCCCACCCCTTCAAACGACGTCGTTTAGCATCGTTTGATCTCAGCCGTCGAGGATACTAGATCCAACGGCTCGGAACTATTGATCCTTAGGTATAAAATTATCGGAGACTGCCCCCCCAACCCCCCAACCCCCACCCCACCCCCAAGTCATCTCTCTTATTCCAGAGAATTGTCTCGCTGGCACCACCCTAGACCGCCTCTGGAAATCGCCCACGGCGGCGGCCGGTCTCCAAATCACCCCAAATTTACACCACCCCCTCATCTCAACCTTCTTAGCATGAATCCGACCCTTGTTTCCCCTAAATCTCTGTCAAAAGGTTCGAATAATCCAAACCCTAGGTGCCGTCGCCGTCGCCCACGGCGGCACCAACCCCAAACCCGTCCAAAATTATACCCTGGACTCCCCTCGCCTTCCTCTTTCCAAAACCCTTAACCTCGTCCCTCGAATCATTGCCGATCTCTTCGAATCTTAGATCAAAACCTCGACCAAAACCCTAATTCCTTCGAACAGCCCCAAAATCACATCCCAAGCTCTCCTCGACCTCCTCATTCCGAATTTCAAGCCGGAATCCTTCGAATCCAAGTGGAATCCCATGAATCTTAAATCTAAGGCCTGAAGAAATTCAATCCGTTTGGGTTTTCAAGTGTTCGAGGGGTCTTCAACTAATGTTATTTGTTTATTTTTGGCAAAATAAACATATACCATTAGTTGAGAACCAACTTCGAGAAGTCAGTCAAGTTGAATGCTCAAAACCAGTGAGTTTCTTAATTTTTCTTGTTGTTTTATTTGAATCGTTTTCTCTTCCATGATTGCTTTGCTTCATTAATTGATTTGGATTATGTTTTTATCCGTTTGGGGTCAGTAATCGAGTTTGTTCTCCTCTGTTCTTGTTTGTTCGTTGCTAACATGAATTTGTTCTTAATTTTGTCATTAGTATAGGCATTAGTTCTTGTTCAGTGTCTTAGGTTTAGTTTAAATTGACCGTTTTTAAGTCAGTAAGGTTTCTCCTTGTTAGATTAATTTTTCAAACATACAAAACAAAAAGCACAAAAACTCCTACAAAAATACTGTTTCATTGAAACTCTCTTAGATTAAGTTTAAATTCCAGCTTTAGATCAAATTTTCGGTTCATAGAAGGCCAAAAAATGGTTTGAGTGTTGTTCAGATCTCGTTGGTACAAGTTCAAAAGGTCCTGGGTTGATTTCGAGTGTGTTTTGGTCCAGTCAAATTTGTTTTGAATTGTTTATTGGTGTTATCCTTCTGCAAATCATTCCTGGGTTGCTTGGACACTGTTTTGGGTTGAAATTGGTCCTGCTGCTTGGTGCTAACTGGTGCTCGTTTACTACTGCTGATTCCTCTTTCTTCTTATTGTATTTCAACTTCCAGGTATTTCTCAATCTCAAATGATACAAATTTGAGTCAAATGTATAGTTCATATTGGAAGAGAAATGAAGTGCGAGTTGTTGCTATTCTCCTCTAGTTTCCCTTAGTATTAATGTAGTTCACATTCATAGTCATTTGAATTATAGAATAACTGTATTAATGGGACTGTATGAACTGTATTCGATCATTTGAACTTTTTTTATATCATTCTACGAATGCTTTTGTGTAATGGCTTGCTGATTTGAGATCAGCTCTCATGATTAGTAGAAATAGTATCGGGTTAGTTTGAAGGTTTAAAGTCAGAAGGTGATAAGAACTTAAAGCTGGTTTTTAGATTCAATATTGAAATGCAACAGGAAAACGTTAGGTTTAGATTTAACAAATGAGTTTCAGTTTTAATTTCAGCATTTCTGGTTTTGAGATCAGGGAATAAATGTTTAAACTTGTTAAATTTATTCTGAGTTTGATATTTCAATTTAGTTAGTAATCACTTTAGTTTAATTGTTGTTTTTTTCTAAAATGTTGAAGTAATCAATTGGTTTAGACGCAATCTACATGAGAATTTGAATTTAACAAAATAGCAATTGTTGATTTGGAATGGAACTACACTGTTTCATTGTTACAAAAATCATGGAATGCAATACGAATTAGGTCCAGTAGCTGTGAAATCTAATTAAGGCCCAATGTTTGGTTTGGGCCTGCCAGTATACCAAGGCTTGACAGCCTGCTTTCAAATATTTTGGGCCACAGTTCTGCTAACGCACAGCCTGTTTCAGTTCTAACCCGCTTTCCACTTGGGCCTGTGTTGGGGTTTGAACATCGGAGTTGGGTCTTCAATTTAGTGTACAAGTGAATTAAGACCTAATTTTAGAGATAATCACCGTTAGATAATAGTAGTTCATCTTTAGGTTGGCCTTAAATTAAAAACGAGGTGCGCCACGCCAAACAAAATTCATAAATAGCGTGGCCCTCTTAACTGTTTCTATAAAAATATTTAGACCTCGGGACGCGCCATTTAGCAAATTTCATGGCTTCCCGCAAAGTTAATAAAACGTTAGTTGCTTTAGGCCCGACATTTAATAATATTACCTTGCTAAGCTCGGGTGCACATTTATGTGACTCAAATCCCAATCCCAACGAAGTTGGAATGTGTCAAAAACCACAGGTGCATTTATGTGACGTGGTTCGAGACGTGTTTTAATGATGTTGCAATTCTGTTTAAAAGTAATAAAAGCGGTTTAAAGTTAAAAAGCACATAGGTTAAAACATGTTCTAAAATCGAATAAATAAGCCAAATATGACAGTTGAGCGACCGTGCTAGAACCACGAAACCCGGGAATGCCTAACACCTTCTCCCGGGTTAACAGAATTCCTTACTCGGATTTCTAATTCGCGGACTGTTAAACAGAGTCATTCTTTCCTCGATTCAGGATTCTAAACCGGTGACTTGGGACACCATAAATCTTCCAAGTGGCGACTCTGAATCTCTTAATAAATGAATCCCGTTTCGATTGTCCTTTAATTGGAAAAACTCCTTATACCCTTGCGGGTGTAGGTGAAAAAGGAGGTGTGAAGGTTCTGGCGACTCTGCTGGGGACAAGAACCCACAACTTCGATTCAGAGTACGAGAATTCGAGCTTGGAATAATTGTTTTATTTGGCTTTGTTTATTATCTGATTTTATTACATGTTTGGGACTAATGTGCAAAATATTGCTTTTTACCGCTTTGATATTATTTGAATTGTATATATAGAATTGTTACGAAACCCTTCTCTTCTCATCTCCGGGGATGTGCTCACTGGTGGAGACTCCCTATTCTGTTAGTGTCATACCTTAAAGTAAGAAAGAGGCTGGACAAGTTACTAAGCCGGATGGCCTTTTGGTTCCCGGTACGTAGCCCCCTCCTCGACTCGAGTTGTCCGCTCGGGTACACAGTCTAGAACGTATACCTAGGTTTTGAACCTAGAATAACTTGACTTCATGCTGGATACCTAGTAGGAACGCTTATTTGCATCACGTGCATATGACTTAGGGGACTCAACACAGGGGTTGGGTCCGTCTAGGACAGGTAACCTAAAATGAAAAGACCATCCTGATGCATCTTACGTGTTGCGTGTACATGTATTTGTCTCGGACTCGCATGCTGACCGGCTTTTGAATATTTGGAACAGTTGAAAAAGAGAGAAATAGCAGTGTAGAGACTTAATTACCTATTTTAGAAAAAGCAATGTCCAAATAGTGCCGAAACTCTGCCGAATTTTTGAGAAAAATGAAAGAAAAAAGAAAAGTGTTTTTATTTTTAAAATAGTTTGTTTATTTGCCAATGGAAAAGAAAAACAAAAAGAGTTTATTTTCAAAATAGTTTGTGTTAGGTGTCACTGAAAAAGAAAATATAAAAAAGAGTCTTGTTTCAGAAATAGTGTATTTGCCAACGGAGAAGAGTCTTGTTTTCAAAATTAGTTAGTTTTATTTGCCCGAACTACATCAGTTTGATTCCCACATGGTGTGGGATACGTAGGCAACCCCCATCGGGTCCAACTTCCTTTTTTGCAAAATAGCCCAAAACAACAAAATTTTAATATTCTCATGAATAAGTCAGGTGAGGCCATTCTTGTCTAAAACAAGCCGAGTGTCCCTAAAAGGACGCCGGAAGGCTGTTTTTGCGAGAACAACCACCTTGGGTAATTTTCAACGGTTAGCGGGCACAGCCTTAAAATCTTCTTCTCAAAGTGCTACAAGGCTGTATCCGCAAAACAGGCTGTCTGTTTTAAATTAGAAATTTGAAAAAAAGATAGTGTCATTTTTCCCTTTTAGGTCAAAATAAGTGATTAAATCACCTTAGTAAATATGCAGGATGACCACGATTCAAAATGAACCTTTCTCAATCATGCATAAAATCCCTTTGGAGTTGCATCTGTGGTGGAACGATCTAGGAGGAGAAGGGCAAGATGAAGTCAAAAAATATTTGAAAGGGCTTACCGGTTTGTTGGAGATTGTGCCTCGGGGAGACATCATAAGAGCATTGGTCATATGCTGGGACCCGGCACACAACGTGTTCCATTTTTCAGACTTTGAACTCACCCCGACCTTAGAAGAAATAGCTGGATACATCAGAAATGCTGAGGTTCCTTTAAGACACAAGTACTTGGTTGCCCCGAGAATCGTAGTTGTGCACAGATTCTTAGACTCACTGAAGATAAGCAGGACGGTCCACAACACAGATTTGGCGAATGGCTTTTGTACTCCACACTTCATATACCACAGATATGGCCACATAGGAGGGTTCAACAACCCGGAAAACAAGATATGTAGCAAAGGAAACTGCCAAAAATGGGAAGAACATAGGCGTTTTGCTTTTATGGTGGTCTTTTTGGGGATTTTGGTATTCCCGAGGAAAGATGGAAACATTGACATAAAAATAGCCGAGGTCGTCAGCACTCTACTCACTCAAGCCAAAAGCACTCTTGCGCCCATGATATTAGCTGAAATCTTCCGCGCTCTTACAGCCTGCAAAGCCGGAGGAGACTTCTTTGAGGGATGCAATCTATTATTGCAAATGTGGATGACCGAACACCTGTGCCATCGTCCTCAGTTCCTGAGTTATGGGTCTACAGAGAAAACCTATATAGAGGAGTTTTATACGAGGATTAAGGGGGTCAGCCTGCCTGAAGAAGTCACGGGTTGGACATCATACTTTCAGTCCCTCACTGCCAGTCAAATAGAGTGGACGTTTGGATGGTTACCTGTCAATGAAATCATATATATGCCAGCAGCGGGGCCGCACTTCCTCTTGATGGGTCTTAAGATCATTCCGCCTTATGCTCCGTATCGGGTTTTAAGGCAACTCGGGAGATGCCAAGTAGTGCCAAAAGACGACGATCTTAGTATCCAAGTGGTTGAGATTGGTCCTGATGGCCAGTTTCCTGAAGCAAAGGTTCGCCAGGTCTGGAGCAAATGTCAATACTTGGCGGCGAATACCTGTGTACGGGATCGATCTAAAGGAGAAGTGTCACATGAGTATCACGCCTGGTATAGAAGGGAAGTTGCATTTGGGAGGCCAGCCAAAAGACCTCACCTCTAGGATTTTGCCGAATCATCGCAAGAACATTGGGCCTGGTTAGCTAAAGAAAATGAATAGAGAACTAAAATAGGAGAATTGGAAAGGCAAGTCCGAGACCTTCAGTTTGAAAACAGTGTGCAAGCCGCAGCCGATGAGGGTGAGAAGAAGAAATTGGCCAAAGAGAATGAATCCTTACGAGCACAAATCCAAAAGATGAAGATATCGGCCGAATATCCCGTTAGGAGTGCCAAGGATGCAAAGTTTATCGAAAATCTAAGACAAAAAGTGAATGACTACAGTTTTGACCTCAACAAGGCAGAAAGGGAATTAGCCGGGGTTCGAAAACAATTGGCTAAAAACGCGGAAGAACGGGCCCGCATGGTTAAGCAGTTGAAAGAAGAATACGATAATGAGTTCACGGGATTAAAGAAAAGGGTCATTGCCACAGAGAACAAAATGATCAAATAGGCGAAAGAATTCAAGGTTGAAAGAGAGCACTGCTACACGGCGTTGGCACAATTAGAAATGGACTTTCAACAACTCCAGGAACAAAACTAGGTAGCCGAGCAGACTTTGGAGGCCAGGGCCCAACAGATAGGGCGGTTGCTTCAAGAAAAGGGCAGAATCAGAGAGAGAATCTTAACCGTTGCTCACTACATTACTAGGAAATGCCAAGTGTGCGAGAACATGACTCGCACCACCTTCTTTGCATCGGTGATGATATTTGTGAAGCAGATAATGAGTGACCTGGACAGACTTTAAGGGGAACTTGCATATAGGCCCGGGGCGAGACCGAATGATGTCCCGCGGGCACCAGGAGCTTTAATGTATTCATGACTGTCATTTGAGTCTCTATTTCCTTTTCTATTAGAGTCTGTCAGTTGTCTGAGTCTGTATTTTCTTTTCGTTAAAAGTCAGTCAGTTGATTGAGTCTGTATTTTCGTTTGAAATAGAATAGGGATGGTGGAGTCTGTAGTTCTTCTCTTCATTAAAGTTTGTTAGTTGTTTTAATCTGTCAGTTTGTAATCGAAGTATTTGCTATCAATAAAATTGAAAATCCCAAAACATTTTGCTTCTATTTTACATTATTTTGCAAGAACTACGCTTGGTCTGATTCATGCGGGGTCATGATACGTAGGCAATCTCCATAGGATTCGACCGTAACCAAAAACAAAAAAGGCAAACAAGAGAATATAAAAAGGGAGCAAGAGAAAATGAGAGAAAAGAGCGGAAAAACAATTTTGAGGAAAGGAGAGAATAGGAACAAGAAAAACCAAGGCACGAGGAAAAGAAGGAAAAAGAAAAAAAAGGGAAAATAAGAGGGAAAATGCAAAAGAAAAGAGGAAAAGGCAAGAAACAAACAATGGAAAAATAAGAGGGAAGAAAAGAGAAAAGGCATGGCAAATACAGAAAAAGGAAAGCCGGGATGACGCGTGCAACCAAGCAAAGGCATAATAGAAATGGTTAACTGCTTAGGTGCATTCATTCCCAAATGTGCGGCTACCTATCTATTTATGCTCTAATCGCTAACAAAGTTGTTGTTGATGATGAGTCCAGGCAGGTGGTTAGTTGACTGGCATTCTGGCAGCCCATTCCTACAACACCCGGTCAAAAAAAAAATAAGTTGATCATGGCCAACCAGGAACTTGACGCGAGTGTTATCGATCCTTCGAGAGAGGTGGAAGAGTTGGATGTTAATGTGATGTATAAACTGAAACAACAGATGGCTAAGATGTATCAAGCATGGGCAAAAAAAAGGCGCCCGATATCAACCAGAATCCATTGCCGGCCCATCATGAGACAAATATGATCGAGATACTTGTGACATCGCGCCATTCCGTATTTTGGGAAAAGATGATTATTGTATATGCCGAGTGGCACCGTTTCTGCTTATTAACTATATCTGTTAGCTGTTATCTTTGCGTTCTCATTTCATTTCCGCAATATTAGGCTTACCTAGTCGTAGAGACTAGGTTCCGTCACAACAGTTAATGAAGGAAGAAATTGGGTCGTGACAGAGGCTCTCCATTATTTACCTCGCCCTTCTTTGAAAAATTATTTTCCAGAAATGTGACATCTCGTGATTAAATTTCAGTAACACTTTCATCCGCTAATTCACCAATGAACACATACCCTTTGGAGTATTCTGAATATCTTATAAAGATATATTTCTTGCTTTTTGGACCTAATTTACCAAACTTGCTAGAATAATCTTTTACATATACAGTACAACCCCAAGGTAGCAAATCATTTAAGTTTGGTTTATGACCAGTCCAAAGCTCATAAGGAGTGGATGAATTCAATTTAGAAGGCACTTTATTCAATATGGAGGTTGCAGTTAATAACGCATCTCCCCAAAAGGAGATAGGTAAATTTCTCTACTCCATCATTGACCTTATCATGTCCAATAGTGTTCTATTCCTCCGTTCCGCTACACTATTTTGCTGAAGTGTGAGGAATAGTTAATTGTCTAGTGATGCCCTTTTCGTTACACAATTCTTCAAATTCCTTTGATGGATATTCACGTCCTCAATCGATTCTTAAGTTCTTAATACTTTTGTCTAATTGATTCTCAACTTCATTCAAATATTTTTTAAAGCATTCAAGTGATTCGGATTTATGAGAAATGAAATAGACATAACCAAAGCGTGTGAAATTGTCAATGAACGTAATGAAATATAAAGCACCAGACCTAACCCTCACATTCATTGAATTACAGATATTAGAATGGATTAATTGCAATGGAAAATTAGCTCTCATAGTCTTTCCATATGGTTTACATGTAATCTTTTCGGCAAGACAATTTTTTACAAGTTGGCATTACAATTTTAGAGAAAGAATTCAAATGTCCTTCCTTAGCCAATCTATTCATTCGATCCTGCCTTATGTGACCTAATCTTGGATGCCATGTAATGACATCAACATCATTGTTACTAGAATAACATGCCATAACACAACAGTCAAAACAGTTATACGTAGAAAGATTACAATCTAACACAATAAAACCATCATAATGATGTCTAAAACCATAAATAACATTGTCTAGAGCAATTCTAAACAATATTACTGCTAAAATGAAATCTATACAAGAAGAACAAGTACCAACAATTACAACACTTCATCTCACATTTATCTTTCTTCTTGTTATACTGTTTTTCCTCTTAGAATTTGGTAGGTTACTTTTCTTGGAAGATTTATCTTCAGTCTCCTTGCCCTTTACACATTTCCTTTAATTATTCACATCCTTGAAGATTGAAAGCTTTTTACCACATGATTCTGTTACATAAGCACTAAGTATTGCTTTAGCGGCATCAAGCCGCTCATCTTCAAGCTCCACAAAGGCGGAGAATATCAGCAAAGGTTTTGATGTTATTATTAGAGGTTATATTAACCTTTAAAAGTTCCTAACTATTAGAAAAAAAATGAATCACTCCCTGAACTTGTTTCTCATAAGAGAGAATATGACCAATATTTTTTAAGTTGAGCAATTATTTCTCGATCTGTTTGTTTTGGGCGGTATTACCCTCCTTAGAGTGACTCATAACATGGTTTATACTTTCTAGAGTTTCTTGCTCTTCCAATGCATACCACATCTTACGGCTCCATATATTATAATTTGCCATTCAGCTTACCACCCTAATTCATATAAGCAATTATATATTTTGAAGTCATAGTCTGTTATACTTATAAGAGACAATCATTCAAGTATCACTCATCAATTATGCATGTAATATACACACTCAAGTAAATCAATTCTCATAATGACTTCACATTTAGTGTAGAACCGAAAGGTCATATAGTTTCTTATCATCATCCACATTGCCAAACATTTAATCAAAAGTGAAATTTTTTCTTAGTGTGTATAAATCATATTCATGACTAAGATCACGTAGATTCTTTAAGTCTCATCCTCTTACAACAGTCCGTTATACATACCAATGAGCATAAATTATAATAGAATAGACAAAATATTTGTTCATAAAAGAATTTATAAAATTACAAGTCATATAAATATTTGTCGACATTTATATGTCATTGTCCTTATTACGGTGGTGATGAGGATTTGCAACACTATCAGCCAAAGTCTTAGCCAGCTTGTCTATAGGATAAGGTTGATAAAATCGAGGTTTAGGACATGTCTTTAGAAGCCATGATCTCTTAATTTTAGCTTTAACGTCCTTTTTCTCCCACTCAGCTTCAAGCGCCTGAGTGTATACCCAAACATTCTTATTTAGACCAAAATTATGTTAAATACTAGCCAATACATCGCCCCGTTGACTTGAGAGAGAATCTATCAATATAGCTAAAGCTCTCCATGTATTGACTAATATATGATAAGAGAACAGTTCTGTCCGTATCAACCCAAAAATGTAAAGATGAATTGGTATCGTAGCAGATGAGTCCATCATGAACTTTTTAAATTCCTCATATTTTCTTCTTCCTTCCCTACGCCAAGCTCTATCATCCCTGAAGATGTTTTGTATTTAACTCGGAATGTCATTCCTGATGACTTCAAAATCTGAATCTAAATCGTTATTGAAATAGGTTCTTCGGCGACGCACTCTTTACGTTGTCTCCTTGCTCAACTATCAGTACCACTCCCATTTAGCGTACTTCGAGCTTGTTCTCATCCAGCCATTTCTGAAATGAGAACAAGGAAACAATTCAAATGATTTTTAATAATCATTCTACGTGATAATACATGTCATAGTCACTTGTAGAAGAGAAATCAAGTTTAACGGTCATTTATTTATTTAGAAATAAACATTCGACCCTCTATGACCATTAATATATCAGTAAAGAAATGACTGAGACTTAGTTGAATCTTTTCACTTAAGGAATAATGTATCTTTAAATATTTAAATGCTCAGCCTAAGCATTTAGAAAGTATATGACCACATATCTAAGTTGAAATGTCTGTTGTGGTAGTAGTATAATGGTATTCATTATCTAACCATATTAAATATGGTCAAAGAGATGACACCAACAAATCAAACTTAACTTTGCAATTGGAGATAACCAAAAAAAAAATCATACAGAGTTAAACATTGGGTTTAACTTCTCAATAATTATTATTAAAAGAATTGCTTTTTGCAACTTTCTTGGGGTAAAATTAAGAACAACCAAACAAAATTTCTGTCATTTTTTAATGAAGGTTAAGACCATTTTCAACACTTAATTGAATTATAAGTTAAACATGTGATTCAGTAACAAGCCAACGCCTTAATTACAACATTCAAAATATTATCAAATAGAAAACGTAGCAGTTTCATGAACAAAGCCACGAAGGAGTAGACACGTTGTACTTTGAAGAGTGGTACACATAAAGGCCAACGTGGGCTTCTAAAACATCTTATGACTTCTGTTAAAACACATGGAAAACATTATTGACAATTCCTTTCAATTGGTATCCTAAATTAACTCACATATGGTTAAAGAGCCGAGCACATAAGGAAATTTGTTGTCGGTATTTTAAATCTTTCAATCCGACGAAGTGTCATCTATTTTTTTAGACATATGACATAAAAAGAAATATGTGGCACCGTAAAAGAAAATTTTCAATCCTAATTAACTATACCACGTTTGAGCGACAAAAGCAATAATACAAAATTAACAGTTTTATTTCGTTCTCACAACATGGCCATCTCCTCCAAGTACAATTAGCAAAAAAATCAACAGATAGTAAATGAGGGATACTTCAAACACAATGTTTTTCATGGAGACAATCAAACCAGGATATAAACAACATTGTTGCGATGCCAATTGTGAGCACGTAATTTTTGCCCAATATATTAAAATTACTTCTAAAAATCTCTAAAAATAGCTTTTAATTATTTTATAGAATTTTAGGAATTTTTCTATATTTTACTTGATTTGTTTTCTGTGCATTTGTGTTTGGAGCATTTTTAGTAGCATTTTAAATCTTAAAAAAATAGTAATAAAATAATAAAAAAAATATTTTAATCTTTACATTTTTAGATTTTGATGGCATAATTAATTGTATTTGTAAAACATTAAACTACCAAAAATACATTAGGCACTTTACATGCATTGTTAGTTAACTAAATTAGTTAATAGTTAAATGAGTTAATTTTGCAAATTAGTTTTAAATTAGGTGTTGTTAAGATAAGTGGTCAATTTTAAAAATAAAAGAAAGAAAGGAAAATATGTCTGCTATGTTCAAATGGGCCACTTTAGTAGCCCAATTAAACTAAAGAACCCATCCAACTCGCCTATTTACCCGGCCCGCCTAGCCCAGCATCCCTCTCTCATTAAAATAACATATCTCCCGAAACTCCCTCAGACGAGACCCCTCCTTCAAAAACAAGACCCTGCCCGCCCCTAATACATTCATACTCTCAGTCAGCCGCCCACCCTCACTCTCAAAGTACGGAAGAAGGAAATATGAAAATACATACACCCATTTTCATTCCCCAACACACTCTCACCCTCACCTCACTTTCAGTCATTTGTATACATCTAGAAGAAGAAGAAAAAAATCCCAAAAAAACAGATCTGAAAATTAAAAAAAAAAACGCTCTGAAGAACAAACAAGAACATGTAGAATTTTCAGCTCTTTTTACTTAAGGCTTGTTGTTGTTTGCTGTTCATCACTGCTGAGCTCCAACCGTTGCAGTTCAGGCCTTTATTTAGCTCATCCTCTTTGTTTGCGTTAGTTGAGAGCTGTAGCTGAGCTCCATCTTCATTTCAACCTTTATTTGTTTACTGTTGCCATTATCTTCAGTTTGGGTATGTTGAGTAATCTGTACTTCTTTTTTTTTGTAGAATTATTGAATGAAAGTTTGTTGCCTAAATGTCTCATTAGCAGCTTAGAATGTTAGTTTGTTGGTTTGCCTACTATTATATACGAATTCTCCAATAGTAGTATTTCTTGTTTTGATTAATAAATCCTTAAGCATCTCATCTCATACATGTTATTCTTAAACACCTCACCTCATATATGTATCAAGTAATGAGTTAGAACTGATTGGTATTTTCTTTTTAATGTTTCATTGACTGTTATTACTAATTTGTATGTCATGATAGTTAAATATGAATCTTATTAAATATGCAATTACAAGATTGTATTTAGATAAGAAGTTTTGGCAATAATATGTGATGAGAAAATGTTGTTCTTGTCTAGCATGTGTGGCGGTAACTTTCAAATATAATAATTAATTGATCACATCTGTACAAATTGAAGCCAAAAGGTGGAATTCTAAAAATGGCGAACTAATTGTTGGTAATCCGGTGTAAGCTGAAAAGTGGAATCTTAAGTTGAAGAACCTGTAGTGTATTATAATTATTGGGCCATGTGATACTAATGAGAGATTAATGAGATTTTGGTCTTTTAGTTCTGATAGGTCGCAACAAGATTTTCGTTCGGGCTCGAATACAACTTGAGCCAGAAGCCGAGATAATAACAAAAATAAAAATAAAAATCTATACCTCTTCCCAATAAATTTTCATAAATTCTTGGCCTTACAATAACCTCAAAGTTTAGGAAGAATGATGTACATTGTTAGTGTGCTTTAGGCGCGTACTAAATTTATTATCACGATTATGTACACGTTTGCGTGATATAATTATGATTCCCAAAATAAATCAAGGTACGCGTTCGCCCGATCTTGACCAAACAATCTTGATAATAATAAAGTATTGTTAATTGTGTACACGTACGCGTGACATGGTTTTTGACACACCAAACAAAACGAATACACGTACGTGTGATTCGTCTCCAGATAATTCCATAATTACAAACAACAAATAATTTAAAAGCGGTAAAAAGTAAATGTACGCAGGTTTTAAAATGTGTAATTAGATAATTAATTAATCCAGCTATGATTAAAAGCGACCATGCTAAAATCACGAAATCTGGGAGTGCCTCACACCTTCTCCCAGGTTAACAGAATTCCTTACCCGATCTTCTGGTTTCACGGACTTAAAATATAGTCAATTTTCTCGATTTAGGATTTTAAAATAAACTGGTGACTTGGGACACCGCAATAATTATCCCAAGTGGTGGATCTAATTAATTAAAATAATCTCATTCGGTTAATGTCACTTTAATTGGAAAAATTCCCTTATCTTCGGAAAAAAGTGTTAGTTTGTTGGTTTGCCTACTATTATATACGAATTCTCCAGTAGTAGTATTTTCTGTTCTGATTAATAAATCCTTAAGCATCTCATCTCATACATGTTATTCTTAAACACCTCACCTCATATATGTATCAAGTGATGAGTTAGAACTGATTGGTATTTTCTTTGTTAATGTTTCATTGACTGTTATTACTGATTTGTATGTCATGGTAGTTAAATATGAATATGATTAAATATGCAATTACAAGATTGTGTTTAGATAAGAAGTTTTGACAGTAATATGTGATGAGAAAATGTTGTTCTTGTCTAGCGTGTGTGGCGGTAACTTTCCAAATCTAGTAACTAATTGATCAAATCTGTACAAATTGAAGCCAAAAGGTGGAATTCTAAAAATGGCGAAGTAATTGTTGGTAATCCCGTGTAAGCTGAAAAATGGAATCTTAAGTTGAAGAACCTGTAGTGTATTAGAATTATTAGGCCATGTGATATTAATAAGAGATTAATGAGATTTTGGTCTTTTAGATCTGACAGGTCGCAACAAGGATTTTCGTTCGGGCTCGAATGCAACTTGAGCCCAAAGCCGAGATAATAACAAAAATAAAAATAAAAATCTATACCTCTTCCCAATAAATTTTCATAATCTCTTGGCCTTACAATAACCTCAAAGTTTAGGAAGAATAATGAACACTGTTAGTATGCTTTAGGCGCGGACTAAATTTATTTTGATGATTATGTACACGTTTGCGTGACATAATTATGATTCCCAAAATAAATCAAGGTATGCGTTCGCGCGATCTTGACCAAACAATCCTTATAATAATAAAGTGTTATTAATTGTGTACACGTTCGCGTGACATGGTTTTTGACACACCAAACAAAACAATACACGTATGCGTGATTCGTCTACAGATAATTCCATAATTACAAACAACAAATAATTTAAAAGCGGTAAAAAGTAAATGTACGTAGGTTTTAAAATGTGTAATTAGATAATTAATCAATCCAGGTATGATTAAAAGCGACCATGCTAAAATCACAGAATCTGGGAGTGCCTCACACCTTCTCCCGGGTTAACAGAATTACTTACCCCTTCTTTTGGTTTCACAGACTTAAAACATAGTAAATTTTCTCGATTTGGGATTTTCAAATAAACGGGTGACTTGGGACACCACAATAATTATCCCAAGTGGCGAATCTAATTAATTAAAACAATCCCATTCGATTATTGTTACTTTAATTGGAAAAACTCCCTTATCTTCGGTAAAAAGAGGTGTGACAGCTCTGGCAACTCTGCTGGGAACCGAACCCAGAATCTCAGGATCATTGTTCAGAATTCGAGCTTGTTAATGTGATCTATGCTTGGCTTTCTTGATTGTTGATATTACTATTTGTGGGCCTAATGTGCTAATTATTGCTTATTTACCGCTTTGATACTATTTGAACAGTATTAATGTCACGACACGAATTTTCCACTCTCGGGAGTCGTGATGGCGCCTACTAATGAGAGCTAGGCAAGCCAAATTTATTTACTTGCCCAATAATAATCTAATCCATTTTAACAATTTACGACAATAATACAAAAGCAACAAAATTCAATAATAAGCGGAAGTCTTAACATTTTATAAAACTGAATAAAAATGCGGAAAGTTCAACAAAATCCTCGACCCAAGACTGGTGTCAATGTACTCACGAACTGCTAAGAATACTACATACAAACGTCTGAAAGAGAAAATAAGTTGTTTGTCTCGAATACAATGAGATAACAGATAAAAATAAAGGATAGAGGAGACGCCGGGCCTGCGGACGCCTGCAAGGCTACCTCGGGTCTCGCTGAAATGAAGCCTGCTCCCACACTACTGCTGCTGCTGCTCGAAACCTGAATCTATGCAAAATAGCCCAGAGTGTAGTATCAGCACAACCGACCCCATGTGCTGGTAAGTGTCTAGCCTAACCCCGGCGAAGTAGTGACGAGGCTAGACTGGACCACCACATAAACCTGTGCAGCTATATACATACAGCGGAATCGAAATACAAGACAAGTAAACAATATGGGAGGGGAAGCATGCTGTGGGGAGATAACAGTTTCAAATATAAATTGACTAATACGAAGGAAAAGTAGAACTCATACAACAATAAAGAACAGAGATCAACAAATGCACGGCATCACCCTTCGTGCTTTTACTCTCATTCCTCACATATAATCAATAGAATCGGCACAGAATGGCACGTCGTGCGGCACGGCATCACCCTTCGTGCTTTGCTCTCTTTTCCTCACAATAAGCAAATAATGCACGGCATCACCCTTCGTGCTTTACACTCTTTCCTCACAAGAAACAAACAATGCGCGGCATCACCCTTCGTGCTTTAACACTCTTCCTCACCCAATCAACAATCACAAACAAGGGCAAGGGAATAATAAAACAATAATGGAAATCCCGGCAAGGGAACACAAACTAACAAATAAAAATCCGGCATGGGTACAACATCAATAATCTCAGCGTCCCGGCAAGGGAAAATATTCAATAATCAACAACGTCCCGGCAAGGGAATAGATCATTAACTCTTTCTCTTTCTTTCACTTTAATCTCGTAGTTCACATTATCACTCGAGCCAATGCTCCAAAGATTTACTTATCTCATATACCTTCACAATTTGCATTTTAACTCGAGCCAACGCTCCACGAAGTTTAAAGATCACAATTTTCTTTCACAAGATCTTTACAACATATAGAAGTCATCAATTAAGCATGGAACATATAACAATAATCCCAATTATTTGCAAAATAAGGACTCACGGTCATGCCAGACACCAATGTATAGATACTCGTCACCATGCCTATACATCGTACTTGACAATTAGCAAGTATCAAATAAGACTCAACTCCTATTCCCTCAAGTTAGGGTTAAACCAAACACTTACCTCAACTTCCACGGCCAAATCAATCCACAACAACCGCTTTTCCTCTCGAATTCGGCTCCAACTCAATCGAATCTATACAATAATAACTTCATAATATCAATATATGCTAAACAAATCAAACCCAATGTCTAATTATAGATTTCCAAGCTTTCTTTCCAAAAGTCCCAAAATCGCCCCCCGGGCCCGTTTGGTCAAAACACGAGGTTCGGACCAAAATCAAATCCCCCATTCACCCACGAGCCAGATATATAATTTGTTCTCAAATTCGACCCCAAAACGAGGTCTAAATCAAGAAAAAGTAAAAAGCCCTAACTCTACCCATTTCCCTCAATTTCTACCCTAAATTACATGTTTTAGGCTTAGGAATTCAACAAATATTGATGGAAAATGAAGAAAACGAGTTAAGATTTACTAACCCAAGAAGTTTTGGTGAAAGGGAGCTTCAATGGACGCCTAAAGACCTTGGAGAAGAAGGAGCTCGTGTGTTTTAATGAAAATACCGTAACAACACTGTTTTGGAAATTAAAATATAACTGGGCAAAATTGCCCTTCGCGTTCGCGGAAGGATGGTTGCGTTCGCGAAGGGTAATCTGGGCAGGGCATCGCGTTCGCGATGGGAAGGCTGCGAACGCGAAGAGGAAAGGCTGGGGGTACAGAACTTGGTCTACGCGAACGCGTGGATCCTTAACGCGAACGCGAGGAAGGGGATCTGCAACACTACGTGTTCGCGAGTAGGTAGATGCGAACGCGAAGAGTAAAAGAGGGCTGAGTCCTCAGAGTCAATGACTCTACACGAACGCGGGGCAAGTAAGCAAACGCGATGAAGGGTGAACTCATAGCAATCGCGAATGCGAAGGATGCGTCGCGAACGCGAAGAGCAAAAAGGGACTTGCACAGCTGAAGCAAAAACCTGCAATCTTTCTAAGTCAAAAACCATCCCGAAACACCTCCGAAACACTCCCCGAGCCCTCGGGGCTCCTAACCAAACACATACACTAACTCAACAACATCCTACGAACTTAACCGGGCGATCAAATCGCCAAAATAACATAAAAACAACGAATCAAACCTCAAAATCACAAGTTTTTCCTCAAACTTCATAAACTTTCAAATTTAGAGTTTTAAGTCCGAAACACGTCAAACGACGTCCGATTTCAACCAAACTTCACAGAAGTATCTTAAACCATATATAAGATATGTACCGGGCACCGGAACTAAAATACGGGCCCGACACCAACACGTTCTAACCAATTTTCATTTCAATTTTCCTTAGTAATTTCAGAAAAATAATTTTACTAAAAATTCATTTCTCGAGCTTGGGACCTCGGAGTTCGATTCCGAGCATACGCCTAGATCCCATATTTTCCTACGGACCCTCCGGGACCATCAAATCACGGATCCAGGTCCGTTTACCCAAAATGTTGACCAAAGTCAAATTTAATCAATTTAATATCAAAATTTAGCATTTTTCTCACAGAATTCATATTTAAGCTTTCCGGCTACGCGCCCGGATTGTGCATGCAAATCGAGGCAACCCCAAATGAGGTTTTCAAGGCCTCGGAAGCACGGAATAAATAGGAAAACAGGTGATGACCCTTTGGTCGTCACATTCTCCACCTCTAAAACAACCGTTCGTCCTCTAATNCCTTGGGCTAACGCTTACCCTTCTTCCCTACTATCTCATCACGCCTTTCATAGGCGACACTCGGAGCAATACCCGCTCACCAACCACTAAATGCCACATCTCGAACCTTACGGTCTGCGTAACTCATTTTTTTAGACTAAGTTGAACGAAGCCTATCCTGAATGATATTGACCTTGTCCAAAGCCTCCTGAACCAAATCTGTACCCAACAACCGAGCCTCTCCCGGCTCAAACCATCCAATCGGAGACCGACACCGCCTACCATATAAAGCCTCATAAGGAGCCATCTGAATGCTCGACTGGTAGCTGTTGTTGTAGGCAAACTCCGCTAAAGGCAAGAACTGATCCCACGAACCTCCAAAGTCAATAACATAAGCTCGAAGCATATCCTCCAAAATCTGAATAGCCCGCTCGGACTGCCCGTCCGTCTGGGGATGAAATGTTATGCTCAACTCAACCCGTGTGCCCAACTCTCGCTGAACTGCTCTCCAGAAGCGGGAGGTAAACGGTGTACCCCGGTCCGAAATGATAGATGCCGGCACACCATGAAGGCGAACAATCTCCCGGATATAAATCTCAGCTAACCTCTCAGAAGAATAGGAGACTGCCACAGGAATGAAATGTGTTGACTTGGTCAGCCTATCAACAATNTACCATCTCGGTCCTCTGGGCCACATTGGCCGCCTCCTGAAAAGTAATATCACTCCCCGCCTCTCTAGCCATCTGGAGACGAATAGGCTGGATGAGTCCATCAACAAATCGTCTTACTCTCTCTCTCTCAGTGGGGAGTATGACAGTAGCATGGTGAGCCAACTCAATAAACCTGGTCTCGTACTGGGTGACTGACATGGATCCCTGATGGAGACGCTCAAACTGCCTCCGATAGGCCTCACACTATGTGACAGGGAGAAACTTCTCCAGAAATGTATGCGTGAGCTGCTCCCAGGTCAAGGCTGGAGACCCTGCTGGTCTAGCTAAACAGAAATCCCTCCACCAAGTCTTGGCGGATCCAGATAGGCGAAATGCAGCAAAGTCAACTCCATTGGACTCAACGATACCCATGTTCCGAAGAACCTCGTGGCAGCTGTCCAAATAATCCTGAGGATCCTCGGTGGGTGCACCACTGAAAGTAGTAGTAAAGAGCTTGGTGAACCTATCCAATCTCCATAAAGCATCGGCAGACATGGCTGCCCCATCACCTACCTGGGCTACCACGCCCGGCTGAGCTGCTCCAACTGGCTGAACTGCTGGAGCCTGAACCTGAAGAGCTACCTGCTACGGAGTACGAGTAGCAAGAGTCTGGGCCCCTCTTCCAGCCTGATAGACCGCAGGTGCTACAGGAAGTAAACCCGCTCGGGTAACACTCTCCATGAGGCCCACCAATCGGACCAAAGCATCCTGAAGAACTGGGGTGACAATAAACCCCTCTGGGACCTGAGCTGGGCCCACCGGAACTGCTGGGGCTGGGGCCGGAACCTCCTCGTCAAAGTCGACCTAAGGCTCCGCCACTGGTGCTGCTGCTCGGGGCTGAGCTCTGCCCCTACCTCGGCCTCTAGCACGGCCTCGTCCTCAGCCCCTAGCGGGAGCTGCCTGGGGCTCGGACTGCAGATCAGAAGATGAAGAAGCACGTGTTCTCGCCATCTGCGAAAGAACAGAGTAGAAATTCAATTAGCATTGAGAAACCAAACCGCATGACAAGAAAGAACAAATGTGAAACTTTTCCTAACTCGGTAGCCTCTGGGGGATAAATACAGACGTCTCTGTACCGATCCCTCAGACTCTACTAAGCTTGTCCGTGAGTTGTGAGACCTATGTAACCTAGAGCTCTGATACCAACTTGTCACGACCCGGATTTCCCACCATCGGGAGTCGTGATGGCGCCTACTAATGAGAGCTAGGCAAGCCAAATTTATTTACTTGCCCAATAATAATCTAATCCATTTTAACAATTTACGACAATAATACAAAAGCAACAAAATTCAATAATAAGCGGAAGTCTTAACATTTTATAAAACTGAATAAAAATGCGAAAAGTTCAACAAAATCCTCGACCCAAGACTGGTATCACTGTACTCACGAACTGCTAAGAATACTACATACAAACGTCTGAAAGAGAACATAAGCTATTTGTCTCGAATACAATGAGATAACAGATAAAGATAAACGATAGAGGAGACGCAGGGCCTGCGGACGCCTGCAAGGCTACCTCGGGTCTCGCTGAAATGAAGCCTACTCCCACACTACTGCTGCTGCTGCTCGAAACCTTGATCTGTGCAAAATAGCCCAGAGTGTAGTATCAGCACAACCGACCCCATGTGCTGGTAAGTGTCTAGCCTAACCTCGGCGAAGTAGTGACGAGGCTAGACTGGACCACCACATAAACCTGTGCAGTTATATACATACAGCGGAATCGAAATACAAGACAAGTAAACAATATGGGAGGGGAAGCATGCTGTGGGGAGATAACAGTTTCAAATATAAATTGACTAATACGAAGGAAAAGCACAACTCATACAACAATAAAGAACAGAGATCAACAAATGCACGGCATCACCCTTCGTGATTTTACTCTCGTCCTCACCAAGCAATAACATAACAAACGTGCACGGCATCACCCTTCGTACTTTTACTCTTATTCCTCACATATAATCAATAGAATCAGCACGGAATGGCACATCGTGTGGCACGACATCACCCTTCGTGCTATACTCTCTTTTTCTCACAATAAGCAAATAATGCACAGCATCACCCTTCGTGCTTTACACTCTTTCCTCACAAGAAACAAACAATGCACGACGTCACCCTTCGTGCTTTGACACTCTTCCTCACCCAATCAACAATCACAAACAAGGGCAAGGGAATAATAAAACAATAATGGAAATCCCGGCAAGGGACCACAAANTACGACGTAAGTCGGACGGAGGGACGGGGCGACTGGGGCTCGTGGTACGCAAAATGCGACCAATCGGCTACGCAAATGCGAAGGCTCATTTTTCGCAAATGCGACTAAAGTTCGCAAATGCGAAGTTCTCCCAAATGGCCAGTGTTTGCAAATGCGAACAGAGATCTCGCATTTCCCATACCTGCAGGGTTCGCAATTGCGAATCCATTTTCACATTTCCCATATCCGCAGCCCAGCATATTTTATACTTAACCGATTTTGAACCTCATTCCTCACATATAATCAATAGAATCGGCACGGAATGGCACATCGTGCGGCACGACATCACCCTTCGTGCTTTTTACTCTCATTCCTCACATATAGTCAATAGAATCGGCACGGAATGGCACATCGTGCGGCACGACATCACCCTTCGTGCTTTACTCTCTTTTCCTCACAATAAGCAAATAATGCACGGCATCACCCTTCGTGTTTTACACTCTTTCCTCACAAGAAACAAACAATGCACGGCATCACCCTTCGTGCTTTAACACTCTTCCTCACCCAATCAACAATCACAAACAAGGGCAAGGGAAGTGATAAAACAATAATGGAAATCCCGGCAAGGGAACACAAACTAACAATTAAAAACCCGGCAAGGGTACAACATCAATAATCTCAGCGTCCCGGCAAAGGAAAATATTCAATAATCAACAACATCCCGGCAAGGGAATAGATCATTAACTCTTTCTCTTTCTTTCACTTTCATCTCATAGTTCACATTATCACTCGAGCCAATGCTCCAAAGATTTACTTATCTCATATACCTTCAAAATTTGCATTTTTAACTCGAGTCAACGCTCCACGAAGTTTAAAAATCAAAAATTCCTTTCACAAGATCTTTACAACATATAGAAGTCATCAATTAAGCATGGAACATATAACAATAATCCCAACTATTTGCAAAACAAGGACTCACGGTCATGCTAGACACCAACGTATAGATACTCGTCACCATGCCTATACATCGTACTCAACAATTAGCAAGTATCAAATAAGACTCAACTCCTATTCCCTCAAGCTAGGGTTAAACCAAACACTTACCTCAACTTCCACGGCCAAATCAATCCACAACAACCGCTTTCCCTCTCGAATTCGGCTCCAACTCAATCGAATCTATACAATAATAACTTCATAATATCAATATATGCTAAACAAATCAAACCCAATGTCTAATTATAGATTTCCAAGCTTTCTTTTCAAAAATCCCAAAATCGTCCCCCGAGCCTGCTTGGTCAAAACACGAGGTTCGGACCAAAATCAAATCCCCCATTCACCCACGAGCTCGAATATATAATTTGTTCTCAAATTCGACCCCAAAACGAGGTCTAAATCAAGAAAAAGTAAAAAGCCCTAACTCTACCCATTTCCCCCAATTTCTACCCTAAATTACATGTATTAGGCTTAGGAATTCAACAAATATTGATGGAAAATGAAGAAAACGAGTTAAGATTTACTAACCCAAGAAGTTTTGGTGAAAGGGAGCTTCAATGAACGCCTAAAGACCTTGGAGAAGAAGGAGCACGTGTGTTTTTATGAAAATCCCGTAACTACACTGTTCTGGAAATTAAAATATAACTGGGCAAAATTGCCCTTCGCGTTCGCGGAAGGATGGTTGCGTTCGCGAAGGGTAATCTGGGCAGGGCATCGCGTTCNGGCACTGAATCAATAGAGGGAACCTCAGCACTGAGTCCCGAACATAAGCTAAATAAGCCAAACACCCCTTCTCGACCATACGCTGAGCCTTCACATACGATATGACACTGCGGGTAGAGTGACCTGGAGTCCCTCTCCACTCTAAGCGAGGCATACCCGGTAAAGCTAAGGTCACAGTCTTGGCATGGCAGTCCAAGATAGCGTGATAGGGTGATAACCAGTCCATCCCCAATATAATATCAAAGTCGACCATATCTAAAAGCAAAAGATCTACACGGGTCTCCAGACCCCCAATCACCACAACACAAGAGCAACGATGGAATCACCCACCGGCGTAGACACATAAACAGGAATACCCAATGCATCACTAGGCATGATCAAATACGGGGCAAAATAGGATGACACATACGAATACGTAGACCCCAGATCAAACAACACTGAAGCATCTCTATCACAAACCAGAACCGTACCTGTAATGACTGCATCTGAGCCTCTGCCTCGGGCCTAGCCTGAAGAGCATAACATCGGGGCTGGGCCCCACCACCCTGATCTACCTCTCTGGGATGGCCTGCTGCTGGCTGGCCTCCACCTCTAGCGTCCTGAGCTCCACCTCTATGACCTCTACCTCCACCTATGGCACCTCTACCTCCACCTCTAGCTGGTTGGGCGGGCTGTGGGGCAGCTGGTGCTTGAACCATGGCACGAGAACCCTGGTGCTGAGAACTGCTCGGTGCTCGAGGGCAAAACCTGGCAATATGACCCGTGTCACAACAACTGTAATAAGTTCTCGGCTGTTGAGTCTGCTGGCCCTGTCGACCTGAATGACCACCACGGAAACTCTGGAGCGATGGCGCACTGATAGGAGCTAGCGGTGCACTGAATGGCTGCTGATCAGAATAATGCCCATGGAAACCACGATCACCTAGGGCACCCTGAGAAACCTGGAGGGCTGACTGGAAAGGCCTAGAAGGCTGACCCCTATCATAAGAATCTCTGCCTCTAGATGAGGCACCACTGAATCGGCCTGACTGACGGGGTCTCTTGTCTGCTCTATGACCACCCCCCTGTGGCAATACCATCTCGATCCTCCGGGCCACATTGGCCGCCTCCTAAAAAGTGACGTCACTCCCCGCCTCTATAGCCATCTGGAGACGAATAGGCTGCATGAGTCCATCAATAAACCGTCTCACTCTCTCCCTCTCAGTGGGGAGTTTGACAATAGCATGGCGAGCCAACTCAATAAACCTGGTCTCGTACTGGGTGACTGACATGGATCCCTGATGGAGACGCTCGAACTGCCTCCGATAGGCCTCACGTTGCGTGATACGGAGAAACTTCTCCAGAAACAACACTGAAAATTGATCCCATGTCAAGGCTGGAGACCCTGCTGGTCTAGCTAAATAGAAATCCCTCCATCAAGTCTTGGCGGATCCAGATAGGCGAAATGCAGCAAAGTCCACTCCATTGGACTCAACAATACCCATGTTCCGAAGAACCTCGTGGCAGCTGTCCAAATAATCCTGAGGATCCTCGGTAGATGCACTGCTGAAAGTAGTAGTGAAGAGCTTGGTGAACCTATCCAACCTCCATAAAGCATTGGCTGACATAGCTGCCCCATCACCGGCTACCACACCCGGCTGAGCTGCTCCAACTGGCTGAATTGCTAGAGTCCGAATCGGGGGAACTCCCTGCTCCGGAGTACGAGTAGCAGGAGTCTGGGCCCCTCCTCCTGCCTGAGAGACAGCTGGTGCTACAGGAAGCAAACCTGATCGGGTGACGCTCTCCATGAGGCCCACCAATCGGACTAGAGCATCCTGAAGAACTGGGGTAGCAATAAACCCCTCTGGGACCTGAGCTGGGCCCACCGAAACTGCTGGGGCTAGGATCGGAACCTCCTCGTCCATGTCAACCTGAGGCTCCGCCACTGGTGCTGCTGCTCGGAGCTGAGCTCCGCCCCTACCTCGGCCTCTAGCACGGCCTCAGCCTCGCCCTCCGCCCCTAGCGGGAGCTGTCTGGGGCTCAAACTGCTGATCGGAAGATGAAGAAGCACGTGTTCTCGCCATCTGCGAAATAACAGAGTAGAAATTCATTTAGCATTGAGAAACCAAACCGCACAACAAGAAAGAACAAATGTGAAACTTTTCCTAACTCGGTAGCCTCTGGAGGATAAATACAGACGTCTCCGTACCAATCCCTCAGACTCTACTAAGCTTGTCCGTGAGTTGTGAGACCTATGTAACCTAGAGCTCTGATACCAACTTGTCACGACCCAGATTTCCCACCCTCGGGAATCGTGATGGCGCCTACTGGTAGAAGCTAGGCAAGCCAAATTTTTAATTACTTCCCGTTTATAGCATAATCCCTTTTAGCAATTCATGGAAACAACATAAAAACAATGAAATTAAATAGTAGCGGAAGTCTTAATTATAGAAACTGAATCAACATGCGGAATAGTCAATATAATCCTCTACCCAAGACTGGTGTCACAATACTCATGAACTGCTAAGAAATACTAAACACAAACGTCTGAAAGAAAACATATGCTGTTTGTCTCGAATACAATGAGGCAACGGGCTAAAAAAGAGAAAATAAGGGAGACGCCGGGCTTGCGGACGCCTGCAAGGCTACCTCGGGTCTCACCGGACTGAAGGCCTACTCCTGTACTAATGCTGCTGCTGCTGCTCGAAACCTGGACCTGTGCAAATAGCACAGAGTGTAGCATCAGCACAATCGACCCCATGTGCTGGTAAGTGTCTGGCCTAACCCCAGCGAGGTAGTGACGAGGCTAGGACCAGACTCTTGATAAACCTGTGCAGATATATATATATATATATATACAAGTACAACGGAAAAATAGCAAGAAAATAACAATTTAAGCTGGGGAAGGGAGCATGCTTCAGGGTAACAGATAGAATCGAAATATCAGGAATAATGGTACGTACATCTACAGTTTAACTTCCAACAATAATGAAAAGGTAAAACAATTTTCATATTCAACTTATCTTGTTGCAGGCGTGCAACCCGTTCCCATTTCTCATTATCTCGTGGTAGGCATACCACCCGCTCCCATTTCAATATCACTCGTGGTAGGCGTACCACCCGATCCCATTTCAATATCACTTGTGGTAGGCGTACCACCCGATCCCATTTCAATATCACCTGTGGTAGGCGTACCACCCGATCCCATTTCAATATCACCTATGGTAGGCGTACGACCCGATCCCATTGCAATATCACTTGTGGTAGGCGTACCACCCGATCCCATTGCAATATCAGTTGTGGTAGGCGTACCACCTGCCCCCTTTACTTTCAACACAATACACAATACAATCCCGGCAAGGGAACAATCCAATTAATACTCTTCCCGGCAAGGGAACAATCAAATTAATACTCTTTCCCGGCAAGGGAACTATAACAACAAGTCAAACATCCCGACAAGGGAGAGTCAGCTATAACCAATCCTATTCAACTTCTTCCTGGCACAACTAATACCAATATTTAATCACAACGTTCATAGGATCAAACAAGGGTACACAATTATCAAATTTAGACTCACGGTCATGCTTGACACCGATGCATGGATACTCGTCACCATGCCCATACGTCGTACTCGACACAAACAAGTAGCAACTATGACTCAACTCCTAATCCCTCAAGCTAGGGTTAAACCAAACACTTACCTCGATGCTTTGAACTCAGCTCAAGCCTCAACTATAGCTTTACCCCGTGATTCCACCTCCAATCCGCTCGAATCTAGCCAAAAATTACTCAATTACTTTACTAAACACTAAATGAATCAATTTGAATGCATAAAAAATGAATTTCCCAAGTTTTTCTCAAAAATTCCAAAATTGCCCCCGGGCCCACGTGGTCAAAACCCGAAGTTCGAACCAAAACCCGGTAACCCATTCCCCCACAAACTCAAATATCTAATTTGTTTTGAAATCGGACCTCAAATTGAGGTCCAAATCCCCAATTTTTGAAAATCCTAGGTTCTAACCAAAACCCCCAATTTCACCCATGAAAATCATTGATTATAAGTGGAAAACATGTTAAATGATGTTAATGAGTGAAAGAATTAAGTAAAAATCGACTTACAAATGATTTGGGATGAAACTTGTTCTTGAAAAATCGCCTAAGGAGTTGCATTTTGAAAGTGGGGCGAATAATGGCCTAAAATTCGACTAAGTATGAAAATTGCTGGGCTGCAGATATGGGAATTGCGAACTGAGGTTCGCAATTGCGAACCCCAACCAAATTATGGGAATTGCGAACTCTTGTTCGCATTTGCGAACTCAGGCCTATCAGGGGACCTTCGCATTTGCGAAAAAGGTCTCGCATTTGCGAACCCTGGACCTTCACATTTGCGAAGAATGATTTCGCATTTACGATCATTGTCAGGCGTGGGCTAGTTTCGCATTTGCGAACCAGCCTTCGCACCTTCGCATTCGCGAGTACTGGCTTCGCAAATGCGAAGCCTGCAGATCAGACAAACTTTACAGAAAGCGCTTAAACCATATATAAGACATGTACCGGGCACCGGAACCAAAATACGAGCCTGATACCATAGTCTTTTAATCATATTTCATTTTCATTTTCCTTAATCATTTCCAAAAAATAATTTCACACAAAAATTCATTTCTCGGGCTTGGGACCTCGGAATTCGATTCTGGGCATACGCCCAAGTCCCATATTTTCCTACGGACCCTCCGGGACCGTCAAATCACGGGTTCGGATCTGTTTGCCCAAAATGTTGATCGAAGTCAAATTTAATCAATTTAATATCAAAATTTAGCATTTTCTCACAGAATTCATATTTAAGCTTTCCGGCAACGCGCCCGGACTGCGCGCGCAAATCAAGGCAACCCCAAATGAGGTTTTCAAGGCCTCGGAAGCACGGAATGAGTAAGAAAATAGGTGATGACCCTTTCGGCCGTCACACACACATATACACACACAGACACTTCACTGTTATACTATAACGTATATATAACTTGTTATAGTATATGTTAGTGTGTGTATATATATAACCCACACTTCGTGATACTTTAACTACATATATAGCATGTTATAGTACATGATACTGTATTGACTAATACACTTACTAATTACTGTACATATATGTCAATCTACGTATATATATATATATATATATATATATATATATATATATATATATATATATATATATATATATAAAGAGAGAGAGAGAGAGAGAGAGCTCGACTTATATCAATTAATATGTTATAATTGATTCATCGACTTATTAGATGTATATATATATATATACATATATATATATATATAGTATTGATTAAAAATAAAACGTCTCGACTTTTATCAATTAATATGTTAGAATTGATTCATCGACTTATTAGATATATGTATTGTAAATATACATATATATATACACACACACACACACACATACATACATATATATATATATATATATATATATATATATACACACACACACACACACACACACATACACACTACTATACATATATGTCAATCTATGTAAATATATATGTATATGAGTAGGTTATAAGTCGATGAATCAATTTACAAGTGTATCAATACCTAAAAGAACCCGGCCTTGTGTTCCGAGCGCTTCATGTTCTTTTATATATATATATATATATAGACACACACAACTACGCTTCGTTGTTCTACTTTAACTACATATATAGCATGTTAGAGTATATTTTAGCGTATTCATCCCTTGTATTACAAAAGTGTTAACGGATTACATTTATATTATTTTGATAGTAAATACAAAAGTGATTTTTAATTTTGACCAATGTTGACCTGAAAAGAGACCAACTTTGGTCGCTAATTATCCAGAAATTATATTTAGCAACAAAAGTTAGTCGCCAATTATCCAGAAATTAAAATTAGCGATCAAAGTTGGTCACTAAATTTAAATTAAATTTATTTTTATTTCATATAATATTTACAATAATAATATAATTATTAAAATTTTATAACTGGGTCCCATATTAGCGACCAAAGTTGGTCTTTATCTGCTTCCCCTTTCGTTAGCGACGAACTTTGGTCGCTAATTTTAAATTATATTTATTTATATTTTATAAATTTTTTTTAAATAATAATATAATTATTAAAATTTAATAAGTGGGTCCCCATTTAGCGATCAAAGTTGGTCGCTAATTTCAGTATTTCTTTGACCAAGCAAGTCTGACCAGTCTGGTCAATATTTTGATCAGATTATCGTCTAAAGTCGCTAATGTATTTAGAATAATTATTTAATTATTTTCTCCAATTTGGCGACCAAAGTTGATCGCTTTTCTTGACAGACCAATTTTGGTCGCTAAATTTTAATCGTTTTTTTCCGAATTTCTAGTAGTGAAGCTTTATCTTCTTGTTGCAGCTACACGGATAGAATGAGCAAGAAAACATGTAACGTGGCAGCAGAAGTAAAATCATGAATATGTGGCAGTAGAAGAGTGTATACACATGAGCATGAGAGGAAGAAAGAGAACAAAATGATTCAGTTTGTGATAAAGTCAAAATGCAATATACAGTGTAGTCTGTTTCTGCAAGAAGTTCCACGAAAAGTAAATTTAATACCAAGAGGTTGTTTGGAAAGTCACGTCTGACTTTTTGAATTTGAGAGTAATTGAATGTAATTGATATATTGTTTTCGTCAACTATTTACTTAATCAGTTGAAGAGGTATAATTACACTTTCCAATAAGTAAGAATATCATATCAGTGGTAATGGACGAAACAAAATAACACAATCCCATTACCAAAATAGAAATTGTTCCTTCTATTTTGATATTACAAAATGAAGTATGGAAGAAGTTACTATGCAAGAAATAAACGTAACCTTAATAGGGAAATTTGTCCAAGATAGGTCTTCAAACATGTTAATCCACAAAGGCATTTGTTGTCTTGACCCAAATTCTAACATGTCATGATCGTGTCTATCGTGGTACTGGTAAATACATACATTATTATTTAAAATATTCATGTAAAAATATATATATCTTCTCAACCTCTAATTTTCCTACTCTCGTATAAAGAGTACAAATTTTCGTACGTTTAATTCTTAAAATGGTAAAAAGATACTTTCTTTTCTTGTCCAAAAAATAATTCATATCTTTACAATAAAGAGAATCTCATAAACTTTTCTTTTATTATGTGTATAATTTAAAACATATACGAAAGTAGTAATATTAATAACTATATAAAATCATATTTTTCAAACCATTTTTTATTACAAAAATGTTCCACTCAAACTACCATAAATATACATATAACGGTATCGAGGTTGTACTTACGGTGTGAAACAATGTGTATGTGTCCACCTGTGACGACCCGACCCGTCGTCTCATGAGTTACCGCTCCGTTTTCCCCATTTCTGCTTCGTTATCCGTGTTTTATGTGTTCGAGTTGGTTTGGAGTGGTTTTGGTAGGAAATGAGACACTTAGTCTCTTTAAGGAAGGTTTGGCTGGATGTTGACTTATGTGTTAGAGGGCTCGGATGTGAATTCCGATGGTTCGGTTAGCTTCGGGAGGTGATTTGTGACTTAGGAGTGTGATCGGAAGTAGTTTTGGAGGTCAGGTGTGGAATTAGGCTTGAATTGGCGAAGTTAGTATTTTGGCGATTTCCGGTTGATAGGTGAGATTTTGATCCGAGGGTCGGAATGGAATTCCGAGAGTTGTTGTAGCTTTGTTAGGTGATATGGGATGTGCGTGCAAAATTTCAGGTCATTCGGAGGTGATTTGGTTGGGTTTTTGATCAAATGCGAGTTTCGGAAGTTTTAGAAGAACTTAGGCTTGAATTCGATGTAATTTGATAGTTTTGGTGTTGTTTGAGGTGTTTTGGTGATTGGAACAAGTTTGGATAATGTTTTAGGATGTGTTGGTGCTTTTGGTTGAGGTCCCGGGGGCCTCGGGGTGATTTTGGATGGCTAACGGGGAGTTTTGGACTTGGGCAAATTTCAGATTTTTGCTGTTGCTGGTATTTTCGCACCTGCGGCTTGGGGACCGCAGGTGCGGTATCGCATATGCGGGTTTGGTATCGTAGAAGTGGAGGGGCTGAGGAAGGCCTGGAGCCGCAGATGCGGAAGAAGGACCGCACCTGCGGAGCCGCAGATGCGGCTACTTGACCGCAGATGCGGTAGGCGGAGTTTGATGAATCTCCGCAGATGCGGAATATTTCTGCAAAAGCGGTCCCGCAGAAGCGGGTAAATGACTGCAGATGCGGTTTCGACTGGGCAGAAGGTATAAAAGGTTCTTCTTCGTGACTTGTGAAGGGTTTTTCATTTCTATCTTCGGACTTGGAGAATTGTGGGCAATTTTGAAGAGGGATTTCAACGAGCTTTGATAAGGTAAGGATTTTTGGACCTAAAACACAATCCTATGGTTTTATTTCATGAATTGGTACTAAAAATTTAGGAATTTAAGGACTAAAAATGGAGGTTTAGGGCTTGAACTTAAGAGAGCTAAGATTAGGGATTTGAGGGGTCAATTGAACTCCGATTCTTGTGATTTTGATATGTATGAACTCGTGGCGAGATAAGGAATCCGTTAATGTAAAAAATTTTGAGTTTCGAGAAGTGGGCCCGGGGCTCGGATTTTGCTAATTTCTAGATTTTTGATATTTTTCGATTTCTTTCGATTGGGTTTTGTTCCTTTAGCATATTGTGACGTATTCGCTCTGGTTTTGGTCAGATTCGACGTGCGAGGAGGCCGATTTGAGAGGCAAGGGCATAGCGAGCTAGAGTTTTGGCAGGTTTGAGGTGAGTAATGAATGTAAATGATGTCCTGAGGGTTTGAAACCCCGGATTTGCACCTCGTGGTGCTATATTGAGGTGGAACACGCGCTTGATGATGAGCGCGGGGTCGTTTAATATTGGGGATTGGTACTTGGTCTGTCCCGAGTGATGTTTTTACCGCGTAATTGATTGAAGCTTATTTGATATCATCGTTTTAATTGACTAATTATCATAGTTGGGCTTCGTGCCAACTATTTGATTCCGTCGGGGATTGCTATCACTATTTTCTCACTATTTTTGACATATTACTGTAACTCAGTCCTATTGTTTAATACTATTTTACAAACTCAGCCACTTTTACTCTGATTTGAAACTTAAATGATATTTCTAATGATGTTTTGGGCTGAGAACTACAATTTTATTATGGCCCAAGGGGCTTATGTGATTTCTTGACTGAGTATGGATCGGGCTGTGCGCCGCAGCAGTATTATATTGATATTGATGTGAGGCCAAGGGCCTAGTTGATGCCACGAGATGGCTTGTTATTGCGCTTGGGCCGTATGGGGCCCCTCCCGGAGTCTGCACACCCCCCGTGAGCGTCGTCGATGATAAATAAATGGATCGGGTTGCACGCCGCGGCGGGTACTAGAGAGTACCGTACTATATGTTGTATTCCTTATTTGGCTATCATTTATTTGCTTATCTGTTGTAGCATCCCCATGTTTCTGCTTCATTGGCTTATTGATTTCATATTACTTGTTTTAAACTGCCGCATTATAGATTACTCTGTGCTTCTTCAGGATTTCTTATTCTCAATCATTATTTATGCTTATTACTCACTGGGTCGGAGTACTCACATTACTCCCTGCACCTTACGTGTAGATTCAGGTGTTCCCGAGGCATATTGGGAGTTTTCTTGCTGATTATCATCCACCGGAGTCATCGAGGTAGCTGTATGGCGTCCGCAGACCCGATTTTTCCCTCTATCTTTACTTTTCGGTATTCTAGACTATCTCTGTATTAGGCTGTTGAAAACTTGTGATGGAGGCTCTTGACTTGTGACACCGGATCGGTGGGCTATGTAGTGACGTTATTATGATCTCCGCACATTTTATCTTCTGTTTCAGACTTCTATTTATATTAAATTGGCATTTAAACCCCGTTAATTGGTAATGAACTCTATACGAGAGGGGTTGTGATTGATAATTGGTCGGGCTTTCCTAGCAATGTGTTGGGCACCATCACGAACGGGGTTGGGGCCGTGACAAGTTGGTATCAGAGCCTGGGTTACTAGGTCTCGCAAGTCATGAGCATGTTTAGTAGAGTCTCGCGGATCAGTACGGAGACGTCTGTATTTATCCTCGAGAGGCTGCAGAACCTTTAGGAAAACTTCATCCTCTTGAAATTCTTATCGTGCGAACTTGTTGCTTCGAGCACTAAACTTCTCTTTATTCTATTCTCTCACAGATGGTGAGGACACGAGCTACCGGACGAGGTGGACGACCACCAGTGCCACCCACTAAGGCCACCAGAGGCCGTGGACGCGGTCGTGGTCGTGGCAGAGGCAGAGTAGCGAGGGCAGCATCTGTTGATCCACCAGTTGCCCCAGCTCCGGATCAGGCTCCAGCAGCACGAGTTCATGCACCAGCTCCACCCATCGTGATTCCGGGTCTTCAGGAGACCTTGGCACAGATTTTGGCAGTTTGCACTGGCCTGGCTCAGGCAGTTTCAGCCACCACAGCAGCAGCTACTTCCCAGGCCAGGGGAGGCAACCAGACCCGCGCTGCTCGCACACCTGAGCAGGTAGTGCAGGGACTACAGACGACAGAGGCACCTCCAGCTCAGCCGGTTGCACCAGTGCAGGAGTTCAGGGTTCCTGTTATGTCAAAAGATGAGCAGCGTCATCTTGAGAGGTTTGGTAGACTCCAGCCTCCGACATTCAGTGGTGCTGAGGGCGAGGATACCCAGGGTTTTCTTAACAGGTGTCAGTGGATGCTCCGTACAACAGGGATTCTTGAGTCTAGTGGTGTGGCATTTACCACCTCTTAGTTTACCGGGGCTGCTTTCACTTGGTGGGAGGACTTTGAGAGGCGTAAGCCTGTCGGTGCAGCACCCCTTTCTTGGCAGCAGTTCTCCGCTCTCTTCCTGGAGAAGTATGTACCGCAGTCCCGCAGAGAGGAGCTGCGTAGACAGTTTGAGTGGTTGACGCAGGGGGATATGACCGTGACTCAGTATGAGATAAGGTTTTCATAGTTGGCCCGTCATGCTATTTGGATGATTCCGTCGGATCGTGAGAGGATCAGGAGGTTTGTGGATGGTGGTCATACCTAGCCATAAGGCAGGCTGGCACACCCCTGACCACTTGCTAGATGAACAAGTTAGGAGCAGACCTTTTGATGGTCAGACAAAGGTCTGGATAGTGATTAGGACACTATCAGACCTAAGTCAAGGCTCAAGCACATAATGGGGAGAATGGGAAGTGGGAATTGATTGAGTTAAGGAGTTCAACTTCCCATCCCCTTTTCACTAGCCAAACCCATTATGTGCTTGAGCCTTGACTTAGGTCTGATAGTGTCCTAATCACTATCCAGACCTTTGTCTGACCATCAAAAGGTCTGCTCCTAACTTGTTCATCTAGCAAGTGGTCAGGGTGTGCCATCCTGCCTTATGGCTAGGTACTCCTAGCTATAAGTTCTTCCCCCCTCTTGCAAGCCATGCTTTGGGACCCCTGAGCTCCCTCTGAACTTGGATGCCTGAGGGCTGGCTATTCCACACTGCACCATCATGTTCATAATGGCATCCTGGGTGTAAGCAATGCTTGGAATCCCTGAGGTTCCTTGAAACTTTGAAACGCCCTGGATAATGAGAAGGCTGTGGAGATCTGGACCCCGGAGTTGGTTAAATACATATTATTGGACATTAAGATTGAATTAGGCCGCTTGGATCTAGCTATTAGTTTTTGATGTATTTTTATTATTTCAGTTGATTCATTGGGTTGTAATAACTTGTATAGAACTCGGGGAATCTAGTAAAAGGGTGTGGCAGGGTTTTTACTTTCTTGCATCAATAAAGGGTAGATATCATGACATTAGGACTTTAATTTTTCTACTAGAAATACTGCACATAAGATGGTTCGATGTTTCTGATTCAAGTCATCTAGATACCATGCCTATAGGGTTTAACGTTTAATTATGATATAAGTCATCTAGAAATCCTGCCTATAGGACCTTAACGTTCATGTAATCAGTGCATATAGAAATCATGCCTATAGGGAATGCATATGCATTAGGCAAACTGTAGGGTAGGTAAATAATTACCTCTTCTTACCAGTTCTTAACAGATTTTTTTAATCAGATATAGTTATCATAGGATTCCGCATCAAGTTCGTCCGATTCTTCTTAAGCAATAACAATCTGTTAACTGGTCTCTAATGTCTTAATGTTTTCAGCCTCAATCTTTTGATGAAAACTCTTTTGAATCAGTATACATTTGAGTTCTTCAAATCAACACCTCTTCTAAAATGGTTTCTTTCTAAAATTCTGCCTAAACATTTTCCAACTATGTTTTGGTCTTCCTGAAATTGTCTTTAAAACAGTTCTGCAGTTTACTCTTTCCTTAAGTATCTCTGACTCTGGAACTCTTTTTATGGTTTATACTCATGATTCTCTTAAAACATATTTCTAAACTGACTGCAGTCTGTACTTTCCGGCATTAGACTACTTTTCTAGAACCAGTACTTTCTAAATCACTCGCTTAAAATACCTTAAGTTCTGACAATTGGATCCAAGTCGCCTAATGTGGGCTTCCTGTCAAAACGTATGTATCGAACCAGTTCGCTCGCTGCTTAATTTTTAATTTTAGAAGACTAAACCAGTATGTGTAAAGGCATGCTAAACTATATGTTATCTGATTTACGGGGTTTATGTGATCCTTACCTGTTTGTCTGTTCATTCCCCCTACTTGTTACTTATTTTTGAATGTCGATTAGAATATTTGTCCTTTAAAACTCCATAAAGGCCCCCATCCCTTTCTCCCCCTTTTAGGATTAGTAGTCCTAATGCCCCGGGACTGATAGCTTGGGACGGGTAATAGCATGCGATAGGCAAACGATACCGTTCCGCGCTCCAATACCTTAACAGGGTGGGAAAGGGTAGACATGGAGATGATGATTACACGATAACACTATGCGTACAATTGAGTACCAGTGTTATGCGAATGATCCATGTAATATATAAACCTAGGACCCCCCTCCCTCTTTATTAGTTTAATAATTTTCTTAATCTTAAAAAAGCTGCTGCACTTTCGACTTCTGTTTTTCACATAATTTTCAGATTGTTCGCACTAAGTACTTGATTTCTTCCTACTTGCACTTTTAACTAAACTGCTCCTTCCCTAAAATTCAGCATTTTTTACCTTTTGTGCTCCTTATTTGTAATAGTTTTCTCGTATTTGCAATGCTTGCTTGTTTACTCGTTTGTTTGCATTCAAAGTCACAATTGTAGCATGGCCGGGAACCACACTAGTGGATCTTGAGGGGATCCTAACACCTTCCCCTCGAGATAATTTCTAGCCCTTACCCAAACTCTGGTTCTTCATCTCAAATTCTTCCTTAAAGTGTCCTAATGCACTATAATCATTAGGTGGCGACTCTTCAAACTAAAAAACCCAATTCTCGCAAGGGAATAGAGTTGTCCTCCCGAATGTCGTATACCCGATTCCGAACTCCGTTTTGGAAGAAAAAGGGGGCGTCGACAGTGACATGCGCCATGTGGTGAGGTATTGCCCTAAACTAGGGAAGGGTGCGCCTCCACAGACTTCTCAGCCACAACGTGGTCCGCGGAGTTTCCAGGCTATGATTTCAGCACCAGTTGCTACCCCACCTGCCCCGCCAGCTAGAGGTGGAGGTCGGGAAGGTAGAGGTCGCCTTAGAGGGGGAGGCGAGGCCAGATACTATGCCCTTCCTGCCTGTACCGAGGCTGTCGCCTCCGATTCTGTCATCGCTGGTATTATCCTTGTCTGTCATAGAGATGCATCGGTTCTATTCGATCCAGGCTCCACTTATTCTTATGTGTCCTCTTATTTTGCCCCGTATTCGGGCGTATCTCGGGATTTCCTTGAGTTCTCCTATTTATGTTTCTACTCCTGTTGGAGATTCTCTTGTTGTAGACCGCGTTTATCGGTCGTGTTTGATTGCTCTTAGAGGTTTTGAGACCAAAGCCGAATTATTGTTGCTCAGCACGGTATATTTTGATGTTATCTTGGGCATGGACTGGTTGTCTCCCCATTATGCTATTCTTGATTGTCACGCCAAAATCGTGACGCTGGCAATGTCAGGTGTGCCGCGAGTAGAGTGGAGGGGTACCTTAGATCATACTTCCAGTAGAGTTATTTTGTTCCTTAAGGCTCAGCGTATGGTTGAGAAGGGGTGTGACGCATATCTAGCTTATGTGAGAGATGTCAATATTGATACCCCTACAGTTGATTCAGTCCTAGTAGTGCGGGATTGCTCTGATGTGTTTCTAGTCGACCTTTCGGGCATGCCGCCCGATAGAGATATTGACTTTGGCATTGATCTATTGCCGGGCATTCAGCCCATTTCTATTCCTCCGTGCCGCATGGCTCCTCCTGAGTTGAAGGAGTTGAAGGAGCAGTTGGAGGAATTGCTTGATATGGGTTTCATTCGGCCCAGTGTATCACCAGAAGGGTTCTCCGTTCCAGTGGACGGAAGAGTGTGAGGAGAGCTTTCAGAAGCTCAAGAAAGCTTTGACTACAGCCCCAGTTTTGATATTGCCTACTGGTTCAGGGTCTTATACTGTCTATTGTGATTCCTCGAGGGTTGGCCTTGGAGCGGTATTGATACAGGACAGTAGGGTGATTTCCTACGCGTCCAGACAGTTGAAGGTATATGAGAAGAATTATCCTGTCCATGATCTCGAGTTAGCTGCTATTGTTCACACCTTGAAGATCTGGCGTCATTATTTGTACGGTGTGCCTTGTGAGATTTATACTGATCACCAGAGTTTGCAGCATCTGTTCAAGAAGAAGGACCTTAATTTGCGTCAGAGGAGGTGGTTAAAGCTGCTGAAGGACTATGATATCACTATTTTGTATCACCCAGGCAAGGCCAATGTGGTGGCCGATGCTTTGAGCCACCGGGCAGAGAGTTTAGGGAGTTTGGCCTATTTACCAGCAGCAGAGAGGCCCATGGCGATGGATGTTCAGGCCTTAGCCAGCCAGTTTGTGAGATTGGATCTTTCAGAGCCTAGTCGGGTTCTAGCTTGCGTGGTCTCTCGGTTTTCCTTGTTTGATCGTATCCGGGAGTGTCAGTTTGACGACCCTCATTTGCTTGTCCTCAAGGACAAGGTCTTGCATGGCGATGCTAGAGATGTGACCATTGGTGATGACGGGGTATTGAGGATGCAGGGTCGAGTTTGTGTACCCAATGTTGATGGGCTTCGAGAGTTGATTCTAGAGGAGGCCCATAGTTCGTGGTATTCCATTCATCCGGGTGCCGCGAAGATGTACCAGGATTTAAGACAGCACTATTGGTGGAGGCGGATGAAGAAAAATATAGTTGGGTTTGTAGCTCGGTGCCTCAATTGTCAGCAAGTGAAGTATGAGCACCAGAGACCGGGTGGATTGCTTTAGCAGATAGAGATTCCGGAGTGGAAGTGGGAGCAGATCACCATGGACTTCGTAACTGGGCTCCCACGGACTTTGAGGAAGTTCGGTGCCATCTTGAGTGCTTCCATGCCCGGTAAAGTTGATAAATTGAACAGAAATCCTTTTGCTTGGGTTGAAGGAGAAGGAAAGAAAAAAATCCTAGCTTTAGGGGAAAGTTGGGTTATTATGGATCGGCTGACCAAGTCCGCGCACTTCATTCTTGTGCGTACCACCTATTCTTCGAAGCAGTTGGTGGAGATTTATATCTAGGAGATTGTCCGACTGCATGGTATTCCAGTTTTTATTATTTCAGATAGAGGTACTCAGTTCACATCACGGTTCTGGAGGGCCGTACAGCATGAGTTGGGTACTCGGGTGGAGTTGAGTACAACATTTCACCGTCTGACGGATGGACAGTCCGAGCGCACTATTCAGATTCTTGAGGATATGCTCCGTGCGTGTGTGATTAAGTTTGGAGGGTCTTGGGACCAGTTCTTGCCACTGGCGGAGTTCGCTTACAACAACAACTATCATTCCAGCATTCAGATGGCATCGTATGAGGCCTTGTATGGTAGGTGGTGTAGATCCCCAGTGGGCTGGTTTGAGCCGGGTGAGGCTAGATTATTGGACACATACTTGGTACAGGATGCTTTAGAGAAAGTCAAGGTAATTCAGGATAGACTCCGCACAGCCCAGTCCAGACAGAAGAGTTATGCGGACCGGAAGGTTCGTGATGTTTCCTACATGGTTGGAGAGCGGGTCCTGCTTCAGGTTTCGCCCATGAAGGGCGTTATGAGATTGGGAAGAAAGGGAAGTTGAGTCCGAGGTTTATTGACCCTTTTGAGATATTGAGGCGTGTTGGAGAGGTTGCTTATGAGCTTGCCTTACCTCCTAGCTTGGCAGGACTCCATCCGGTATTTCATGTTTCGATGCTCCGAGGGTATCACTGTGATCCGTCGCACGTGTTGGATTTCAGTTCAGTCCAGTTGGACAAGGATCTATTTATGTTTAGGAGCCAGTGACGATTTTAGACAGGCAGATCGAAAGCTGAGGTCAAAGAACATTGCATTTGTGAAGGTTCAGTGGCGGGGTCAGCCGGTCGAGGAGGCGACCTGGGAGACCGAGCAGGATATGTGCAGCCGTTACCCTCATCTTTTCACTACTTCAGGTATGTCTCTATGCTCGTTCGAGGACGAACAAATGTTTTAAGTGTTGGAGGATGTAACGACCCGGTCGGTCGTTTTAAGAATTTATCCCCGATCCCCTATTAACTGCATTCCCCGTGTGTGTTTCTGCTATTTGAGTTTCCGGGAAGATTTAATTGGAGTTTCGGAGAGTTTTGGGACACTTAGTCCCTAAATGAGACTTTAAGATTTAGAATTTGGACTGTAGTCGGAGCAGCGTGAAGACGGCCTCGGAATGGAATTCCGTCGGTTCCATTAGCTCCGTTGGGTGACTTCTTGCTTAGGGGCGTGTTCGGATTGTGTTTTGGAGATCCGTAGCTTAATTAGGCTTGAAATGCCTAAAGTTGAATTTTTGAAGTTTCCAGTTCGATAGTGAGATTTTGATATCGGGGTCGGAATGGAATTCCGAAAGTTGGAGTAGCTCCGTAGTGATGAATGTGACGTGTGTGCAAATTTTCAGGTCATTCGGACGAGGTTTGATAGACTTTTTGATCGAAAGCGTAATTCGAGAGTTTTTGAAGTTCTTAGGCTTGAATCCGATGTTAATTCGACGTTTCGATGTTGTTTTAGGTGTTTTAAGGATTGGTATAAGTTTGGATAGTGGTATATGACTTGTTCGTGCTTTTGGTTGAGGTCCCATGGGCCTCGGGGTGGTTTCGGATGGTTAACAAGAAGTTTGGAGTTAGGAATTTGCAGCTGAAGCTGCTGAGTCTGCTGTCATAACCGCACCTGCGGCATGGGGACCGCAGGTGCGACGCCGCAGAAGCGGTTGAGAGACCGTAGATGCGGCCATGTGCGGGAAGGCCAGTTTCCGCAGCTGCGGTGGTTTGAGTGCACCTGCGTGAGCGCAGGTGCGGTAGAAGAAGCGCAGGTGCGGCCCAAGGGAATTAATAAAATCTTGCAGATGCGCACCTGGGACTGTCGCAGGTGCGGAAGTCCTGGGCCAGGACCTATATAAAGGTTCATTCGCGATTTTTGCCCATTCTTTCACCATTTTCATCCGGATTTTGAGCTTTTTGGGAGGTTTTTGAGAGTGGATTTGAGTAAGATTCAAGGAGGTAAGATTTTTGGAACCTAAACTCGTTATTATGGCGATTTTTATCATTGTAAGCATGAAATTTGAAGGAAAATCAGTGGTAAATTGGGGGTTAGGGCTTGGTTAATTGGAGAGTTTTGAGTGGTGATTTGAGGGACCAATTGAGGTCCGATTTTGGTAATTTTGGTATGCATGAACTCGTGAGAGTGTGAGGATTCTGAATTTGTAAGTTTTACCCGATTCCGAGACGTGCGCCCGAGGGGCATTTTCCCTAATTTCGCGTATTAGCTTAGAATTAATTAGTTGAATTAGTTACTTGAAGTGTTATTTACATTATGCAAATGATTTGAATAGATTTGGGCCATTTGGATAGATTTGTGAATCATTTAATATTTATAATGTTATGTATATCCATATAAATGTCATACCATGTATAGGTATATGCGTTCATAACATCATCAAGCCTCTGAGGGCATCCCATCATGTCATCTCGGCCACTGTGGGCAAAATTATTAACGTATACCAGCTGATCAGGTGGTGGTGCGCATACAACGCCATAACCTTTCCTCATACCCCATATAGATATATATACATATATATACGCGTATATAATGCCATCTAGTCATGGGTTAATATGCATGTATAACTGAATGCAATGCATAAGAAGTGAGTCAATAAGATTTCTCGGTATGTTTACCCTCTAACCTTCACGGCACTTACTTATCACTTTTTTGAAATAGCATAGTACTTATAACCGAAAAAACAATCTCATTCCCAAGCTTACGTCGATTAACATACGACGAAACTTTCACATACGAAAATGCGGGATGTAACATCTCATTTCCGAGCTTATATCAATTTACTTATGGTGTACTTTCACGTACGAAAACATGGGGTGTAACATAATTCCCCCCTATGGAAATTCGTCCTCGAATGTTGACTGATGCATTTATCATTTTTATAACCTATGTCTTCCGAACACTTTAGTACTCTCCTTGCCATCTAGGCACTTGTTCTGTGAATAAATCCAAAGGCCAGGACATTCCCCCCTTTAGGCCTCTTTATCACACCATAACTTGTGGTCGGAATCCCTCCAATCTCGTAACGGTTGCTACCTTCTATCATGCAACCTGTACGACTCTAACCTTGTAAGTGCGCCTATGTGACTCTTCTGTGCTTTTCCCTCCAGCTTTTAGCCAATCTCTAGGCCTCACTTTGTAAACATATACAGAGCTTGATAAGATGTCCCTCTGGGCACTATAGGTATACTGAAGTTCTTCGCTCGGTACTTAGTTGAACTTACGAATATTGCTATACCTTATTTCATAGACCCAGTTATCCATCTGTATAGCTGTGCTGCATTTGGGTAGGTCATATTATACCATAACTCTTACTTCGATTTATCGTTACTGAGTTCTGCTACCAAACTCCAGGTTATTCTTGTTGCTTATCCTATATGTATAAATCTAAATCCTTTAATGCCTCTTCAATAATGTTCATCTTAAGATTGATGGCCTAATCTCATCTTATACTTTATAACTTTTATCCATCCATTGTTGATTCACATTAATGTTGATCTATAGTCTACCACTGATAACTTGACCTCTTATGTAACACTGCCGCTAGGGCTGACGTCTCATCGGGGAACATCTGGAGTGATTTCCATAACCGTATTTTATAGCATCCCAATGTGATTCACCTTACGTGGGTATTTTAATCCCGTACAATTCATGAAATCCCCCTAATTTTTTTTCTTCAAATCATTACTCAATCGAAGGCCCAAACGTCATCCCTTATCTATCACAATTACACCCTCATTCTACTACATTCTATCTCTTCTAAATGTTACTAGTCTTAGACTCCTTTGAGTTCATTCGGTCTATACTGAGCTTTCTATAACTTAGAGAAACCATCAGCTTTCTTGTTTTCATGGGCTTAATCCCGAGGACTTATCCATTTTCGTCAGCTTCTCACTTTGTTTTTTCTTATCCTTACTCCTGTCTTCCTAAAACCTTGTCGCTCTACCATACTTTAGCTTGCGACCTACACATATCTATTTATATTACTTCTAGTGTTCCTTCATCTTGTTTGCACCATAGATTTCCTTATGTTATTCTGGAACATCAAGGGAGACATTACATCGTCTCTAACTCTTCTTTACTCTCTTAACTAGACCTCTCGGTATCTAGAAACCATAGGCTGGAAGATATGCCACTTACGATGCCGCTATCATTCCTGGATGATAAATTCCAACGTATTTAGCCCTCTATCTGAAGTATGGACTATTCACAACCTTTTGCACTTGAGTATCTCGTACATTGTTCACCTTTACCTTGCATCACATCTTCTATCTCTTTCATGACCTTCCTTCCACATAGGTATAATTCACATCCACAACTTGAAGCTTTATTATAAAATTTGCACCTCTAGTGCATACACAATCCGGTGGGAGCTTCATACTAACTTCTTATGAGGCTGGTACTTTTCTAACTGGCTTTATCGTTGACCCGTTATAAAATATGGTTGTTGTATTATCTCTCTTGTACCTCTGATATTAAGGGTGATCCTGATCACGATTTCAATAATTTTTTGGGTCCAATAATCAGACTCCTGATTTACTTGGTTGAGTAACTCTTTAGTTTCCCCTTCCTTCTGATCAGCCTTTATGTAGGCTTAAGCTATCTTCCGATTTGCGGCTCATGGTATTAGTTATTACTTTAGCCTTTCATGGGCACTATGGAATATCCATGATACAATCTTCTAACAATTCAATCCTTTCTCTATGACTTGGACTCAATTCTTTCTTTTAACTTATACTGGAGTCTTCTACGGCTGTATGATTATCAACATATAGGTTGCATGGATAATACTTTCGTTTCTTCTCAGCTTTCTTTAAACGTAATCTATTACTTTTCCTAGTCTTTCTGCCCCTTTTTGCGTGCATACTTTGCTTATCTTCGTTCCCACATATGCCGGAATTTTTGTGTGAATCATATGATTTCGAATATTAGCTTTTGATTTTTTTTTCTTCTTCCCCGTTTATTAGCCACGATAGGTGCCACTTTCTTATAGAGTGCATACAATGTTGTTGTGAGACTATTGTTACAAAACCATTTCCTCTTTAGGGCACTATGCTTAGGTTGAAGCCTTCTTTCGCATTTCCCCAGCTAGTCTTTTATTGTAGTACTTAAGGAAGACCCTCTGACTCTTGAAAAGCTGCGAGCTTATTACATCATATTCCCGAAGAACTTTTGATGTTTGTACTCACCTATAATTATCCTTAGTTACTTGCCTCCACTCATGTGCACATATGTTTGCTTCTAAATTGAGTTTTTGACAGTCTTCCAGTGGGACGCTCTTTTATTTTCGTAACACTCATACGGTACCTTTAACTACCCCAACTCCTATCTAAATATTTTTCAAGGGTCACGATGTCATATCAGCAAGACTGATTCCCCATGTTGGGGTTCACTATGTTTATCTTGCACGATCTGTTAATTTGTCTGTATCCTCTTGTCTAGCCACAACTAGGCTTTTCCTGAATAAACTACTAACTACTCGTTGGCCAGTTCTCATATCAATATTCCGCATAACCTTTCTTGAGTTATTTCCTTTGTCTTAACTTACATCTCGCACTGACTTCTTATTTATAAATAACATCTCGGGCACTAACCCTTACTTCCTCTCCTTGACATCATGTTCCATAATGTTCTGGAATCGTAGCTGTATACGGTAAATCGGAGGGTCCAATTTCCCGTCATTGAGGCATTTCAGAAGACCATCTCGGAGCCCCGAGGCCGTAAAGTTGTGACCGAGTTCCCTCCCTCGAGGCTCGTCGATGCCCGGCCTAGAGGCATTATTGACCGTGGCAAGGGTAAAGATGGGTAGATCCCAAGACACGCGGCTAAGTCTGACAAAGCCTAGCCGTCCTACTCTGAACGGCCTACTCTAAACCCGAATCAGGGTATCATGTCTAGCCGTCCCTTCTCCATATCTTTACAATTAATGTATTTTATACCGTGTAGGGATTCCCCTTCTATATAAAGGGGATCCTTCTCATTTTGTAAAGTGCGGCTGTTACTCCAATTACTTCACACGAAATATGCAAGAACTCTCTCTTTTCTCTCTAACATACTCTCTTGATATTGTTGCTCTTATTTATTATCTTCATACTTGTTCTTCATTTATTGCTTATCATTGGTAATAAAGAGCCTTCGCTGATTATTTTACAACTGTTAGCCCTTCCCCGATTGCCCTTAATAGCTCGAGCCCGAGCCCAGGAATCAACCTCGAGGCCCCGTATGGGTCAGTCCGAGGCCTCGATTGGTTAGCTCATCGGTTTAATTATAACTCCATTTTAGCTCGCATTTCGTCTCTAAACTTCATACATATAGCATCATCTGCTTAAACAACTAGCATAAAAATAGATCACGTATTTTTAGAGTCCCATCAACAAATTTAATTGTTATTACCATTTTCACGGTAAACAGTTTGGCACCCACCGTGGGGCTAAAAATAATAGTGATTATTTTCTTGCTGGTTTCATCACATAACGCAAGTTATCTTTCACACTTTTTCTTGTCCAAGATCTTCGATTTCAGGTTAAATGTCTGATTCAGTAAACAACAATATTGAGAACCACGGAGAAAATGGTGTGGCTGTTACAGGTGTTGGTGAGCCGCCACAAAATCTTGAGAACGCGCCAGGACCGATTCCGGCGGACGGAATCTCATATGACGCTCGACACGTCGAAACAAGCTCCCACACTAGCAGGAGCATACACCAAGTCAACCAGCAGGAAGCCCAAAAAACCCCATCTCGGGAAGAACGGGAAGTTAGCCTTCATGTTATTTTTGAAATGTTGCAGGCACAACAGCTGGCTATTTCTCAGCTGCAAAGTCGCCAGAAGACTCCTGGTACAGTAGCACCGGAGACAACTCCCCCGGCCGAACAGGTACCGCAGAGGTCAAGCAATAATGGGTCGACAGCCGATTCCGCCATCATAAAAATGCTCGAGGACCTCACCAAAAGGATCGAATCGGGCGAGAAAATGATAGCAGCCAACGATAAGAAGGTCGAGACTTACAACTCCAGGGTCGACCAAATACCGGGCGCACCCCCTATCCTGAAAGGTGTGGATTCGAAGATGTTCGTGCAAAGGCCGTTCCCTGAGGAAGCGGCTCGGAAACCCATTCCAAAGAAGTTCAGAATGTCAGAACTCCCAAAATACAACGGGACCTCAGACCCCAATGAGCACGTTACTGCCTACACGTGCGCAGTGAAGGGCAACGACATAAAAGACGACGAGATCAAGTCCGTCTTACTGAAGAAGTTCGGGGAAACACTCTCGAAGGGGGCCATGATGTGGTATCACAACCTAGCTCCCAACTCCATTGACTCATTTGCCATGCTGGCATACTCCTTCACAAAGGCACATGTCGATGCCATCAAAGTAGCAACGAGGAAGTCTGACGTGATCAAGATCAAGCAGAGGGAGAACGAAATGCTGCGAGAGTTCGTATCTCACTTCCAAATGAAACGAATGGAATTACCTCCGGTCTCCGACGACTGGGCGGTACAGGCCTTCACTCAAGGCCTTAATGAGCGGAGCTTAGTAGCTTCAAGGCAACTGAAAGAGAATCTGATCGAGTATCCCGTCATAACTTGGTCGGACGTCCACAACCAATATGAGTCAAAGATCAGGGTCGAGGATGATCAACTAGGAGCCCCCTCGGGCTCAGTATACCCGAGTAGGCTTCTGACGAAGGAGCCAAAGCCAAATAAGGAAAGATATCAGCCATACACCGAAGACAGGAGGAACGCCCCGAGGCGCAACCCTCCTCGCAACGATCGATTGATCAATCGAGGACAGAATCCTCGAGGACTCATTAATAGAGCCGGATTCGATGGAAACACGGGGCCAACAGGGGCACCGCGCTTATCAGAATACAACTTCAACGTCGATGTATCGGATATCATTTTTGCCATCAACAAAATCAAAGACACCAGATGGCCCAGGCCTATACAGTCGGATCCTTCCCAAAGGAATCATAACTTAGTATGTGAATTTCATAACACTCACGGCCATAGGACCAAGGATTGCCACCAACTCCGAGAGGAAGTAGCCAGGCTACTCAATAAAGGTCACCTTCGAGAATTCTTAAGCGACCGGGCCAAAAATCAGTTCCGAGAAAGAGAGGCGGCCAAAAAGAACGAAGCGAACGAGCCACAACATGTTATCCACATGATCTTGGGAGGCGTCGACGATCCCCAGGAGCCCGTGATGAGAAAGAAAACAGTATCCATCACTAGAGAAAAGCAAACTCGGGGGTACATACCCGATGATGCCCTCACATTCAGCGAAGAGGACTCTGAGGCCTTGTCTCAACCTCATAATGACGCACTGGTAATCTCTTTCTTCGTGAATATATTTCAAATAAAACATGTACTCGTGGATCCAGGTAGCTTGGCCAACATTATCAGGTCGAGGGTAATAGAGCAGCTCGGATTGTTAGACCAAATCGTGCCCGCCACTCGAGTCCTCAACGGATTCAACATGGCAAGTGAAGCAACGAAAGTAGAAATCACCCTCCCAGTCAACGTGGCCGGCACAACCCAAAATGTCAAATTTCATGTCATCGAAGGAGACATGAGGTACAACGCCTTGTTCGGGCGACCGTGGATACACTGCATGAGAGCAGTGCCATAAACACTCCACCAAATGATGAAATTCCCAACAAAGGACGGGATTAAAACCCTCCACGGGGAACAACACGCGGCAAGAGAAATGTTCGCGGCACACGATGTGGCACCGACACCAATATCTCCACTCTCGAAAGAACCAAAGGGCAAGCGAACTACATCATCGGCTAAGCCCGATTAAACATAGTGAAGGATCGTACCGCGTCCTCATTACAAGCGACAGGGACATACCAGACCTCGGAACATCGCCGGCGCATCCCACGCTAAAATATAATCATCTCTCTTTTCATTTTATATTTCACACTAACCCTCATGCAGGCACCCGGTCGAAACAACCAGAGCTCTTCCCAACCCGAAGGCCTTAGGTTTCAAAAGCATGCGTTGTACTCTTTTCCTTCGGCCGGGTTGCATCCCAAGAAGGGTTTTACCGTCAAGGTTTTTAACGAGGCAACATCTATATGCTACCTAAGGAAGATCCAGACAAATGTTCAAGGCTTCTTTTGGAATCAACCTCGAACACTGGAGGGCATTCCCCCGGAAGTTCATCCCCTCGATAAAGCCAAAAAATGCCAAATGGGGTCCCAATAGGAAAATGATGTCCCGGGCCAAACGGTCGAATGAACCGTGGCCACATAGCCGGGCCCCCAAGGGCGGAGACACATGTACTTATGCCAAGCAATCAAAGAACACCTTTTGTCAAAGCATCTCATACTCCAAAGGAAACTTAGCATTTTCGCTAAAACGATTCCTCCATCAAAAATGTCCCGAATACTCGAGGACTGGCGTCAACGATTCGGCATCCGCATGACCTCAGGGTCGAAACTCCAAACTCATAAGCCCTCTACGAGGCAGCGTGAAAATCATGAAACACCTCCAAGGCCAAAAGTGCCCCGAACACTCGGGGACTAGCGTCGAAAACTCAAAAATCACACGACCTCAAGGTCGGAATCTCTGAAATTGTAAGCCCTCAATGAGGCAATACCGAGTTGCAGAGTAATGGCTCCCGAGCCAAAACAACCTCGACGACTCGGAGACTGTCGCCAATCGCCATTCAGTAAAAAACCCGAGGTCGTAAGACCCCGAGCGGGCAGACTCGGTCTCGTAAGACCTATATAAGGCAACAACAAAAACTGTAAGACCTCAAGCAAGGCATGAATCGTACTTGTACCAAGTATCGACAAAACTGTAAGACCTCAAGAAAGGCATGAATCATACTTGTAGCAAGTATCGACAAAACTGTAAGACCTCAAAGGCATGAAAATTTTGTAAGACCTTACTACAGGCATAAACTCGATCCCGAAGTTTAGGCTATATATCGAACTTGTAAGATCCCTGAAAAGGCATACCCTCGATATAGACACCTAAACTACTACACTCGGGACCAAAAATGGCTCCGGCCAAGCACAAATGACTACGGTCATACGGCTGTACCAGCCAAACTAACGTGACTCGGGGACGCCCGACCGTTGCTACAAAATCATAGGACATTACTTCGAATCTACTTCGAAAAGAACCGGTTAAACAGGCTACCCTCGATATCGACAAAAGAGCTTCGACCACGTCAGCTCCACATCATTGACTTCGAGATACTTAGCCTCCGAGCCAAACCTTACGGGGTGCTCGATCATCGCCACGAAATGACTCGAAATCGAGGTTCTTCCCGAGCCGACGACGGGTCAGAGAAAAATTACTTCAAAAAGTCCTTAACGAGGGGAAAACAAAGCCAATAAAAGGTCGCTTCGACCCATGGCGTAAGAGACACTATCACCAGCCCACACAAATACAAAACTTGAGGGTCAAATGAGCTCGAGTCGTAACCCGATTCGGAGACAGAACCCAAAATAGTTAACTACACATGCCTAAGGGCAAAGCGTAAGAGCCATTGTCGCCAACTTACATTAAAAGGCCGCATCGGCCCAAGGCGTAAGAGCCAGTGTCGCCAACCCACACAAATACAAAACTTGAGGGTCAAATAAGATCGAGTCGTAACCCGATTTGGAGACAGAACCCAAAATAGTTAACTACATATGCCTCAGGGAAAAGCGTAAGAGCCATTATCGCCAGACTAATGAGCCTCAGGGCCACGCGCATAAAAGATCGCTTCGATCAAAGGCGTAAGAGCCATTGTCGCCAGCCCATGCAAACATAAAAGCTTGAGGTACAAACGAGCTCGAGTCGAAATCCGACTCGGAGACTAAACCCAAAACAGTTGAGCAAAAGCATAAGAGCTCAAAATCCAGCTTATACTAAAGGTCGCATCGACCGAGCGCGTAAGAGCCCTCGGGCTAGCCTAATGAGCCCCAAGGCCATATCATGAATCTAAGGATTCTCACCGAGTTTGAGACCAGTTCACCTGGCCAAATGCGAGACAGAAAGGGGTACAGAAGAAGTAAAGCCACAAGGTTTTCTTTTATACACATACACAAAAAAGCACATTCTCCATCTACAAACACACCCTGTAAATGCTACATACAAAATGGAAAAATCTACATCCTACCCCTGGGAGCTACGGCCTACCGGCCTCATCCTGACTCTCCTCGATGTCGGACAGGAGTAATCGAGCATCACGCTCGTCCGCCCTCGCTCGTGCCAACTCTTCTGAGAGGATAAAACCCCTAGCGCGGATCTCCTCTAGAATCTTTCTTCGAGACTTGCAACGAGCATATTCTTTAATCCTCTCTTCACGATCGAGGACCCTCTTCAACTCAGCTTGAGCATAGGTAGCGTCCTTCAAATAAATCGCCATCTCCTGATCAGCCTTAGTTCGGCTCAGTACAGCTCCGGTCCGGGCATCAACGATCTCAGCCCTGACCTTCGAAAGCTCGAATTCAAGCTTCGTGATCATATCCGCTTGAACTATAGCATTATCATGAGTTAAGCGGAGTTGAACCTCGAAGGCAGGAACTTTAGCCAAGGCATCCTTCTCCTCTAAAGCCTGAACCTCCGCCTGAGCTCTTAGCTCGTCACAGTCATTCTTGATTTGGTCGGCTTCATCCCGAAGATGTTCCAGGGCCTCTATCTTTTTCTGCAACTGGAATAAACGAAGTGTCAGCCTCAGAAGCTGAAAGGCGGAATGCATACGCACCCAGGACGGAAAACTTACCTGCTCCATCAAGTAGCTCTCGTAATTCAAGCTCCGGCAAGCCTCATATCGCAAGTGTGCCAGCTCGACTTCCTTTTCCTCGCAAATGAGCTTAAGGGATCTATCCTCATCCAGAGCTTTCCGGAACCTAGATCCATGATGGAGAAGCTCAGACCTAAGCCTAGCAAAATCTGTAGAAGAAAACTCGATAAGGAAAGCAAGACGCGGGATTCAAGAGGCCCGTGTCGAAACTCACCCCAAAGTGAGCCGGCGGACTTCCTCGAAGACCGAGGGAAAATCTGTTAATCTAGTCCCCTCAGCCCTGGAAGAAGCGACTCCGGTCTAGGCACGGTCGCTCGTAGAAACCATCTTTCCGGAATCAGGAACTACGGGCGCGGCAGGCTCAAACGGCATTTCCGTCTTGAAGCCCCAGCCCCATTTCGCCTTACTATGAGCGCCATCGCCCTGCGAATGCATGTACCGCTTATTATTGTCATTATTTAGCCTGGAAGCTGGCAACCCCTCCCCCTCTCCGGAGGAGCACGACCTCGCCTCTGAAGGCTCTTCGATACCTATAGCGGCAAGATTAATACGCAAAAAGGGAAAATGTCTCTCTGAATGAACAAAGGGTAAGGAAAAAGTAGTACGCACACATTCCGTGATGTTTTGCTTCCCATCTTCCCCGGGACACGGCTCGCCACCTACGCTCATCACAAGTCGAGTGGGTCGCCAACTTTCGAACCCAACTAGGCAGATCGGGAACGTCGCCCGACACCCATGATATCGCTACAGAAAAGAAAAAACACGGTTACAAAACTAGCCTTTGCCATAAACAAATCTGAGAAGGCACGGGATGTACCACTTACGTGCATAGTTCCATTCCTCAAGGAATGGCATAAGTTCCACGGGGATAACGTCAGCCGTCCGAACCTGGACGAATCGGCTCATCCACCCCCGATCACCATCTCCTTCATCGTCAACAACGAAGGGCGTGGTCGACCGACACCGCAAGGTTAGAAGACCTCGGTGGTGAAAGGGCCGATACAGCCTAATGAGATGACTGAGCGTAAATTCAAGCCCCGCCTTCTCCGCAAAGAACCTCATAATCAACACTACTCGCCAAAACGACGGATGTATCTGCACCAAGGTAACCCGATACCTTAAACAGAAATCGAGCACAACCCTATCGAGGGGCCCAGTGTGAAAGGATACGTGTACACGTTCAGGAATCTATCAACACGATCCGAGATGCCCTCATCCGGGGAAAGAGTCTGTAACACTACTCTCTCCCCCCATTCGCAGTATCTCCTCACTAACTCAAGGTGCCCCTCTCCTATCGAAGAAATAATCTTCAAGGAAGACTCTCTTTGATCCTGAGAATCGGGAGCGGAACTCTCCCGTCTCTACCGAACAGGGCTCGATGTAACAGTCATGGCTATGGCGAAACTAGAAGAACTGAAGCAGGAACCTGCACAAATACTTTAATGCTAAAGTAATGAAGGGCCCAAACGCAGAAACGAGAGGATAACTATCTAATATAGGGAGATCCCTAAATGAGCGGGAGCGACCCTATATATATATACGAAGAAGCGGCATCGTCGCCAATCCCGAGGTGGTACCCGACCTCGAGGATCTCCATCAAAAAGAAGCCAGGCTTTAAGAAGCCAACGACATCATCTCCAATCCCAAGGTGGTACCCAACCTAGAGGATCTCCATAAAAAAGAAGCCAGGCTTTAAGAAGCCAACGGCATCATCTCCAGTCTCGAGGTGGTACCCGACCTTGAGGATCTCCATAAAAAAGAAGCCAGGCTTTAAGAAGCCAATGGCATCATCTCTAGTCTCGAGGTGGTACCCGACCTCGAGGACCTCCATCAAAAAGAAGTTAGACTCCAGGAAGCATTTAGCACCATTGTAGGATTCGAGATGGTACCCTGTCTCGAAGGCTCCTCTTAAGAGGAAAAATAAGCACTTCGAGCTCCGTCCATAAGGGTTCGACCTCAGGATATCGCCTAAAGTCTGGCGAACCCTCATTTGGGACCTATCTACAACGCCTTAAAGGCTATTTACATCATGTTCAAAGCGATTTTCCAGGTGCCTAAAGCTAACCCTCACTCGGAGATCGCTCTCGAAAATTTCCAGGCTCGAGGTACTATTTTCGTATGACCCAAGGGTCCCAACGGTCCGAATCTATCGGATCAATTCAAGCTTGGCCCGAGATACAACAAAGGGCTCCGAGAGGTGCCGTTTTTATCAACCAAAGACCAGAAAGAATACTCGCATCCGGGTTAGATTGGACAATAGTCAACAGAGGCATACATTCAGAAATCTCCACAAATGTGAAAAGAATATGGCAAGCATCAAAGACGAAAGCCGAGAAAATATCTTTATATTCATAAACGTTTGGTTACAACAGCCCACGAGGGGTCCTTACATATGATTACAAAAGCCCATAAGGGGTCCTTACATAGAAACAAAGAAGCAAAGGGGTGCACACCCATAGTAAAAGCCTAAGAGCCTAGTCTACCCTCGAAGGTCCATCTCCGGTAGCAGCGTCTCCGAGCACTATCTCCTCGAACGTGCATCCTCAACGATCTCATCCCAGTCCCTCAAAGTAGCACTTCAGAGGAGAAGACAAAGAAGAAAGTAGGAGGAGCAGAATGGGATGGAAAAACGCCATAGCCCGGTAGAGGGCTCGGTGGGCGTCGGCCTTGCTTGCACGACACAGCTACTTTATGCCCACTTCTTGGGGCATTATGCCGTGCAAGCCTCCGGCCAAAGATGCCTCTTAACCCCAAGGAATCCAAAAGGGGTGTTGTGCGCCAGGCCGGAGTAGGAGGGTGAGCAGCGGTGTATAGTCTGAGCGCCCTCATGAGTAGCGGTGTAAAGTCCAAACATCCTTCTATATCCGAAGAAGTCGGCCGCCCCTGTATCATCACCTCGAGCCAATAACGACAGCGGTAACAGGCTTAACAACAACAACAATAGCGACAAGATGATATGATCTCGCTCGACAAGGGGAAACTCAGGCAGAAGGCCACACAACCTTAAAGTCGTAAACCCTAAACATGGTGGTTAGAAATGGAGGAAGATAGTGAGAAGAAAGGGATGAATGAATAGAGAAAGGCACTTGGATAAAGAGATAGTGCCAGAATGCCCCTATTTATAGGAAGTGATAACACGGCCATCAATGCCTTTGAAAGACGGATCGGCAGGCGCAATCAAGGCGTTCTTGAAAAACTGAATCGACGGCGGTACTGTCACTTTGAAAAATGGGGATCGACAGTGCATTGAATGACGCCGAAAAGACAAGTCCATGGGATGTCCCGGTTATCGTGAAGGCCCGTGTCATAGGTTGCATCACCGGTATGATATCGTCACAGAAAGCCCGAAGGGTCGGATGTCAAAATCATTTCCCATCGCTTTGTTCTAGGAAATGTGGAGACTATCTGTATACGATGAAATCGGAGGGTCCAATTTCCCGTCATTGAGGCGTTTCAGAAGACCATCTCGGAGCCCCAAGGCCGCAAAGCTGTGACCGAGTTCCCTCCCTTGAGGCTCGTCGACACCCGGTCTAGAGGCATTATTGACCGTGGCAAGGGTAAAGACGGGGAGATCCCAAGACACGCGGCTAAGTCTGACAAAGCCTAGCTGGCCTACTCTGAACGGCTTACTCTGGACCCAAATCAGGGTGTCATGTCTAGCCGTCCCTTCTCCATATCTTCACAATTAATGTATTTTATACCGTGTAGGGATTCGCCTTCCATATAAAGGGGATCTTTGTCATTTTGTAAAGTACAGCTGTTACTCCAACTATTTCACACGAAATATACAAGAACTCTCTCTTTTATCTCTAACATACTCTCTCGATATTGTTGCTCTTATTTATTATCTTCATACTTGTTCTTCATTTATTGCTTATCATTGGTCATAAAGAGCCTTCGCTGATTATTTTACAACTGCTTGCCCTTCCCCGATTGCCTTTAATAGCTCGAGCCCGAGCCCAAGAATCAACCTCGAGGCCCCGTATCGGTCAGTCCGAGGCCCCGATTGGCTAGTTCATCGGTTTAATTATAACTCCATTTTAGCTCACATTTCATCTCTGAACTTCATACATATAGCATCATCTGCTTAAACAACTAGCATAAAAATAGATCACGTATTTTTAGAGTCCCATCAACAAAATTAATTGTTATTACCATTTTCACGGTAAACAGTAGTATATCTGTAGGATTTGAATAAGTTTAGTCTCATCCCTTTCTCATTTATTTTGCATTCTTCGTTTAACATTCCATAGTTAATAGAACTACTTAATTCTGACTTAATGCCACATCACTATGTATTCCTCCCTTTAGGAGAGTACTAAGATTTAGCACTACGACGATCTACCTATAGATGTTTTAAATCTTCATCTTTTGCGTGTTTTCACATCACCGATGACCCTTACTCGCCTTACGGTAATCCTTCTATGCTAAGGATAACAAAATTCCTTACTCACGAGGGTGACACTTAGTGTAACTGGCACATATAGTCCCGTAAGCTTAACTTTGCTCACATTGCTTGCTTTAGAGAAGCGTTTTCTTGAATGACCTTTAAAGGTTATTCTTCTGTCGTCCATTCTATTATTGTCGGAACACTATCTCTGAAATTCTCATGATGCCGACTATTATCAAATCATTCAGTCCCTAATTCATGTTTAGTTTATCTTGTTCACCAGCCCATACTGATTTCTATTAATCTAAGGTCTAGCTTTTCCTTTTGGTAATCACGTTAGAGTCACGCACTTATTTCTCGAAATGAGGATATGACTTTATGGCCTATACTCCTTTCTTGTCTCAAGGCCTGTCACCTCTCGTCTTTTCCTTCTCTTGACTATAGACTCTGTAATACTATCATTTTTTTATCTACCGTTGCCATCCATGTATCACATCTTACTCATAATGGTTTATTAACTCTCTTCTTATTTCCCTGCTAACATTTATGTCTATCACTTTATTCTGAAAACTTCAACAAGACATTCTTTTGCTTTTAGCTCCCCTTGATCCATCCACTAGCTCTTCTAAGGACGGGAGCCACACTAAAGTAATATTCATCCCTTCTAGGATTTCAGTGCCTGTCTTTGTAATTTTTTTTTGAATATTCTAGTATTCATATCTAGCTGTACTATTCTAGAGTGCACCATTTGGGTGTCTCACAAGGAGATCTATTATCATATTTGCAATATCCTTCGGAAATGTCAACTAAGCAAACAATCCATCCATCATCTTAGGTTACTCTAACCCTAGCCGGGTCCTGATATCCTGTCCTTCTCTTAAACCATATCTGTTAGCTCCCATGGGCATAACTGAGATGGGTGTGGCCGGTTGTACATACATCTGTTATTGTTGAAGGTAACTCAAAAGGCTTATATTTCTCTGCCTGAATTGTAAATACTGATATTCTTCATTAACTGGGTGCCTCGTATCCTTCTTCACCTTGCTTCTTTTACTTGTTAAAACTAGTATCTACCTTCTGAATCTCTCATTGCTTTTCACCATATGGGTGGATAGATATTCTTGCCTTAAGGCTCCTTATCAAAAAGCTTACACATCTTAGTACACACATGTTCTGCTAAAGACCTCACATTTATCCATCATAAAAATGATGCAAAATCGAGTTCCTCTAACTCAACTCTACCACAACCACATGCAATATCTTACCAACTATCTTTTGGATGTAGGCATCGTCTTATTATGAATAAAATAGAATTTAGGAGTCTGAATTATTACAAGTGAGCTCTACCACACGATCTAGAGTAAGAAGAGAGAGTGACAGTCCTAAATGCTCTATAGCCTCCTGCTTATAAGTGCGGTGCACAACACACCCATAAAAAAGACTCTACTAGACACAGCTTGTAGACTCCCTAGGACAGAACTACTCTGATACCACTATCGTCGCGACCCAAACCAATGGGCCACGACGGGCGCCTTACTCAACCGAGTACCATAGTAACTCTTTCGTATCATTCTATCATATGTAAATGAACTAGAAAGGCTGTCATGAGATAACTAGAATAAAGCATGAGGGAATTCTCGACATAGGATAATCCAGTATGATATACCTACTTATAGATATGACGTACGGGCCTATAAGGCAAAAATGATCACTCGTACACTGAAATAGCCCGACAAGGCCATACAATCTTTCATATACATGACATATGTCTACAAGCATCTAAGAGTAGATGAATACCATAAAGGTCGGGACAGGGTCCCGCCATACCAATCAATACATGTCCAAATCATACTGACCAAATAAGCAACTACGGAGCAAATGGAGCGCACCAACACCTACCGCTGAGCTGATAGCCTACTTGGAGGACTCTCAACCTGTCTATCGAGACCTGCGGGCATGAAATGCAGCGTCCCCAGGCAAAAGGGGCGTCGGTACAAATAAAGTACCGAATATGCAGGGAATGAAAATCAGTAAATAATAGACATGAGAGAAACATGGAGTAAAAGACTCAACATGTAAGTCTGCATAGCTCTGTGAATCGTTTAATATTTTTAATTTCATGCATATGCATATAAATGTCATACCATGCATAGGTGTTTGCGTTCATAACACCATCAAGCCTCTGAGTGAATCCCATCATATCATCTCGGCCATTATGGGCAAAATCATCAACGTTTACCAGCTGATTAGGTGGTGGTGCACATATAACACCATAACTTTTCCTCATACCCCATATATNNNNTATATATATATATATACATATATATATATATATATATATATATATATATATATATATATATATATATATATATATAAACACACGTATATAACGCCATCTGGTCATGGATAATGTGCATGTATAACTGAATGCAATGCATAAGAAGTGATTTAATAAGATTTCTCGGTATGTCATAAGATCAATACGCCTTTCATTAATATCATGAAATAAAATTTATTAACTTACGTATTTTCTGAGACCCATGAACAGATGATAGAATAATAGGACACATGGGGAAGCAAGAACATAGGCACTTCTAGTACTTCTATGAATAGAGTCATTTATGAAACTTGTGCATTTGCTCATTTCATTTGTATCGTATGGATCATGCCAAAAGGAAAGAAGGGATAGCCTTAACATACCTGAGCCAATTCTCTTGACAATCCCTCTAACACATGTCAATTGTGACAAAACACGTAACGGCGAGGTCGAAGCAGGGAAAAATTCGTATGATATTCTTGAGAAAAATTGTACTGAGCTCTCTTATAATTTGCAATTCACGCTGCTATAGCATGTAAGGTTTCATATGAATTCCCTTTCTGATAATTCCATCCGTTACTTAGCAAGCTATACATCTTATTTTAATGTAGGAAAGCTCTTAAAATTAGGGGTTGTGGGCACCACTTGGTATGATGACTTGGCCTACAAAATCCTCCAAATAAGCCACCTAATCTCATAAATCAAAGAGTCACCATATAGGTCTTGATCCATTTTCCACTGGCTGCCACGTTGAGGCTTATCCAAAGATCTTAATTAATTAGTTAATCTCCCATTAAAATCAATAATTACCCAATTATCCACATAATTAAGAATTATCTCAAATTACTTGAAATACTACTCACTTTTAACATACTTTATACACCTTACTATCATGGTCATGTGGTACCTTGTATGGCACTAGTCCATAAATACGGGGTATTATCGCTTGGATCGTATTTTATCTCAAAATCAGAATCTCCAACAAAACTCATTTTCTTTGACTTGTTTACTCTCTAACCTTGAAGACACTTACTTATCACTTGTTTGAAATAGCATAATACTTATAACCTCAAAAATAATCTCATTCCCGAGCTTACGTCAATTAACTTACAACGAAACTTTAACGTACGAAAATGCGGGATGTAACATCTCATTACCGAGCTTATATCAATTTACATATGGCGTACTTTCACGTATGAAAACATGGGGTGTAACGGAATAAAAGAAAAGGGGACTAATTGTCGACCGTTGATGAATTAGATCAACGGTCCAGATCATTTGTGTTTATTTTAGGAGTGCTGAAGAGCGGTGACGTTGTGTTTCTTGATTGGCTTAGAATGGGTGGCATGTATTGCCAACTTGGATGGATGGGGTGGGTTCCAGACCGGGTCAAGCACATTGGTCCTGTGTATTTGGGACAAAATAGCTGGAATATGAATTTAAATAGTAGCCACATTGTATTTAATTAAACAATTTTCAATTACGGCCTTTAATTTTAACCCCCTTTATAATTAAAGTAATTAGACTTAATTAATCTCAATTAAATGCAATAAAATATAATCATAAAATATATTATAAATTAATGTAATTAATTAATTAAAATATTGTGAAACTAATTTTGGTTAGTTAAAGTAATAAAAGTAGCATAGTCATAAATTTAAGACTAATTCAATGAATTAATTGTAAAATTTGTTTACTAAATTATAAAGGTTATTTTAATATTTTCAATATAGCAAAAGTAATATAATTTATAAGTATTTTAATACTAGATTGCTATTTATTCAACATTGTTAATTACTATAGCCTAATATATTTTAAGAAACAATAACTATTATTGATTAAAATACTTTACCACGTTTATAGCCAATTAATAAGCACAACTAATTTACTTCTAAATGGGAGGGTCAAAATTGGTAATCAACAACTATCAAGTCCTAAAAGCTGTCTTAGGGACATCCGATGCCCTAATCTTCATCTGATAGTAGCCAGGTCTCAAATTAGTCTTGAAAACACCTTGGCACCCTGAAGCTGGTCAAATAAAACATCAATTATGGGCAACGAATACTTATTCTTGATAGTGACCTTGTTCAACTATCGATAATCTATGCAGATCCTCATCGATCCGTCCTTTTTCTTAGCAAACAACATCGGCGCACCCTAAGGTAAAATACTAGGTCTAATGAATCCTTTTATGAAAATCTTGCAACTGATCCTTCAATTCTTTCAACTTAGTTGTAGCCATACGGTACGATGGAATAGAAATGGGCTCCTGAAACCAAATCAATGAAAAAGTCGATATGTCACGCCCCAACCTCGAGGAGCACGACCGACGCTCAACTGAGATACCCCAGTCAAGCAAGCCTATACAATGCATTCTACCCAAACTCACCCATGAACAAAGGGAAGATATATTTTATTAATTAGACAATGAGAGGTCATGTGAACAACACCAGTTCATTACCATTAGATACATCATTTATAAGTCTCAGAATACATACACTTTCATTGTTTGAAGTGAAACATGTGATACAAATACAACACCTTTAGTTTAACTTTCCCAAAACAAAGATACAACCCACACTATGTATATGGAGCCTCTAATGGATACAACCGAGTAGTATGATGGTGCCGGCAACAAGGCTCTGGCTATGCCTCCAAAACGCTATACATAGAGGGCAAAATATACAAAACCTAAAAGGAAGTGGGGCTCACCAAGTCAGCTAAGGAAAGGATATACTGCTATCACTGATGAATACCGCCTGCTGTGAAACCACCTGCATCCATTAAAGATGCAGCGCCCCCGTCAAAGGGGACGTTAGTATATATTGGATAGTACTGGTAAAACTAAACACACTCTCAGTAGAATAAGTAACAGTAATATAAGAAGGAAACATGGAATCAATGGGAACCTCAAACAATATTAAAGTGTCAAGTAAATTTCATATTTTTAAGTTGGGAGATCTATAGTACCGATACACCATCGTGCTTTTAACACAGAGTCCGATCTCAGCCCGATTGGCTAATCCATCTCACCTCGAGACATCCAGTCACAACACCACCATGTGCGCGGTATGGCTTCCGATCTCAGCCCGATCGGCTAAGCCGTCTCACCACAATACCGTGTGGGTCGACATCACATCACATCCCACTAGCAATCATCTCATCCCATTTAAGGGGAAATATCTCAACACATAAATCTCATCCCATATAAGGGAAATAATCTCATCACATCAGCACGAGGATTTACCCCTCTATCACTCCTACACCGGCACATGTAGTTTCGGGGTTAGGTTATTTCGACCTACCCTTCCCCGGTGATGAAACGATATTCCTAAAACATTTATTATTTAAAGGATTTTCAGCTCATTTCATAATCTTTCACACATCTTTCCATTATTGGCACTAGTGGCTACAAGTGTAATATCATTCTCGGCACGTCGGTCGTATTTCATATTTCATGCTCACCCATATAACTATCAAGCGTTACCATGGATCATCATCACCAAGAGGATTTCAAATCAAGACTTTAAGTGTGTGTATATATATATGAGCAATGAGAGTCTTAATCACATAGAGTTTCTCTTCCACAATTAGGCATACTAACTTGCAATTAAAACGTGATTTTTAAATCACAACACCTTTAATACATTGGTCATACTAGATTACATTCTCGGAGGAAATCATGATATGATGGGAACATTCGGAACATATTTTGAGTATATACGTCTTTCACCACAACACTTATTCTAGAATAATCAAATTTCGTAGGAAGGACTTAGAATATGAGAAATAAGAAATAGAGCAAATCATAATCACCACTTACGAGGACATAATAGAATTCAATTTTTACAAGAGGAGTTTAGCCAGCATACCTCGCTTGAGCTTTCCTTAAATTACTACAACGTTCCGGAAATCCTAGCGACTTGAATCTATTAGAGGCATGACAAATTTGAACCATAATTAGGAAGATATTCGTGGGTTCGGCTCATTTGAGCATTTTACCAAACACTAGGTGTGCAATTTAGACCACAAGGCCCTAGGTAACTAATTCCCAAGTCCATATTTCACCCAAATCGGTTCAACAATTCCCATACCACCATTTTTAGCACATGCAATGCACGATGACTAACTTCCAACCCCCAGATTCATGTCTCCCATTACCCATGTTCAGCCCAATTACAAAGTTGAGAGCTGGGGAGTAGAGCCTAACCTCTTAGAAGGAGAACCTTGAAAGCTTTCCTTGTTGAATTCCAAGGCTTGAGCAAGGGATGATTAGTAGGATGGTGGGAGCTTCTTGATTCCTCTCTAAAACACTCATCCTCTCTCTAAAACAGCTGTTGAAACCAGCCAAAATAACCATAAAGTCGTTTTCATAAAAATGGGATCAGGTGAAATTTTCAAAAACATAAACTTAAAAATTTGGGTCTAGGGTCACAAGCTGAACCGCAGAACGAGTATGTGATTCGTAAAGGGGACCGCATAAATGGTCCCAAAAACTGGGCAGGCCTGGATAAGTCTGCGACTGATCTGTAGTTCGTAGATTAGTTCTGCGGTTGCATAATGGACCGCAGAACCTCCTTCCAAAGTTTTCTCTTACTAGTTCTACGACGGATGCACGGCTTGCGGCGGATCTGCTGTCCGTGGAGTAGTTCTACGGTGCATAATGTACTGCAGAAATGCCCTGTTCTGCAACAATTTTTCTTTAACTCACCAATGCACTGTTCAACCCAAAAGTCGGTACAGTAGCGAGTTATACATCATCAAACACATGAGCCTCCATTGGCATCACGAAACCACGGGTTCTAGATGAAATTTTATGGGGCCTTACACGATATCCATGTTGGGTTGCATACCTAGAAAATCTGTAGATTACACCTCAGCAAACTCACTCACAACCGGTACCAAATCCATAGAAGGAACCACCGCCACTAGAATCACGGATATAATCCAAATACGCCAACACCCCTTCTCGACAATATGCTGAGCCCTCAAATATAAAACCACCCTGCTAGTGGAGTGACCAAGAGTCCCTCTCCACTCTAATCGAGATAACCTTGACATGGCTAAAGTCACAGTCTTGTCATGACAATCCTAGTTGCGTGATACGAGGACAACCAATCCATACCAAGAATGACCTCAATATCCACCATATTAAACAATAGAAGATCAACTATAGTATCAAAGCCATTCATAGTGATACTACAAGGCCGATACACCCGATCAACTACAATAGAATCTCCAGCCAGTGTAGACATAGAAACATGAACATAAAGAGAATCACGAGACATACTCTAATGTGAAGCAAAATATGAAAACACATAAGAATATGTAGAACCCGGATAAAAACAACATGTAACCATCTCTATGATAGAGTGAGATAATACTTATAATAACTGCATCAGACGACCCCGCCTCAAGTCTAGCTGAAAATGCATGACAACGGGGTTGAACCCCACCAACTTGTCCTCTACCTCTGGAATGACCTCTCAGTAGCTGACCTCCACCTCTAACTGATTGGACCCCACCTCGGACTTCCTGATCTAAGCCTCTAGCTGGTGTGTTGATGGTGGAGCCACTGGTGCCAGAATCATGGCACAAGTACCCTGTTGTGGCATGTTGCTCGGTGACCTAGGGAAAAACTTTACGATGTGCCTCAGATCCCCACATGTATAACAAGCCCTTGGCTGACGTGACTACTAACTCGAGAACTATCGATGTCAACTTGAAAAACCACCCTAGGTACTCTGTATTGAAGGTTCACTAACGGGATCTGGAGGGGCACTGTATGCTAGATGCTCGAGACGAGGTCCATAAGCACTACGGCTGCTAGAAGCACCATGGGTGACCTATAGGGCTGACTGAATTGGCCTGATAGAATGGCCTCTACCAAAGGAACCCCTGCCTCCAAATGAGGCATCACTGAATCCTGTAAAATGAAGGGGTCTTTTGTCACAGGTCGTCTCCCTAGCCTAGCCTCTGGTGCACTCGATCCTCTTGGTGATCTCAACTATCCGAGTAAAAGATATCTCATCCTCGATCTCTCTAGAACTTTGAACTCCGATGCTGTAGGTAAGACCATGTATGAACCTCCGCACCTTCCCCCTCTTAGCTGAGATCAGGATAGCTACATGGCATAACAGATCCAAAAATCTAGTCTAATACTGAGTAACGCTCATGCTACACCGCTGAAGGCGCTTAAACTGACTGCGAAACTCCTCTCTCTAAGTGAAGGGGATGAAATTCTCCAAGAACAACAGCGAGAACTAAACCCATGTGAGTGGAGGTGATCCAGTTGGCCTTCACTGTACATACACCTACCACCACCTCTTGGCAGAACCATGCATCTGAAACACTGTGAAATCAACTATGTTTGTCTCCACTATACCCATGTTGTGCAAAATCTCATGGAAACTGTCCAAGAAGTCTTGAGGGTCCTTAGAATGTGTACCACTAGAGTGAGAGGGATAAGACTTGGTGAACCTGTCCAATGTCTTTAGGTTATTAGCTGACATACCAGGTCTCTCACGGGGCTATGTAAATAGGCTGAATCGCCCCAACTGTTAGAGCTACTGGGGTCTGATACCCATGAGCCATCTGCTCTAGAGTATGAGTAGTGGGAGTCTGAGCTCCTCCCCCAGCATGAGAAATGGCTGGTGCAACAGGAAACACACCGGCCTAGCCCATACTCTCCATAATACCCACATGCGGACTAAGGCATCCTAAAGCAATGGGTAGCAATGAACCCCTTTGTGACCTTAGCTCGTCCTACTAGCTCGGTCAGAACTGGGATCTCATCATTCTGCTCTATCTGAGGCTCAACAACAGGTGCCACCGTGGGTGCTCTAGACTGAGCTCTGCCTCTACCTCTGGCTCTACCCGGGCCCCGACCCATACCCCTGGTATTGGCTGCAATCTGGGGCTCCGACTCCTGATCAGCTGCGGATGTCGTATGTGTCCTCACCATCTGTGAGAGAAAAAGAGAAGAATGATTCAAAGATAGCGATAGAAAAAAATCGCACACTAGAGAAAAGAAGATAGTGAAGTTTCCTAAAGCCTTATAGCCTTTAGAAGATAAGTACAGACGTCTCCGTTCCGATCCTCAAGACTCTACTAAGCTTGCTCATGACTCGTGAGACCTATGCAACCTAGTGCTCTGATACCAACTTGTCACGACCCAAAATGCAAACCAATTGGGGTGGTGATGGTGCCTAACACCGCTGGATTGGCAAGACAACACACAATAGATAAATAGGAAGAACTGCTATAAAACACTGACAATAGAATAATTAAATAGCTCAAAGTCAATTGTAAGATAAATATAATAAGAGTAAATCCAACATCTAGCGTAAACCATCCCAAGATATGGAGTCACAAGTACATGAGCATCTAGAGTTTTATTCTACGTATACTGTTCTAAAAGAAATACAACACTGTCAAATGAAAACAGTATAATGAAAATAATAAGATGACTTAAGGCCTGCGAATGGGATGTAGCTCTACCTCGAATCACCTGCCCGGTATCCACTAAGCACTTCTTGGGACTCTGTTGGTACCAATATCTGAATCTGCATAAGAATTGCAGAAGTGTAGTATGAGTACAACCGACCCAATGTACTCAATAAGTGTCGATCCTAACCGCGATGAGGTAGTGAAGAGGCTAAGACAAGACACCTACAATAAACCTGTGCAGTTATATCTCAAGAAGTAACGAAATAACAGATGAAGAATCAAATATACCAATAGGATAGGGATATGAAAAAGGGGTAACAAACGGAAACATGAAGTAAAGTATCACTAAGTAAACCTCTTTCAAAAATAAATAACGAAACCACAAAGCCAAGCCCACATTCAAAATATCAAGGTAAAGAAAAATGAAATCAACAAAATTGCACGGCATCACCCTTCACGCTTTTACTCTCATCCTCACATAATAATATTAAATCAAGTGAACGGAATCACCCTTCATGCTTTTACTCTCATCCCCACATAATAATAAGAAAGCAAGTGTACGACATCACCCTTTGTACTTTTTTCCTCACGTTCACTCAAGAAATGTTATCAATATGTGAATAAGGCACGGCAACACCCTTCATGCATTTCACTCTTCCTCACCAAGGAATCACATACACCACATTTCCAAACAATGTGGGAAGCAAATTCAACACCAACAATAGTATTTGAACACAACTCGTCATATAGGAATCTCTTAGCAAATAGCACCCACAACTAATCAACAATTCAATAATCTCAATATAGAAGATAACATGAATACGAGAGATTAAGGAATTAAACTATCTATCTAAGGCATGAAAGATATAGTACACAAATAACATGGTATAATTAAGGCTAATTCTACCCGCATGCTTATCCCATGACCAACACATAGACACATATCACCTTGCATATACGCTGCCCCCAACTCATAGATCACGTAGCAAAGACTCGATTCGATCGTATTCCTTTCAAATAAAGATTAACCAAGATACTTATCTCTTTCCGGAACACAATCAACAATCTAACACGGCTTTTGCTTAGAACAAACCTCCAAACCAATCGAATCTAGTCAAATATCATTCATACAATTCAAAATAAGCTTTAATAATTACCCATGAATGAAAAAACTTCAATCTTTAACCTAATTTAAAAAAGTCAACAAAAAGTCAATCCGGGCCCACGTGGTTGAAATCTGAAATTAAGACCAAATCCCAATTACCATTCACTCTTGAGCACGAAATTTATTTCAAAATCAAACCACAGTTCGAATTCTAAATCTCAATTTTACAAAATTCCTAAATTTTACCCAAAATCCCCAATTTCAACTTTGAAATTCATAGCTTTGATGACGAAATTCATGAAAAAGTAGTTGAAATTGATTAAAAATAAGTTAATGTTACTAATCTATGAACTTGAGAAGAAATTACTCTCCAAAATCAGCCTCAATGGAGTCTAGGATTCAAAAATGGTGTAAGATGAGCTAAGTCCCAAAATTTCCATATTTTACCCAACTGCAGATGCTGCAATTGCTAACAACTGGTTGCAATTGCGAACCAGCTTCTGAGCCTCCAATATTGCAAAAGCAATGTTTCCATTGCAAATGCAAACCTGGTCAGTCCGCTAACATGAAGAAAACATTATAATTGTGAAGCTTCCCTTAAGCTCTCAAGTCGCAAATGCGACTGCCTCATCTCAAATGCGAAGCCCCCCTATCCGCGATTGCAATATAAACTTCGCAAATGTGAAATGCCCAGCCCCAGCCCATCTTTGCAAATATGATCCATCTACTTTCATGATAGAATGCTTCTTAAGTTAATCAATATAATCCGGAGAGCATAAGGACCTTTACAAAGATAATGTTGGGTTAAAATAAGTGTTAAGAAAGTATCGTGAGGGTTGCAAGTTAAACGAATCAAAGATGTTATAACACGTGCTTTTGGGGTAAACTAGGAGTGTTTAATGTCCTAAGGAGGTCATGTTTTAAGGTAATTAAATCATATAATATTCGTATGTTTAGTTTTGGAGACAAACAAGTTGTAAAACAAAAGACGACAAGAGTTGTCGTAAGTTACGTTCATAATTTTACAGAAATTTCGGTCTAATATCACTTAAATTCATCTCAATATAGTTGGATTTATTGGGTAGTTCATCCACCAAGTTAAATACCTGCGAGTCTAGATATCAACGCATTAAACCATTCATCAATATGACATCATAGTAGAGATATATTCACATTTTCGCGACACTGCACATGCAGCCCCTATGCGACCCACAAAGTCAGTGGAAGCTTACCTTGTTACATAAAGCCGTGACCTTCGTCTCCAAGTCTCATTTTCTAAAAAACTAAACCTCTAAGCACCTCTAAACTCTCTCTAAGCATATCCTAAAGGTTCGTACACAAATCCAAGGCCAAACCACCTAGGTTCTTCATTAAAAGTGTTGTAGAAGTAGTGGAGATCACTTACATGATGTTGTTGATGAGTTGTGAGTTCTTTCAAGTGTTGTTCTTGGAGTTCTCGTGCTGTTTAAAGGTAATATCTTCTAGTACGTGATTTTGTTCATATCTAAGCTCTAGCTAAGTTGTTTGAAGCTAGAAGTTATGAGTCGATGGTCAAAAGACATATAGAAGTTGTGATACCATGTTAGACTGTTTGAGGTGTTTTTATGATGTTGTTACGGCTGATATTTTGAGACGTGTGTGTGTGTGTTTATATATATATATATATGCTATTGTTGATATGTAACTTGAAGAGAAGAAGAGGTATAGACGATTGTGTGTTGCCAGTTAAGGACCAAGCTTGTTGCTCGATGTATCGTAAGCTAGCTATGTCGTAGCTTAATGGTGGCCCTATTGTTGCTGTTATATTGTATTGTTTGACTGGTCTTATGCTGGTGAGGTGCTGGATATATGGATTAATGGTGGCATATTATTGTTGATGTTGTGACCTTGAGGGAGGTGAAAGAAACGGGGGAGATGCTGTCTGATTTGCCGTAGAACGAGCTTGTCGTGTGATACCTAGTTGATGTGTTACTCTTGTTGATATATATATATATATATATATATATATATATATATATATATATATATATATATATATATATATATATATATATATATATATATATATATATATA